>NW_008349359.1:2404424-2407381 GCF_000622305.1 Nannospalax galili
TGGATGAATATACATTAAATCAGCTGCAGTGAGTTCAAGAGATTTCATAAGTGGATTGAGAGTCTGTACTGATTTAATAACCAGATCAATACCAGGAGGGAACTGCTGGCAGAAGTCAGGTTTGAGGGTGAAGCTGGAGTAGTCAGGAGTAGGAAATGTGTTAAGAGTAGAAACAGCAGATCAGGACCAGGTCCAGACAGGTGAGCAGGTGAACCAGCCAGCAGTTGGGTAGGCTGCACCAATAGTGAGGGATGTGCTGAGTCGGGGAGTCCTTGTCCTTGACACTTACACCAGGTATCAGATGATAGGTTGGAATGGTGCCATGCCATCACAGTGTTAGGTATCCATCACTTTATAGGGTCCAGGTGAGGGAGTTACAACCTTTTCTCAGTCTGGCGTGATATAACACACCCATGTGTCCCCACAGTTTCAAGTCTCCCCAATAAACTTATAGGGTGACTCCTTTTCTTATCTAAGGAATAAGTCATTTTTCAACTTGCACTGGATGGGTGGTGCTGGCAGGTAATGCAGTTTATGGGTCCACACAGGGGCTACAGTCATTCTTCTCCCTCAAAATGGAGTCAAAAGCCACTTGTAAAAAAAAATGGAGTCCTCTAGGGCAAGGCACAGCTCCCAAAACCATGCTTTATACAATATGGAGTAATTTGGAGTAGGGCACAGCCTGATCTTAACACTAAGCAAACAGGAAATCTCTATTCATCTTCCAAAGTCAGATATAGACTGTTGCCTGTTTCCTGTGGAGAAATCTGCTACAGGGGAGCAGAGACAGTATTTGATCTGTACTTGGACCAGGGCTGAAATTATGTGTATTAACCCCTGGTTAAGCTTACTGTAATAGATGTGTTTACATGTTTTTGTAGTTCTGGAGTTTGATGGGCAAGGCACTCTAACACTGACCTGTAACTCCAGCCCACTGAGCAATATTAGTCTTTCCATTTCACAGACGAGGAAACTAAGGTCAGGTTATTTGGCCAGAAAGTCAGCTTTTAAACATAGAAATTTCAAAGTCTGTGTTTTAAACCATTAAAACTTCAGTCTAGCTATTTAGAGGAAGAGTTAAATCATTCGGAGCACCTTTGCCAACTAAGGCCCCACAAAGTTACATATCCTTCTTGACTGTTCCATCTTTAAATAAGGGATTCAGAACTTTGCCTTATCTGTACCATAATGACATTTGGGGAAGAGGTGAGTCAGCAGATGCATGTGTACTATCAATGTTACCTCACTACCTCTGGGATGGGAAATCTAAGTAGAATTCTGGGTCCCTTAAGATTTTTCTAAGTAACATTGAAATTGTGTGATTGACTAATTGCCAGAAATTGTCTAGAATCACTTTCAAGTTTAAGGTCTTTGGGGGCTGGAGAGATGGCTCAGTGGTTAAGAGCACTGACTGCTCTTACAAAGGACCCAGGTTCGATTCCCAGCACCCACACGGTGGCTACGAACCATCCTTAACTCCAGTTCCAGGGGAATCCGAAGCCCTCTTCTGACCTCTGTGGCATTACACAACACGGGTGCACTCACATACATGCAGGCAATACACATACACATAAAATAAAAATAATAAATAAATTTTTTTAAATTAGGTCTTTTTTCGGGTCTGGAGAGAACCTTGGTTTGATTCCCAACACCCATATGGCAGCTAACAACTGTCTATAACTCCAGTTCCAGGGGAATCCAATGCCTTATTCTGACCTTCATGGGCATTGCACAACACAGGTGCACTTATGCACATGCAGGCAATACACTCATACACATAAAAATAAAAATAAATAATTTTTTTTAAAATTAGGTCTTTTCAACCTTGAAATTTCTCTTTTAGTTCCCCTTTAGTTGACAGTTTCTGAGAGCTACATTTGAAATTACTATTTAAAATTATTTTGAATACTTCCTCATCCTAAATTGGAGTTGTATGGGTTTAAAAAATATTTTTTTTTCATTGTGAGTCTACTTGGGATAGACGGCATAATGTGTAAAAGAACTTAAACATACAAAACCCAAAAAACCTATCAGTGGAAAGTTCCTTTAGGAAAATAGAGGCCAACCACTATATTAGGACCTTGGACAGTTGCCAACAGTGTTGGATTTGAGAAAGACATATCTGATTTGTCCATCTCAGATGAGCAGGAAGGCCCATCCCTTAAGATTTTATCTGGTTGAACTTTTTTATCATTTTCATAAATGTATACAGTGTTGCCCTCGTATTCACCCTTCATTACTCTCTATCCTCTTACCATTCTTGTTTACCCCCTTCTTTCCAACTAGTCCCCTTTCCACTTCCATGTCTTTAATTTTTTAACTCACTGAGCTTAATTAGGGGTGCCTTTATGAGTATGGGTGGGGGCCTATTTACTGGAACATGGGCAACTTACCAGTGACTACACCACTAAAGAAAATGGCTGTCCCTCCTCCCAACCATTAACTGCCAAAAGTTCCTCAGAGAGAGGTGGGGCCTCATGATCAATTTCATAATGAAACTGAACAGAAAATAAGTAGACTTTCCATACACCCTCTGCCCCTTCACATAGAACCTGCCCTGTTAACATCTTACACAAGAATGATACATTTATCACCATCTGTGAACATATATTAACACACCATTATTACCTGAAGTCCATCCTTTACCTTTAGGTTCACATTTCATGCTGTACTTTCTATGGGTTTTGATGAGTGTAATGGCATAGCCACTGCTGTAGTTTATGGAATAGTTTCACTGCCTGAAAAGTGGTCTGCCTAGTCAGCCTTCTTTTTAACCTCTGACAACCCCTAATATTTTCCTCAGCTCCATAGTTTTAACTTTTCCAGATTATTATTTAGTTAGAATCATATAGCACGTTGCCTTTTCAGATTTTTTTCATAGTGATATGTACTTAAGATTCTTCCATGTCTCTTTGTGGCTTAATAGCTCATTTATTTTTAATGCACAATACACAATA
>NW_008349359.1:2410464-2413046 GCF_000622305.1 Nannospalax galili
ATCTTTTTGAGACAGGGTCTCCCCGTAGCCCCAGCTGTTTTGGAATTCACTATGTAGACCAGGCTGACCTCTCAAAGATCTGTCTGCCTCTGCCTCCCAAGTACTGGGATTAAAGGCATGCACCAAAAGGCATGCACCACCACGCTCTATCTTATTCATTGTTTATTTTGTCATTTATTTATTTATTTATTTTTTATTTATTTATTTATTTATCTTTTTGAGACAGGGTCTCCCCGTAGCCCCAGCTGTTTTGGAATTCACTATGTAGACCAGGCTGACCTCTCAAAGATCTGTCTGCCTCTGCCTCCCAAGTACTGGGATTAAAGGCATGCACCAAAAGGCATGCACCACCACGCTCTATCTTATTTATTTTTATCTCTGCCACTTATCTATGTCCTAAAACCATATTCTGTTGTTTGTATGTACCACAAATTATTTATTCAGTTACTTGCCAAAGGATCTGTTGAGTGCATTCAAGGGTTGGTGTTATGAATAAAGCTGATAGGAGCACCTATGTACAGGTTTCTGTATGGGCATGAGTTTCTCATTCCTTTGGGTAGAAACCAACTAGTGAGACTGCAGGATTATATGGTAAAAGTATGTTTAGTTTTGTAAGGAACTGCCAAACCATCTTTCAAAGTGCCTATACCATTTTGCATTCCCGCCAACAGTGAATGAGAGTTCCTCTTGCTCCCCATCCACACAAACCAGTGTTTTAGTAATTTGGATTTAAAAAATATTTTATGTTTTATTTTTATCTTATGTATATGAGTGTATGTAAGTGCACCCATGTTGTGCAGTGCCCACGGAGGCCAGAAGAGGGTGTCAGATCCCCTGGAACTGAATTTACAGATGGTTGTTAGCTGCTATTTGGGTGTTGGGAATTGAATCTGAGTCCTCTCTCCAAGAGCATCCATTGCTCTTAACTGCTGAGTCATCTCTCCAGATCCATATTTTGGGTTTTTACCATTGTAAAATTGGTATTGGTATCTATTTTTGATAGAGAACCTCACTCTGTAGCTCAGGCTGGGCTGAACCTCACTGTACAGCCCAAGGTAGCTTCAGACTTGTGGCATCCTTCTTGCCTCAGCCTCCCAAGCATTGAGATTGCACATAAGAGCTACCTTACCCACCTTAGTGTCTCTTTTTGTTTTAAATTTTTATTATTTTTATTTTATGTGTATGTGTGTATTGCCTACATGTAGGTGAGTGCACCTGTGTCATGCAATGCCTGCGGAGGTCAGAAGAGGCTGTCGGATCCCCTAGGACTGGAGTTACGGACAGTCGTTAGCTGCCATGTGGGTGCTGAGATTCAAACTTGGGTCTTCTGCAAGAATAACCAGTTTTCTTAACCACTTAGCCATCTCTCCAGCCCTTAATTTCTCATTTAAAAAATTTTCAAATGGTAAATGATGTTCAGCATCTTTTTATATACTTATTGCTATGTGTTTATTGCTGTGTTTCTTCTTGGTAAGATATCAATTCAGGGCTTTTGCCTAATTTTTTTCCCCTTAAACAGAGTCTCACTATGTAGCTGAGGATGGCCTCAAACTCACAATCCTCCTGCTTCAGCCTCCTGAATGTTTGGATTGCACCACCATATCTGGCATAAAAACTTAGAAAAATAATAAAATAACAAAAAAACCAATTCCTAGTTTCAGTTGTTCTTAGCATATTGGGTATTGCTCGGGCTTTTTGGTTTGGCTTTGGGTTTTGGGAATGCGCCTCATGGCAGCATCCAGTGTGCATGTCATGCATTTAGTTAATGCTTTAAAAGTCAGGAGGTGCTGTATTATACAGTCTAATATCTTCTCCTACTTGAACTCCACAAAAAAGTAAATCTCTCTGTCTCTCCTGAATTTGAGCCTGTAGCTTCAGAATGCAGTTTAGTGATTGCTTTAATCTTCAAATGTATTCACTGTTCACAGTGAGTTGTTTCCATCTGGAAGGAACATGGGGTTATCTGACTCTGTTGTACTCTTTTTTTTTTTTTTTTTTGAGACAGGGCCTCCCTATAGCCCCAGCTGGCTTGGAACTCCCTATGTAAACCAGGCTGGCCTCAAACTTACAGAGATCTGCCTGCCTCTGCCTCCCAAGTGCTAGGACTAAAGGTGTGTGCTACCACAAGTGAGAACCGTGCAACGCTCAAGTCTTTCACTGTACCCTGGTTTCTTTTAGCCTTTTGCCTAGACATTGGAAGCATTAAAAAACAAACAAAACAAATAGTTCACTTCCAAGAAGCATAAATGCAGCCACTAAAACAGAACCATGTCATCTTAGTAGCATCTATATTTTCCCTATTGCACCTGTTTTCATATATAGTAACAGCCTATGTGGTAGAGATACAAAAAAATCCTACATCTAGAGAAACCGAGGCTAACAAGATTATCCAGCTTTGAAGTTCAAGACTTATACTACAATTTGGAACCATACCAGATAATTCCCAGAATTTTCACCTGGGCTGCCTTTAATCCCAGAGGTAGAGGCAGGAGGATCCCTGTGAGTTCAAGGCCAGCCTGGTCTATGTAGTGAGTTCCAGGACAGCTGGGGCTACAGGGAGACCCTGTCTCAAAAAGACCAAA
>NW_008349359.1:2413158-2431731 GCF_000622305.1 Nannospalax galili
AAAAAAAAAAAGTAAGCATTTTCTTGTTGTGAGAGGGAAAGAGTATGATTTTGCCTACATATCTTTGTCCTTGTCCTAGACAAAAATAATCTTTAAAAAAAATCTTTTAAAAAAAGACTAGGAAACAGTTTTGTTTTTTTATTCTACGCTAGTAGCCAGTTGTGGTGGCTCATACCTTTAGTCCCAGCACTTAGGAGGCAAAGGCAGGCGGATCTCATGAGGTTTGAGGCCAGCCTGGTCTGCATAGCAAGTTCTAGACCAGCTGGGGCTATAGGGAGACCCTGTCTCAAAAAGACTTAAACAAACAAAACTAAGCTGGTATACAGTAAGTTCTTTTAAAAGTATAAATTATTGACTGAATTTTCCTTTGCCATCTTTTTTGAAGCTGAATTGATTCTTGTGAAATGGTAGGAATTTATAGTCATTTATTTATTTATTTATTTACTGCCTCCCAAGTGCTGGGATTAAAGGCATGTGCCACCACTCCCGGTTATTTTATAATTTTTTAGATTAAAAATATTTCTAAATCTACTATGGGAAGATGGACCAATGACAAGCTCTCTGCTTTGGTTGTCATAGGTGTTCCAGGACTTGGGGACTGAAGTACTTTCTGGAGCTGCCAAAGGCTACAACATATGCCTCTTTGCCTATGGGCAGACAGGCTCTGGGAAGACATACACCATGCTGGGGACTCCAGTGAGTGTCAGCACTGTAATGAAATATCATTCTAATTCCACAGAAAGCATGAATCTTATGCTGTCCTTGCCGTTGGAACATAGAATATGATTTGCATAGTCAACATTTTTAATGAGATTAGTGACCCCTATGAACAATGGGCTTTCATCACTTTAATTGAATTGTAAACTTTGAATAACTAGTCTCTCTTTGTTAAAGTCTGAAAAACTTTGAATTTTGCAATTCGCTTTGACAAACAGTCCTTGTTAGTCCTACTGAATTTGTATATTATTTCCAAGTTCAGTGGTTGAAGCTTAATGCTTTTGTTGGGGATAGAACCTGGCTACATCTTAGTGCTATATAGAGATGAAGACTATATTGTGTCCAAGTTCAAAGACTGTGTTTGTTAGAAGAGAGCAAGAAAAGTAACTTTGAGGCTGGGGGCTTTGGCAAGTCTATAGAATCTAATACAAATTGTTCTTTATCACAGAAAATTAAAGGGTGCATTCCTTAAGAATACCTTCTTAGGTTTAGAAGTATGCTAGTGAGATGAACTGGTAGAGTGATTGACAAATAGCCCTGTATAGGGACAGTCTGAAAGATGTGCTGCTGTGGGTCCAGTTATTGCTTCCTTTTGCCAAGAAGAAATTGCCCACTAAACCAAGGGAGATAAAACCTTTCACCTGGATATAAAATGGAGGAAGTAGCCACTTCTGGAGTTAAATGTTTTGCAAACCATGTTCTCTAGTCTTCCTGTGTATAGGGATCTAGAAAGGACTTCATTAGTAACATAAGTGATAAAGTTTTTCTAAGAAGGATAAATTTGAGTGCTTGAAAGCACATATCTAGTTTGCTGGCTTTTCTGTTCTGTCCTATAGTTATATCTGCCTTTCATCAGTGCTTTCCTTATATGAGTATCTCTTGATAGTGCCAGCCCATAGTTTTCCATATACTTTTATAGAGACTAACACCGAGAGCCCACACACCCATTCACTTAGGAGGGTTTAGTGTGGTTCCAGGTGTTAGGGGGCAGGATTGCCCTGAATAAGCAATAATGTTTTCCTTTCTTCTGTCATTCAGGCCTCTGTTGGACTGACTCCACGGATATGTGAGGTATAGACTCTGTTTTGATCTCATCCTCTCAAAGTTTCCTTTGTCTACTCCCTTTAGTGAAATTCAAACCCTCTGGTTTGTGCAGGGTCTCTTCATCAGAGAGGAAGACTGTGCCTCACTGCCTTCTTCCTGTAGGATAAAAGTAAGGTAAAAATGATCAAGCTCTAGCCCCTGGAACTTGGTTCGTATTTCCACTCCACATCTCAGCATGTTCAGCTCTTCTCTCTTTGCTCCCAGTGTCATCAGAGGGTTGGAGAAAAGCCACAGAAGATACAATTTCTAGTACATAGAGATGAGAAACATACATCTTTGGGTTGTAGAACCTTAATTCCCTACCCTTGGACTTAAGTGGCAGGTCTCTCCTATGCCATCTGTTTTCCCCTTTATTTTCTTATTTCATTTCATTTCATTAATTCATTTCAATATTTATGTGTATGAGTATATTGCCTGCATGTATGTAAGTGCACCCATGTCATGTAGTGCCCATGGAGGTCAGAAGAGGGAGTCATATCCTCTGGAACTGGAGTTATGGACAATTGTTAATTGCCATGTGGGTGCTGGGATTTGACCCCGGGTCCTCTGCAAGAGCAGCCAGTACTCTTAACCACTGCACCAGCTCTCCAGGCAGTATCATAGGACTGAATATTTGAAACTGTTATCAAGGTGGGCCTGTGAGATGGCTCAGTGGGTAAATACTCTTCTCATCAAGGCTGAAAACTGGATTTCAGTCCCTGGTCCTACATGATGGAAGGAAAATACTGACTCCTGGATCTTGTCCTCTAATCTCCATGTGTACACTTTAGCATGTGTGTTCACATACAATAACTAAATAAATATAATAAAAAATAAAAATAATAAAGGAAATCAAGAGTTCCAGCTTAGGGCGCTTCCATCAGACTTCTGTAGCAGCAAATCTAGCAGCAGAGACACCACAGGAGCCCTTCTGCCTCCAGAGAAGTGATCCACTAAATATCCCTACTTTCCTAATGCTGGAACCAGAAATCCTTTAAGTCACATCAATGGCTGGCACACAAAACCTGAAAACAAATTTCTCAGTCTACCTGGATCACAGCCTCAACTCCCTCACTTCAGTTTGTTACTTTACTCCATCTCTATGAAGTAGTAAACTGACCTAAGAGAACTTGGCTTGGAGAAGGAACAGCAAAACCTTGTGTTAAGCACTGTTTTAGTAAAACACTGAGAAAACTCCTCGTGTTACACCAGCTCCTGTACCTAAGGGCAATTCCACATACATGCTGGGCATGAGTGAACCTAGGTGACCTTCCCAGGAGCCCTAGGAAGGATTGAGGCACCCTGAGGTTCTACTTGGCCCTGTGTCACTGCTATTCTTTTTTTCAAAAAAATTATTATTTTTATGCGTATAATGCCCACATGTAGATAGGTGCACCCATGTTGTGTAGTGCCCATGGAGGTCAGAAGAGGGTATAGGATCCTCTGGAACTGGAGCTGTGGATCGTTGTTAAGTTGCCATGTGGGTGCCGGGAATTGAACCTGGGTCCTATGCAAGAACAGCAAGTGCTTTTAACTGCTGAGCCATCTCTCCAGCCCCATTCCTTCATTTTCTGTACTGTTTTATACTTTCTTTTGGGATTTTTCTTCCCAACCCACTACTGGGCTATACTGTAGGACAATACTTTTCAAAGTACTAGTTCCCAGATGTATTAGTCACTTTTCTGTTGCTGTGATAGAAACACTGACCAAAGCAATTTATAGAAGAAAGAGTTTATTTGAGCTTACGGTTCCAGGGGAATTACAGTCCATCATGGCAGGGAGGCATGGTGGCTGGAGGTGGCTGGAGCATGAGCAGCAGAAGCTAAGCTCTCACATCATCACGCAGGCACAAGAAGTAAGAGAGAAACTGGAGATGCGGCAAGGCTTAAAAACTCTCTAAGCCCACCCCCAGTGACATGCTTCCTCCAGGATAGCCATACCTTCTACAACCTCCTCAAACAGCGCCACCATGTGGGGACAAAATGTCCAAATACTTGGAGCCTATAGAGGACATTTTCATTCAAACCATCACACCAGACTAGTGCTGGATCCAATATTTTGTTTTTGTTTTGTTTTGTTTTATTGGGTGTATCTTGCTGTGTAACCCAGGCTGGCCTCATACTCTCAGTCCTCCTACTTTAGCCTCCCAAATGTTGGAATTAGGGGCACAATCCTCCATGCCTACATACTTTTTTTTTTTGGTCTTTTTAAGACAGGGTCTCCCTGTAGCCCCAGCTGTCCTGGAACTCACTGTGTAGACCAGGCTGGCCTTGAGCTCACAGGGACCCACCTGCCTCTGCCTCCCTAGTGCTGGGATTAAAGGCGTGTGCCACTATGCCCAGCACCTACATACTTTTAAGATAAAGTTTTAACCAATCTGTAGTGGAAATGTTGGGATAAGATTACTAATCTATCTTCCTTCCTTCCTCCCTTCCTTCCTTCCTTCCTTTTTTTTTTTTTTTTTTTTTTTTTTTTTTTACCCTATAGCCCCAGATGGCCTAGAACTCACTGTGTAGACCAGGCTGGCCTTGAACTCACAGAGATCCACCTGCCTCTGCCTCCCAAGCACTGGAACTAAAGGCATGCACCACCACACCAAGCTCCAATTTTTCTTTAAATCTTGTTTTCTCCTTCCTCTCTCATTCCCTCCACTCCCCTTCCCTTCATGGTATTTACTGTTTACTTTCTTGTTTTATAAAATCATTACTGGTTTCAGTTAAGAACTGTAACTTGTCTTGTGGGGCTGGAGAGATGGCTCTAAGAGCACTGACTACTCTTGCAGAGGACCCGGATTTGATTCCCAGCACTCACATGGCAGCTAAACAACTGTACATAACTCCAGTTCTAGTGGATTCAGTACTCTCTTCTGACCTCCATAGGCACTGCATGACATGGGTGCACTTACATGCATGTAGGCAATTTACTCATACACATAAAAAAAAATAGAGCCGACATGGTGGCGCACGCCTTAATCCCAGCACTCAGGAGGCAGAGGCAGGCAGATCCCTGTGAGTTCAAGGCCAGCCTGGTCTACATAGTGAGTTCCAGGACAGCTGGGGCTACAGGGAGACCCTGTGTCAAAAAGACCAAAAAAAAAAAAAAAAAGAGAGTAGATCTTTAGAAAGTAGAGCATATTTTATACTCAGTGTGTAAAATAGGTGAGTTGTCAAATTTAAAGCGGGGCAAGAATGGGAACTTCTAACTTAATTTTCCCACAGGGCTTAGCAGTGTCCATTGAGATACCTTGCAGAATAGTTGAAAGAATCCCAGCACTCAGGAGATAGAGACAGGAGGATCAGGAGTTTAAGGCCTTGGCTATATAGTTAGTAAGTTTGAGGAAAGCCTGGACTATGTGAGACCCTGTCTCAAAGAATAAGCTAGAAAATAGGAGGATCACATTGAAAGACTGTTAAAATACCTGTTATAAGCTAACCTTAAATCGGCACTGATGTTACAAACCTAAAATTAATGTGATAGCAACCAGTGTTCACAGCTTTACTGTGTACATATAGTTTTGCTCAAGGGGAAACCCTGGCTTGATCAAGGTCTTAGGATTGTCAGAGTAGAGCTGAAACCAGGAGTCCAGGGTCTTCTGATTCTTAATTTAGTATTTTTCCTTCTTTTTTCAAAAGCTAATTGTGTTGCCTTTCTTTCCTTATTTCTAGCTTCCTAGAAATCTACAATGAACGGGTGAGAGATCTTTTGAAGCAATCCCATCAAAAAAAGTCCTATGCCCTGAGGGTCAGGGAGCACCCAAAAATGGGTCCCTATGTACAAGGTAAGCTGCTGTGGTTCTAGAAATCTGAGAGGTGTAAGAAGTTGTCCTGTGTTTACTAATTCATTCAACAAGTATGTAATGAATTTTCACTATGTGCTAACTACTGGACACTGGATATGTGCTGATAAACAGAAATAGCAATCTGGTGAAAGTGAGTCATAAACAACTGCATGTTGTGATAAAGTTTTATAAAGAAATAGATATAGTGATGGAGAAGAACTTAGAAGGTATAGGCAACCAAACCTCTCTGTGTGGTCAGAAAAAGTCTCTCTGATGAGGTAACATTGAAGCTAAGCCTGAAGGAGCATAGGGCCAGTCCTGGGAGGATCAGTGCAGTGAAGGGAGGAGTGTGTCCAGTAGGGACAGCAGCGAACTAGAGCCCTGAGAGACCACTTGGTGTTTCCACGAAACCCAGTGTGGCAAATCATGGTGAGCGAGGGGAAAGAAGCCAAGAATAGGTTGGGTCTGCAGGTACCAGCTCAGCAGAGTGTTGACTGGTCAGCTAGTCCTCTTTCCAGGATACTGTCTCCTCCATTGGTAGTGATTATGAAGGGGTGATGGGGAGATGTTGGACACAGGCAGAGTCTGATGTACTTCCTCATCAAGCACTGATATTGGGGCCGGGTACCATCTCTCTTTTGTCACTAGGCTAGGTCTAGCTATTTAGGAGGAATTTATGCTCTCTTTTTTAACTTACGCTCTTTTAAGGAGGAATATTTTACTCTTCCATCACACATGTAACATGTAAATCTTACACTGCTTACAACACTATGCAAACTTCAGTTCCGAGGAGGAGAGGGACGTGAGACAAGATCTGGTCTCTTCTACTCAGGCATGGCTAACAGATGACCCAGTGCCATTCACTGATTCTAGAATCTTTTCTTTTCTTTTCTTTTCTTTTCTTTTCTTTTCTTTTCTTCTTCTTTTTTTTTTTTTTTAGAATCTGTCTTTCTTAAATGTTTCTTCATGCAAGCATCCTGGAAACAATAACAAAATGCCAAAATGCCATTTTGAGTTTCCTCTCTGAAACTGCAGGTGCTTTTCCATGTAAAGTGATACTTTCAAGGCTACATATCAATACATTAGTGTCACGACTCCTCATTTTAAACTGCTTTCTCATCCTCTACCTCCTTTTCCTCTTGTTTTCCCCTCTGCCCTCCCTCTTACCCCCTCTTCAGAAGTAGCCAGAGGAGACCTCAGCACACCTCCATTTCATTCTTTCATTACAGTTTACAGTTTCCTCTGAAATATTGCTATCTTATATTTTTTTTAAATTTTATTTATTATTTTTATTTTATGTGTATGCGTGTATTGCCTGCATGTAGGTTAGTGCACCTGTGTCGTGCAATGCCCATGGAGGGCAGAAGAGGCTGTCGGATCCCTTGGAACTGGAGTTACAGACAGTTGTTACTGCCATGTGGGTGCTGGGATTCAAACCCAGGTCTTCTGCAAGAACAGATGCTGAGCCATCTCTCCAGCCCCTGCTATCTTTTTTAAAAAAGTATTTTATGTGTACAAGTGTATTGCCTGCATGTATGTGAGTGCACCCATGTCATGCAATGCTGCAAAGATCAGAGAGGGCTTTGGATTTCCCTGGAACTGGAGTTAAGGACAGTTTGTAGCTGCCGTGTGGGTGCTGGGACTCAAAACCGGGTCCTCTGCAAGAGCAGTCAATGCTCTTAACTGCTGAGCCATCTCTCCAGCCTGCTACCTTATCTTTTAAGTCTTGAAAATACTAGACAGAGTTGCTTCAAGATATGTTTGATAACTCCTGTATCTGAACCTTTCTTGAGTAGTTTTCATTTACATCACCAGGTCTACATGTGTGTTTGGGTTTGATAATAACTTTTTGCCAGTTTTTGCAAAATTGTTGTTAGAAATGTGTTTCTTTCTCTACAGAAAGCATTTTTTGCACTAAATTCCTATGCATACTAGGGATTAAGACATATTCCATTCCAATTGAAAGATCAAGAATGTTTGAAGCTTAGCTGCAATCTTTGGAAAGGCTTATTTACTTCTAATTTACCTTATTCCTGTTTTGTAGTCCTTTGGGTTCTGTCTAAAAGAAGTGGGGTTCTGAGCCAGACAGGTGGCTCATATCTATAATCCCAGCACTCAGGACATTGAAACAGGAGGATTGTCATGTGTTCAAGGACAGGCTGGGAAAGAGTGAGACCCTGTCTCAAAAAACAAAACAAAACGAAGTGTGTGAGGAGGGTGTCTTACAACCTTTGTCTCCTTACTCCTGGAAGGTTGCTAAGAAAATTGATTTTAGCCACTTCCCCTTAAGGTTGACAAATGTCCTGAGGGACTAAAGAGTCCCAGCTGCTGTTCCTGTTTCTCTGGGTCTCCATCTTCCCCAGTATGCAGCCTTGGGAATATTTTATTATCTGACTATTCTTCAACTAAATAGATGTCCTTTGTGTTTTCTATAGCTTTTTCTAGCAGTTTTAGTGGTCTATATTATCTAATTTGCCATTATCAAAGAAAAAGATCCCCAATATATTTAACTTTATATGGAGAATTTGGAGTATGTGCAAAATTAGGCAAATATGTATACTTACACCAACTTCTGTGACATTTGAGTGTAAGGTGTTGTATAAATAGTATTAACTTTCATGTTTGTAAACTGAGTGGGAAAGGACAAGAGTACTGTGTATTTTGTATTGCCAAACTGAGTCTGCCATCTTGTAGGCAAAATAGCAACTTCCTGTCTCAGGAATTTTGTGAAGGCCAAATAAATGATGAGGGCATTTCTTATAACTTATATAGTAAATTTGTGTGGAATTTTTTGTTGTTAGCATACCCACTACATGAATTCTATGCCATAGTCTTTGTGGAAATGGCTGGCATTTCTAGATCCCATCATAACGTCTGACAGTAGGTTTCCAATAAATATTTATTAACTTGTTATCTGAATTACCTTATTAGTCAATTTTCCTCATTCTTGT
The DNA here is from genome assembly GCF_000622305.1 of Nannospalax galili. NCBI lineage: Eukaryota > Metazoa > Chordata > Mammalia > Rodentia > Spalacidae > Nannospalax > Nannospalax galili. Next base: position 2,421,688 of record NW_008349359.1, read on the forward strand.
TTGCCAAATGATATGAAATAAAAATGATAAGCCAGGTTTGGTAGTAGATGTATTTAAATTCCAACACTCAGGAGGTAGAGACAGGGATCTCTGTGAGATCAAGGCCAGCCTGTTCTGCATATCATGTTCCAGACCAGCTGGGGCTACAGGGAGATTCTTTCTCAAAAACAAAACAAAAAAGATAAATAAATAAATGAAGTTTTAAAAACTAGGGCTAGCAGGAATGGCTCAACAGGTAAAGGTGCTTGCTACCAAACCTTATAACTTGAGTTTAATCCCTAGGTCCCACATTAGGGAAGGAAAAAACTGATACCTTGAAGTTGTCCTCTGACTCCATACATATACCATAGCATTCACGTGTGTGTGCGTGTGTGCGTGCACACACATGCACACACATACTTGTAATATTTTTAAAAATGACCTATAGAAAATGGTTAAACTTTACCAAAATTTTTATTTCTTTTCTCCCCCTCACAAATGTGATAGGTCTTTCTCAACATGTGGTTACCAACTATCAGCAAGTTATCAAGCTCTTAGAAGAGGGAATAGCAAACAGGTAAACAGATTTGTTTCCATAATTCTTATAGCCTCCTGCGCCTAGCTTGTGTTCTCTTCTGCTTTGGAGAGTATGGCCACTTCTGTAAAGATCTCTGCACTTTCCTACAATTCACAACCAGAAGGCCCTTCTCAGAACAGGACTTCAACTAAGACAGTGCTCCTCTCACTGCACTTTGCTCTGGACATAGCAAGATTGGGCAGGGAGCCCAGAGACCTGTGCTGTAGCTTGTTTGCTACTTTGATAAAGAATAGATTCTTGCCTGCATTGTCTTCTCCTCAGATGGCTGCAGACAAATATAGCACAATATATTTAGAAAACCATTTTTCCTCATTTATGTTTCATACTTGGGAGGCTTTAGGTATATGAAGCCGGGAAAATCTGCCATGAATAACTTACATGCCTCAGACCCTTCTAAAAGATACTGTACAGCTGGGCGTGGTGGCACACACCTTTAATCCCAGCACTTGGGAGGATCTTTGTGAGTTCCAGGCCAGCCTGGTCTACATAATGAGTTCTAGGACAGCTGGGGCTACAGGGAGACCCTGTCTCAAAAAGACAAAAAAAAAATTAAGATACTGTACATTGTGATAGCATTCTATGCTTTTAGTTACTGTACCTAGAATATTATTAATAAATGCCTACAGGGAAAGCTTTTTTTTTCTGGAAGAAAAAGTATAATCCTCTTTTTCCTGTTACTATTAGGCCCTTTATTTAACTGAAAAATAAAAGAAAAATTTTAAATCAAGCATTCTACTCTTGTAGTTTCATGGCAGTCTCCCAAAGGAAGTTATATCTGGTTTTCAGGATAGTCTGGACATGGTGGTGCATGCCTGTAATCCTAGCACTTGGAGAGGGTAAAGCAGAAAGATTGTAAATTTGAGACCTGCCTAGGCTATAGAGTGAGTTTGAGACCAATTTGTGAAATTTAGTGAGACCTTGTTGTAAAAGAAGGTGTTAAAAAAGGCTGTGAGCTGAGGGTATGGTTCAGCTGGTAGAATGCTTATTTAGCATACAGAAAGTCTTGGGTTTGATCCCCAGCACTACATAAACCAGGTATGGCGATACATAGCTATAGCTCCAACAATCGGAGGTGGAAACAGGAGGATCAAAAGTTCAAATTTGACTAAAAACTATGGTATGAAATGTACAAAAGCTCAGTTAAATTTTTTTTTTAACGTTCAAGGTCATCCTCAGCTACATCTAGGCCTGCTTATGCTGCCTGAGACCATTTCAAAAAAAAAAGTGGGAGGGGTGGGAGCTGGGGTGTAGCCCAGTGGTAGAGTACTTGCCTAGCATGCCTGAGCTCTAGGCTTATTCTACAGTGCCAACAAACAGACTAAACAAATGTAAGAGTTAGTATTTACTGATTCCTCTGTATCCTTAAATTATGAGAAAACCTAGTGTACTGGATAGCTTTAGTGTCACCTTGACATACCTGGGTTGAGGGAGCCTCAATTGGGGAATTTCCTCTATTTGGACTGGCCTATGGCCATGTCTGTGGGGAATCTTCTTGATGAGTGATGTGGGAGGGCCCAGCCCACTGTGGGTGGTGCCACCTAGCAGGTGGGCCTGTGTTGCATAAGAAAACAGGCTGAGAAGGGGCCAGGAGAGCAAGTCAGTAAGCAGTGATCCTCCGTGGCCCGCTCCAGCTCCTGACTCCAGGTTCCTGCCCTGAGTTCCTACCTTGGGCTCCCTGATGAACTGTGACCTGGGAGATGTAAGACAAATAAACCCTTTCCTCCCCAAGTTGGTAGTGGTCAGAGTGTTTTGTCACAGCAATGGAGAAACAGACTAAGACATAAATTGGTACCAGAGAGTGGGCTGTTGACTCTGAAGAACCTGACCATGTGGGGTTTTGGAAAAATGTGGAAGACTTTGGAAGTTTGGGCTAGAAAAGTGGTTGATTGCTGTAAGCGGAGCTTAACAGGCCATTCTAGTAGGGGCCTGGAAGAAAGTAGTGCTGAGAACAATATAGTTCCAGAGGGAAATAAGGACTTTGGCTGAAGTTTGCCCTCGACCTAAATGCTTTCCTGAGGCTAAGTTGAAAAGCAATGGACTAATTTCTCTGGTGGAAGAAATTTCAAGACAGCCTAATGTAGAAATGGTGGTGTGGCTATTAATGGTGAATATTATACAGATTTACAGTGAAAAAGAGCAAATTGGGCAGAAAGAAATACAAAATGTACAGGATGGATTGAAAAAGAGCACTAGGAAGATTAATGTTGGAGCCCTGGCATGTGATGGAGAGAATTCCATTGATATGCAGAGATTAAACTGATTAAGGAGGGGCCTAGAGATTTGGACTTAAACAATGGAGAGAACGCCTCCAGGGCAATACCACACCCAGTTAAGCCTCAAACTTGTGAAAGCAAAATGCTGCAGGGACCACTGAAGAGAAAAGCTTCTAAAATGGATAAAGCAGGCTGGAGTCCACCCCAAACTTGAAGTCAAACTTGGCAGTGTTGTTCACCTGGTACTGGCTTTAGAGGCATGAAAGATGCAAGAGTAAAGGGGTCATCAATTCTTCCTCTGTGGTTTCAAGAGCCTCAGAGGCCAGGCAGTGTGCAGCAGGGGTACCCCTGCATAGAGAAGGCCTTGATAGGCCACTGGGTGACGCTGTGAAGGTGAAGCCTGGTTGGCAATGGAGACCCCAAGAAGACGTTCATGATGCCAGAGCTGTGAGGCATCTGCCAAGAAGACCTGCATACAGGGAGTGGTACCAGCACAAGATAGAGATGTGTGTTGCAACTAGCAAAGCTAGAGAGGCTGAGCCATCTAAGCCCTTTGGAAGCCCCAGAAGCTGGACATGGACCTATTGGATTTGGTGTTTGCCCTGCTGGTTTTTGGTCTTCTTTTGGTCCAGTATTTCCTTACTAAGCCTCCATTTCTCCCTTTTGGAACTGTAATATGTATTTGGTTCCACCATATGTTGGGAGTATGTAATTTGTCTTTTGATTTTACAGGGGCTAACAGTTAAGATATTTTGCTGAGTCTCAGAGGAGACTTTGGACTGTGGACTTTGGAATAGTAGTGAGATTGATAATGACTATGGGGACTTTTAAAGCTGGATTAAATGCAAAATGCATTTTATATGGTCATGAGCCTATGAGGGCCAGGGGATGGAATGTGGTGGTTTGAATGAAAATGTCCCCCATAGGCTCCAAGTGTTTGGACATTTTGTCCCCAGATGATGGCACTGTTTTGGGAGGTTTTAGAAGGTGTGGCTATCCTAGAGGAAGCACGTCACTGGGGGTGGGCTTAGAGAGTTCTTAAGCCTTACCAGATCTCCAGTTGCTCTCTTGCTTCCTGTGCCTGTGTGATGATGTGAGAGCTTAGCTTCTGCTGCTCATGCTCCAGCCACCTCCAGCCACCATGCCTGCCTGCCATGATGGACTGAAATTCCCCTGGAACTGTAAGATCAAATAAACTCTTCTATAAATTGCTTGGGTCAGTGTTTCTATCACAACAGAGAAGTGACTAATATACCTACATATTTTTTTTTAAAGTAAAATGTCTAGGCCACGTATGGTGGTGCCTGCCTTTAGTCCCAGCACTGGGGAGTTAGAGGCAGGGGAATCTCTGTGAGTTCAAGGCCAGCCTGGTCTACTTAGCAAGTTCCAGGGTTCCAGGTCAGCTGGGGCTATAGGGAGACCCTGTCTCAAAAAGACCAATTAAAAAAAAAAAGTAAAATGTCCATTTTATTTTACTTTCCCAGAAGATGGTTTTTCTTCTGTCCTTATGAACCCAGCTCTTTACATGGGCTTTGGTGGAAGCTATGGGGCAGCACCAGCAGGTCTAAATTGGTCTTTTCCAACAGTGATGCAGCTTGACACAGAGCTTGGGAAGCACATAAGCGTTGAAAACACTAGCTTCAGAAATGTTGCTGTTGCCAGCGGCCTCTACTCTGTTCCAAATAATGAGCTTCTTAATGGCCTGTCCTTAGGCATGCACCGGGTGCAGTTCATGCAGTGCATGGGCTGCATGGGGCTGAGATCCTTTTTGGTGTGACCATTGTTTCTTCTTTTTTTGGTCATCTTGAAGCCAGGAACTGAAAGAAGGCAGAACACCTAGATTTTGACCCTTCCCAAACTCTGTTCTCCAGCTCCCAAGAGAAATCAATGAAATAGTCTGAGATAATTTTAAACAGAATTATCATTGACTTAGATTTAGATAAAGGAAAGACTCCTGACTTTAGGGATTAACACTGGGATGGATTTCTAAGAGAGACTATGTACTCCTCATTTAAACATGGCATTGATGAATTCAAGATCTCAGCTCCAGCCTTTCTGATGCTGTAAGATTAATATTCTGCTTTACGACTTACCTCCTCTGTCCTAGAGGCTTCTCCAGCAAGATTTTATCTTTTTGTGTTTTAGACATTTCTTTATTCATTCGCACATTTGTGTATGTGTGTATGGATATGTGCGAAGCTTCACATGCCTGTGCCTGCATGTGGAGGACAGAAGTCCAGATGTCAGGTGTCTTCCTATATTGCTTTCCACATCACTTTTTCAGACAGGGTTTCTCACTAAACCTAGAGCTCACTGACTGGCTAGACTTGCTATCTCACAAGCACCCTAGGATCCTCCTGTCTCTGTCTCCCAGCATTGGCATTACAGGAATGCCACCAGGCCTAGCTTTTTATGTTGGTGCTGGGCATCCAAATTCACTTTACTTGCTGAATCATCTCTCCAGCCCCACTCCTAACATTTCTTTTTTGAAAAAATATTGTACTTATTAAGCCAGGCGTGGTGGTGCACTTGGGAGGCAGAGGCAGGCGGATCTTTGTGAGTTTGAGGCCAGCCTGGTCTACAAAGTGAGTTCCAGGACAGCTGGGGCTACAAGGAGACCCTGTCTCAAAAAGACAAAAAAAATTGTACTTATTTTTCATGTGTGTGAATATATTGCCTGTATGTATGTAAGTATACCCATGTCATGCAATGCCTGTGGAGGCCAGAAGGTGTTGGGATCTCCTGGAATTGGAGTTATAGATGGTTGTTAACTGCCATATGGGTGCTGGGAATTGAACCTGGGTCCTCTGCAAGAACAGCCAGTGCTCTTAATCACTGAGCCATCTCTCCAGCCCCCCAGTCCTAACATTTCTTATGTTCACCATGGATCCTTCCCAGTCCTTTGTGCTTAACCAGTCTGTCTTCCCTTGTATACACAGAATCACAGCAGCCACTCATGTTCATGAGGCCAGCAGCAGATCCCACGCCATTTTCACTATCCACTACACACAGGTTGGTAGCTTCTTGTTTTCGGAGAGCCTTCTTTCTTTCTTTCTTTTTCTTTTTTTCTTTTTCTTTTTTTTTTTTTTTTTTTTTTTTTTTTTGGTCTTTCTGTTTATTCTAGGTGCAGCCCCAGCTGGCCTGGAACTCACTATGTAGACCTAGACCAGGCTGGCCTTGAACTCACAGAGATCCACCTGCCTCTGCCTCCCAAATGCTGGGATTAAAGCTGTACACCATGCCTGGCTTGATTGTTTTCTTGTCTTCCTTTCTCTTCTTTTTCCTTTCCTCCTACCTTTCTACTTTTTTTTTTTTTTGTCTTTTTGAGACAAGGTCTCCCTGTAGCCCAAGATGGCCTGGAACTCACTATATAGACCAGGTTGGCCTTGAACTCACAGAGATCCTCCTGCCTCTGCCTCCCAAGTGCTGGATTAAAGGTGAGCACCACCACACCTGGTTTACCTTTCTACTTATAAGTTCTCTGATATAGCTAACTTATCCAAACATCTTCTGTTTATCTTTTGCTCATAACATTTTAGAATGCTTTCACAGCTAATGATCAGTTTGGGTCTATCTAAAATCAAAACCAAGGTTGAAATGAAATAAGCATTAAAGTGAAAAAAATAATAAAATAAAATTCATTCCCAATGTGATAGAGCAAGATTGACAAATCCATTTCCCAAAGTTGGACAAAACTATTTCTGTGCTCTGAAAAAATAGACTGAAGGCATATAACAAAATACTTATTCGAGAAAAGTACTGAATTTCAAGTACAGACAGCACAGATGTATGATGTTTTTGCCTTGGGCTTCTCCCATGCCCACATACCTCTAGCTGTACCAGTGAGGGAGTTCACTCACAGAAGGTAAGGCTGTGAAGACTAGCACTTTGCTGTCACTACCACCAGAGTGGGTCACTTGATTTTGTGTGGCCAGTTACAGTGGGTATCTCAGGGAAACAAAGAACCAGTGACTCCACTAGGTTTAGATGTGAATCCTTTTCAGGTAAGACATGGCTTGCCAGCTCAGGGATTTAACAGGGCATTCTGGGAGGTAATATAGTTATAGTGGGTTTAACAATATCATTGGTACTTTAAGCTTCACATATATGCAGCAAAGACTAATTGATCCAAGCCATCCACTAGTCCTGACTTGACAAAACTCACACATATGTGTGGAGGAGACACAAGAGGGCTCTGTGACTAGTGAATGTGTTATAGTCTGGGATCCACAAATATCTCAAACAGACAGACAAGTGAGTCTGGAGAAAGAAAGATTTCTTATGGCCAGGCTACATTCTTTCCTAGAGGGTCCGAGTGCAGCCCTGAGCCTAAGCACTCTGGCTCATTTTATATTCATCATGTTGCTAGGCAAGCAAGCAGAATATAGAAGCCAATCATTGAGCGTTAAGCTTGAGCAAACATTATTAAGGAAATACATAAGAAAATACAATTTTCCATCCAAACCCTCCACCCACATGGAACTAGCTTCCTTCTGTTTCATAAACTGATATTATCAATGGTATTCTATTTTGTCTTTACCAGTCACAGAGTTCCCTCTGGGGGGGGTTGTTGTATAGCAATTGTATCTTAGGAACCTCTAAATGTTGTGGGGTACTTTTTGTACAGAGAAACTGTAACCAGGAGTGAAAAGTTTAGGTTCCCAAGCATACAAGTGGAGAGTCCCCTAAATAATTTCTATTCTATTAAGAAACAATTATATTTTGCTGAAGTAAGCCAAGCATAACCTACAGAAGCCGTAAATCAGCAGTTAGCAGGAGCACTCTAGGACACTCTGACCTGTTTCCAAGATAACCAGGGTCCAGCTTGCATGTTTTTATATCCTGGGCCAACTATCTGATAATTTCAGAGACTAGAGTCAGCCTAAACTTTAACATGTAGTAGCTATGATCAAGAAGGTGCCCTATTACAAATGCTGGAATAAAGTTTAAAATATTCTGAACTTTTAGAGCTAGGTATGGTGAGGCACACCTTTAATCCCAGCTCTCAGAAGGCAGAGGCATGTGGAGCTTTGTGGGATTGAGGCCAGCCTGGTTTACAAAGTGAACCAGGCCAGCTGGGGCTATAGGGAGACCTTGTCTCAAACTATCCTGAACTTTTAATGCATTTCTCTGGAGACACATAGATCTAGTCACAGAGATTAAAAGTCTTGTTGAATCAAAGTGTGGTGGCTCATACCTGTAATCCCAGCACTGGGAAGGTGCAGGCAGGAGTATCAGGAATTCAAGGCCAGTTTGGACTATATGAAACCCTGTATCAAAACAAAAACAGCTGGAGCTGGAGAGATGGCTCAGCAGTTAAGAGCACTTGCTTCTCTTCTAGAAGACCCAAGTTCAGTTCCTAACATCCACATCAGGTGGTTCACAACTGCCTGTGAATCCAGCTCCAGAGAAATCAGACACCTCTAGCCTCTTAGGGCACCTGCATTCATGTGGATTCATGTGTTGCATGCACACAAACACATTAATAAAAACAAAAATAACTTTTAAAAAGCCCAGGCATAGGCCAGGCATGGCGGCATAGGCCAGGCATGGCGGCGCATGCCTTTAGTTCCAGCACTTGGGAGGCAAAGGCAGGCTGATCTCTGTGAGTTCAAGACCAGGCTGGTCTACAATAGTGAGTTCCATGCCAACAGGCTACAGAGAGACCCTGTCTTTAAAAAGACCAAAAAAAAAAAAAAAAGTCCAGGCATGGTAGTGTATGTCTATATTCCCAGCACTTGGGAGGTACAGGTGAGAGGATGCAGAATTCAAAGCCAACCTCCACTACATGAGACCCTGTCTCAAAACAAACAAGGTGAGGAGATGCATATCTATAATCCCAGTACTTGGGAAGTAGAAGCAGAAGGATGAGGAGTTCCAGGCCATAGTAAATTTGAGCTTGGCCAGGCATGGTAGTGTATGTCTATATTCCCAGCACTTGGGAGGTACAGGTGAGAGGATGCAGAATTCAAAGCCAACCTCCACTACATGAGACCCTGTCTCAAAACAAACAAGGTGAGGAGATGCATATCTATAATCCCAGTACTTGGGAAGTAGAAGCAGAAGGATGAGGAGTTCCAGGCCATAGTAAATTTGAGCTTGGGGACTACATGAGACCCTGTCTCAAAAAAAGGGGCATCCCCCTTGCCCTCCAAGGCTGACTAAGTTCCAGGGGACTATGGAACATCTCTCAAAATGTCCTGTAACTGTGGTGAGTCACCTGTCCTCTTGTTCAGGGAGGACATGAAGACCCCACGAGATGGACTTGAGGCAGTGTCCAGTCTACAAAGAGGAGGATGAACTCAGAGGAAACATCTCATTCACATTCATGCTTCCAAGCGAAGCCAGACATGATCGAGCAGGACTTTTGACTTATCTTCACATAGACGGAACTGGTAAAAGAAAGGAGCCAGGTGCTCCTCCCAAACCCGTGTGACCCCTGAGGAACAGATCCTCAGATGACCCTAAGTGTAAAAATAAATTGATTTATTTGGGCCAACTGTATGGTCTTAAACACCCAAAAGGAAAGTATAACCAAAAATTAAAGTGATCAGTATATTTCTTTCTAAGAGTTCAAGGGGTAACACTTCTCAGACATTAGACTTACATCTATATAAAAAGTTATTTAGACAATTCATTGATGATTTTGTTCCTAACCAGAAAGTGCTGCTCAGATATAAGACTTCAAATCTTGGTCTCCAATACTGTAGTGCCCACCTGTAGCTAAGGGAGACAACCAGCTATTGTTCTAAAATGATGGATAAATTTGTTTTCTCCCCCTATCTAGAAGCTTTTGAAGGAACTAACACTGATTCTGACCACTCCCACAGCAATCAAAATACCTGAAAGAAAATCCCAAATCCATCACTCTAGAGTCCAGCCTTGGAAGACAAAAGAAAAATGAGGAGGTACCCAATAGAGGGATGCTTTTGGAAGCCCTTGTCAAGAAATTCCAATGGACTCATTTGAACAATTGAAAATTGCCTTGTTCTGACTTTTTTCTAGTTCTCTGGTTAGAACTTGTAATGCCTTTACTTCTTGCCTTTACTTCTCCTTCACATCTCCTATTCATGATTTAAGGACTTTCTTTTCCCCTTAGAAATAAGAGTTAAGAAAGGAACTACTATACACGGTGATGGAAATTCAAAGAAGGTATAACCATGGAAATACACAGCTATATCAAGAATGTGAACAGAAATAAAAATGACAAGATTCAATGCACATCTTTCATTAATAATTTTAAATATCAATCGA
>NW_008349359.1:2432100-2441750 GCF_000622305.1 Nannospalax galili
AAAAAAGAAAGTGTTAAAAGATAAAAAAATAAATAAAAAAGGAAATCAGGTTTGAATACAGGTTATCCCATGATGAACTTTGAAAACATAAAATGAGCTAGACGTAAGAGGGTAGATATTATATTATTATACTTACAAAAAGTATCTAGACTAGACAAATTCATTGAGACAGATATAAGAACCTAAGGACTGGTGGAAGAGAGGAGTTATTGTACAGAGTTTTTTGGAAGAATAAAAAGGTTCTGAAAGTGGATAGTTATAATGGTTGTAAAACACTATGAATGTAATTAATGCCACTGAATTATACATTTAAAATTACAAGTTTATTGTTTGCATTTTACTATAATAAAGTATTTTTAAAAATTTTTAAAAAGGCATCTTAGAAGAGGGCATTAGAAGAGGGCATCTGATCCCTGGAACTAGAGTTAAGGACAATTGTGTGGGTACTGGGAACTGAACCAGTGAGCCATCTTTCCACCCCCAGGTAACTGATTTTTAACAGAGTTGCAAAGGCACTTCATTTGAGAAAATTTAATCTTTTCAATAAATGATGGTGTAATGTTTGGATATCTATAGAAAATGAACTTTGACCCACTCCTTGAACTTAATCCAATCAAACTGGATCATAGACCCAAAGTAAAACCTCCAGCTAGTAAACTTGTTAGTAGGTAAAGTGGAAGAACATTTAAGACCTTTGATTAGGTAAAGGTTTTTTTTTTTTTTTTTTTTTTTTTTTTAGATATGACATTGAAAGCACAAACTGAGCAAAAGGACGTTAAATTTTGTAACTGGTTAAAATTTAAAACTGCTTTTTGAAACACTATGACAAGAATAAAAAGAAAAGGTGCAGATAAGCCACAGCTGAGAATGGTGATGCTTGCACTTGTGAAGCTAAGGCAGGGGGATTTCAAGTCTGATGCTATTCTGGGCTACATGGCAAGATCATGGTTTTTGTTTTTGTTTAAGGAAAAAATTAGGAAAACTTACTTGATAAGGAATTGTATTCAGAATATAAAGAAATATAAAGAGAGCAATTAAGTAGCTGAGAAAATGTCACTAGAGGAATGCAAATGAAAAATTAAGGAGATACTATTATCCAGCTTTTAACCTGGATAAAATAGTTTTTACACTAGATTTTGGCAAAGGTGTATAGGAACTGGAGTTCTCATATACTACATTACTTGTATAAAATGACATGACTTTGGAAAAGACTAGTTGTTTCTTAAAAAGTTGAAAAAAAAAAAAAAGGCTGGTGTGGTGCTGCATGCCTTTAATCTCAGCACTAGGAGGCAGAGGCAGGTGGATCTCTGTGAGTTCCAGGCCAACCTTGTCTACATAGTGAGTTCCAGGCCAACCAGTGCTGCATAATGAGACCCTGTCACAAAAACAAACAAAAAAGTTAATACGTTTCACACGTGTTCCAGGCATTCCACTTCTAAGTATTTAACCAGAAGACCAGATATCATATGTGCATAGGAGGGTTATATAAGAATATTTATAGCAGCTTTATTTGTAGTTGCTCAAATAAAGCAACTGCAAATGCCCAAATGTCTATATCGCTTGAGCCATGATGCATCTACACATGATATATCCACACAGCAGAGCACTCAGAAAACATGAAACTGAGCTTCAGCATATGTGAATTTCAAAATTATGTCCACTGAAAAGAAGCCAGATATTGTGTGATTCTTTTTATAGGCCATATTCTGAAAGGGCAAATTTGCATAGAAAATTGGTGAGTGATTACGTGGTGCTAGGGAGGGGAGCAGGGATTGACTGCAAACACACTAAAAGGAAATTTGGGTTGCTGGAAATGTTCTAAAACTCTGGGTGTGTATGTGTGTGTGTGTAGACAGGATCTCACTGCGTAGCCCTTACTGGCCTGGAACTCACAGAGATCTGCCTGCCTCTGCCTCCTGAGTGCTGGGATTAAAGGCGTATACCACCACACCCAGCTAAAACTATATATTTTTAAAAAATATTTATTGTTTTTAATTTATGTATATGAGTGTATTGCCTGCATGGATATAAGTGCATCCATGTCATGCAATGCCTATGGAGGTCAGAAGAGGGCTTGGAGTTATGTTTGGTTGTTAGCCACCATGTGGATGCAGGGAATTGACCCTGGGTCCTCTACAAAAGCAGCTAATGCTCTTAACTGTTGAGCCATCTCTCCAGTGTAGATGCCTAACACTAAAATTTTATAAAATGGGTTGGAGAGACAGCTCAGTGGTTAAGAGTATGTACTGCTTTTACAGAGAACTCTAGTTTGGATCCCAGTACCCATGTCAGGTGGCTTACAACCACCAGGACCTCCAGCACCAAGGGATCCAATGCCCTTTTCTGGCCTCCACGGCACCTACACTCATACTCACGTATACATATAATTAAAAAATAAATCTTAAATTTTATTTTTTTGGTCTTTTTGAGACAGGGTCTCCCTGTAGTGCCAGCCTGTCTGGAACTCACTATGTAGACCACACTGGCCTTGAACTCACAGAGATCCACCTGCCTCTGCCTTCAAAGTGCTAGGACTAAAAGCATGTACCCCCACTCCTGGCCTTAATTTTTTTTAAATAAAATAAACCTACATTGAATTAGGAAAAGAGGAAAAAAAAGAAAAAAGAAAAGTAGTTTTGTTGTTGAGGATGGATGCCCCCAAATAGAAGATACTAAGTTCCTGCCCTAGCAAGTTAACATGCTATGACCTATCCTGAACAGCAGACCTCATCAGAGGCCACCACAGACTTCTATGACTCTTTGTTGGAGAGGGTCAGAGTCCCCTGAAGGGGGTGCTTGCTTGATAAGTCACATTAAAATTCCTGGTGTCCCTGAAAACTGCTCAGAGGATTCTGTGGAAATTTGCCTCACTTACTCTGTAAGTCTTTCTGATTTTTTGAAGGTTTTTATTTTATGTGTATGAGTGTTTTGCCTACATGTAAGTGCATCCATGTATGCAGTGGCCGAGGAGGGTAGAAGAAGACATTGGATCTCTTGGAACTGGAGTTACAGATGGTTGTTAGCAGCCATGTGGGTGCTAGGAACTGAACCTAGATCCTTTAAAGAACAGACATTGCTCTTAACTGCTGAGCCATCTCTCCAGCCCCAATCTCCCTGGTGGTTTTAATGAAAGGATGATGAACAGGTAGTAAATGCTCAGCTAAACCATAGCAGCATGTTACGGTGTAGACTGGTCCAGGGAGCTGAATGAAAATCCAAGCTTCACCTTGGGTAGAATGGTACCTAAGTGGGAAAATGTAAATCATTCCAAATGACAACTTTAAATGTTCTCTCTCCTTAGGCAGTCCTACAGAACAACCTCCCCTCTGAAATTGCTAGCAAGATCAACCTTGTGGACCTAGCAGGCAGGTAATTAGGATTTTAAAACCAAACTCCTTTGACAGTGATCTGCTTCTTCTCTGTTTTACATGTGAAAGCCATGGTCCCATGGTTTTTTGTTTGTTTCCTTTACATTTTAATCATTCTGAGAAAATTACAAAAGAAATGAGTTATTGAGTGTTAGCTTGAAAGTTGTAGTAGGGTTCCTATACATCATAGGTTGTAACCTGAGCTGGCTTTTGGGATCCTTTAAAACACCCAGTGCTCACATCTTAGATCAAATAAATAAGATGATTAGTGTGGGTGAGGAAAGGCAGGCATTGGTGGTTTTGGGTTGTTTTGTTTTGTTTTTTTCTTTTTCTTTTTTTGTGGTTTTATTTTTTTTTAATACCAGCAGAACACTTGGTGTTTATTATGGGGTTTTTTAAAGCTGCCCATGTGATTGATTCCAATGTGTTCCCAAGATTAAAACAACTGTTCTACCTAGTACAGTGAGTTAATAGACCATTTTCCTTTGATTTAATATTGATTTTATTCAGTTTTATGTTACTTTTAAAAAGTTTTAAAGATACTCTGGTTTGAGTTATTAAAAGGAAGTATGACTTATAGCCAAATATGTATCCAAAAGGAAGAAACTCTTCAGAATAACATCATGAGAAAGTATATCATAGCATAAGGCTGATTTTCTCAAGTTGGATCTGCTAAAAATCAGTAGAGAACAGCATTCCCTTAAGAATTAAGTGAGAGGGCTAAGGGAGTAGTTTAGTGGTAGAGCACTTGCCTAATAATGTACCAAACCCTAGGTTCAATCCCCAGTCCGTCAGTTAATTGCTGTCTGAAAATATATCAGCCAATCAGACTCATACTTTTTTTTGTTATTTGTCATTACTTTTTTTTTTTTTTTTTTTTTTTTTTTTTTTTTTCTGAGAGGGTCTCATTATTTAGCTCACTCTACCCTTCTGCTTCCATATCCCAAGTACTGTGATGGTAGGCATGTGCCACCACTTTCAGAGATAGTCTTGCTGTATTTCCCAGATTTCACTTTGAATTTCTGAACTCAAGCAATGCTTTTGCCTCAGCTTGTCCAGTAGTTCAGGACTACAGGCATGTTCTCTTGCACCCAGCTAATTGTTGGTGTTTTCTGAAATAAATAGAAAGTAGGGCTTCGGATTCCCCTGGAACTGGAGTTAAGGATGGTTCGTAGCCACCATGTGGGTGCTAGGAATTGAACCCGGGTCCTCTGCAAGGCAGGCAGTGTTCTTAACCGCTGAGTCATCTCTCTAGCCCCCTGTCATTACTTTTAAAAGGGAATTTGAACACTAAGGGCATGGTGCCTGCTCTTAGTATTTCAGAGGCAAAGGCAAGCCAATTTCTGTGAGATGAAGGCTAGTCGATCTACATTGTGAATTGGGCCAGCTGGGGCTACAAGGAGACTAAAAAAAAAAGAATTCGAGATCAACAGTTTAATGATACAGATAATCATCATTAAACCATTAAAATGTGAATTGCAAACAAGTCTCTTCCCATGAAGGGACTAAGTTAGTGCCATTACACATAGATAAGCAGTGCATTTGGACTGAAGTGCTCTGGCTGCCAAAATAAAAACAAAAATGCTGTAAGGAATTATTTGATTTGTGTTGCCTGAAAAGCTTGAAGGTCAGTTCATTACAAAATGGTACCCTTTCCTGGAGCTGACTCAAGAATTTTGTTTTGGGGGCTAGAAAGATGGCTCAGTGGTTAAGAGCACTGGCTGCTCTTGTAGAGGACCCAGGTTCAATTCCTAGCACCCACATGGTGGCTAACAGCCATCCATAACTCCAGTTTCAGGGGAATCTGATGCCCTCTTCTGACCTACACTGGCATTGCACAACACAAAGTCTTGCTATGTAGCCCAGACTGGTCTCTAATTCCCAGTTTCCCTGCCTTCACCTCTTGAATGCTAAGATTACAAGTGTGTGCTACCACACTCATCTGCATGGGTACGTAGTCAGTGTGTACCCAGAAAGAAGAAAATGTTGAGGATAATGTTATGGGAAAGTATAACATAAGGTAATGTGTGATGTGGGTCTTTTGGAGCATGATGTATCCTTCAACAATGCTGTAAGAATAGTTGACTTGTTTGCTTTAGTTTTTGTTGTTATTGGTGTGTTTTAGTGAAAGAGCAGATCCCAGTTACTGTAAGGACCGGATTATTGAAGGAGCCAACATCAACAAGTCCCTTGTGACTCTGGGAATTGTCATCTCTACCTTAGGTATTCTGCTGCTGAACTGGATGATTGGAGTGGTGAGGGAAGTAACTCAGACCGTTTTCATTTTGTCAAAATAGGATATATGCTTACAATGCTCTTTTTGAAAAAGATTACTTTCTGGTTTTTGCATGAAGACCTGAGATTTACTTGTGGTTTTAGAATATCACTAGTGTTATCATTTCAAAACAGTCCATATCCTGAGTTCAAAGCCTGATATACAAGCCCAAACTTAAACCTCCTGTCATGTGCAGAAAAGAAGTGTGATATTTAATCTCCAATTATTGTTTTGTTTTAATGTATTTTTTCATCATTTCTCTGCATTCTACCTTTATATTTTATCTACTAAGCCCAGAACTCCCGAGTGTTTAGTAGCTGCCAGAGCCTCAGTAGTACAGCCAGCAGTGGTGGCGACAGTGGGATTCCTAGCACGGCTTCTGGGACCAGCAGTGGAGAGGGACCTTCCCGGAGGCAGTCTTACATCCCATATCGGGACTCTGTGTTGACTTGGCTGCTGAAGGACAGCCTTGGAGGCAACTCCAAAACTATCATGGTTGCCAGTAAGTGGGATACTGAAGCTGCTTCAATATAGAACTAGTATTTTGCCTAGAAAATGTACTGACCACTTACGTTCTTCATTCCCTCAAGAGTGTCTTATGCTGTGTGGGTATTAGCAGCAAGACGAGTGGTTGGGTGCTGGGTTGGAAGGGCTTAGCTGACTCTTTCAGCTTTCTCCTTCTTCCTCAGCTGTGTCTCCTGCACATACTAGCTACAGCGAGACCATGAACACACTGAGATATGCATCCAATGCCAAAAACATTATGAACAAGCCACGGGTAAATGAGGTGAGACCTTCATTGAAAGTCCTGGTCTGATATAGTTTGAAGTGCTCCTAATTTTTTTCTCGTGTTCTCATTGCAATTTGCCAATGATGTTCTCCAAATGATAAGAAAGCGAAATTCTTTCTCTTAACGTAATGCCATACCCTTCTGATATATCTACTGTTCTCAGCAAATAATTTTATGAATAACTTCCTTTAGGTGTTTTTTACAATTTTTAAAATAAATTTTATTTATTATTTTTATTTTATGTGTAGGTGTATATTGCCTGCATATAGGTAAGCACACCTGTGTCATGCAATGCCCGCGGAAGACAGAAGAGGCTGTTGGATCCCCTGGAACTGGAGTTACATGTAGGTAAGTGCATCCATGTCATGCAATGCCTATAGAGGACAGAAGAGGCTTTCGATCCCCTGGAACTGGAGTTATGGACAGTTGTTAGCTGCCATGTGGGTGCTGGGATTCGAAACTGAGTCTTCTGCAAGAACAGTCAGTGTTCTTAACTGTTGAGCCATCTCTCCAGCCCCCTTTATGTGTTTTTTAAAGGTTATTCCTCTTAAGATCCTTGGTATATGATTGCCACTCCAAATAAGGCCTTTTTTTTTTTTGAGACAGGCCTCACTGTGTAGCCCTTACTGGCTTTGACCTCACAGAGATCCACCTGCCTTTGCCTCCCAAGTGGTGAGATTAAAGACCTGTGCCACCATGCCCAGCGTAGGTTAGCCATTTATAAGTTTCTGTGTTTAATGCTTTTATTTTGAATTGATATTGTGTTGAGTTTTAGTATATAAATTGCAGTGACTTCTCTGTTTTGGATTAAAATGAGAGTAATAGGAATTCATGGTTTTGAAGCCAAATGAGAACATTCAAGATGTTTCTTTTTTTTTTTTTTTTTTTGTCTTTTTGAGGCAGGGTCTCTCTGTAGCCCCAGCTGGAACTCACTATGTAGGCCAGGCTGGCCTTGAACTCACAGAGATCCGCCTGCCTCTGCCTCCCAAGTGCTGGGACTAAAGGCGTGCGCCACCACGCCCGGCCTTTCAAGATGTTTCTTAACCTTTGCAGTTTCAGTGAAAAGTTCCACAGCAGGGATCACAGCTGGTCAACAGATACATATAGCCCATCTAGGGACTATTTTCAAACACAGTGTAATTAGGCCTCTATCAAGTTTAGTCACAGTGCAGGAAGATTAGTACTTCCTACTTTTGAATGCACTGGTATTTATGTTACCTTTCTGACCTGCTCTATGGTGATGATTTTCAAAGTTAGTATGTACAAGAATCACCTGAAGGGTTTAAAATTCAGTTGAGCCTCAGTCTTCAACAGTTGCTATCTTAGGGTGGGGCTAGAATTTTGCCTTTGTAGCAAGTTCTTAGATGAAGTTGATACTGCTGATCTTGGGATTATACTTTGAGAGAAACTGTTCCTAAGTTACCCCAAAGTAACAGTACTCTTCTTTCAGGCAAATGCAGATGGCACTTCATAGCTGTTTAGGATCTGGTACGAGCCAGTGGTGACTCAGTTCTCTGTTTCAGGATGCAAATGTGAAGCTCATCAGAGAACTCAGAGAGGAGATTGAGAGACTGAAAGCTATGCTGCTGAGCTTTGAGCTGGTATGCAGGCAGGACTCTTCCACATTTCAATGGTGATCTCTTCTCTTGAGTACCTTTTCTTCTGCACAGCACGGATGGCTAGATGCCCTCTCCCTGTATCGTCTCTCCTCTGGGGGATATTTACCTTGGTGGTCCTCCCTCTCTGTATAGGCAGATATTAGTAACTGGGTCCAAGAGGGAAATTTCTTTCAGTTGTCCTTCTTTAATATGAGCCCTTAGGCTCCTGCCTTATTTCTGAGTCTAATAATGAAGTCTTCCCTTTATCTATATCTTATCTTTTTTTTCAAGTACCTTTCTTGTAGTTCACACTAAGAAAACATTAAAACTATGCACGCTTTTAATTCCAGCCCTCAGTGGTGCACGCCTTTAATTCCAGCCCTCAGGAGGCAGAGGCAGGCGGATCTCTGTGCGTTCAAGGCCAGCCTGGTCTACATAGTGAGTTCCAGGACAGCTGGAGCTACTGGGAGACTCTGTCTCAAAAAAAAAGACCAAAAAAAAAAAAAAGAAAGAAAGCATTAAAACTCATTTCCCTTTCTTTGTGCAGAGGAACTTCAGTTCATTAAGTGATGAAAAGGATGAAAATCTGAAGGAAATAGTCCTCCAAAATGAATTGAAGGTAGGTGTATTAGGTGGACATAGCAGTAGGTTACATTGCCCTGGAAGCAAGTTTGATCTGTGTTATTCCTGGTCCAGGGCTTCTCCCTCAGCAGGAAGAGAGAATCTGTCTAGTTTAAAAACCATGTTGTTTCCATTGAGCCTTGAGTAGGGAAGAAATTTGCCTTAGGAGCTGCTAAATGACATTCTGTTTCATTTTCTCAGGTTCATGATAACTCCCTTTGGATAGTGTAAATAGCCTAGAAAAAAACATTATTTTCTAGTCAGTAAATCAGCTGACCAGAATGTATTACTTGACTGAGCACCAAATAAATGGTCAGGTCAATGAAGGTGCAGGAGATACAAAGAGCGAGCCCCTGCCTCAAGTGACTGTGGTCTAGTTGGACACACAGAGATTGGTATGTTTCATGATGTGTCAGGGACTGGTATGTTTTCATGAAGGAAAAGAGTTTAAGGAATAAATCATTATGGCTTGTAGATTTTGTAGCAGATATCATATGATCTTGACTTAGATGTTGAATGATTAATAGAGTTGTTAGATAGGAAGATGAGGTCAGTAAGGAACTTTGGATGAGGGGTAGAAAATATAAGCAAAGCCATAGAAGTAGGAGAGTGACGTGGACTGAGAGGCTGTATGGAAGAGTGCTAGATCAGTGTTCATCATAGGAGTTGTAGATGGAAAGTGGAGGCCAGGTCAGAAGGGGTGAGCTTTGTATAAGTGAGATTAAAAGCTTCTTGAATCAGGTGGGTGACATATAAAAGAGGATCTTGGAAATAATATGATAGTTATATATAGGATGAATTGAAGTATGAAAGACTAAAAGCAGAAAAACCCACTAGGAAAGACTCCTGTTATAACCCAGTGGGGGCGGGGGTGGAGGTGACATTTTGGAGAAGTAGGATAAATGATGATTTCTATAGATATTTAAAAGGAAAAACGGCAGGCCTTCAAATTTTTTTATTACATTTATTTGTGTGTGTGTGTGTGTGTGTGTGTGTGT
>NW_008349359.1:2441776-2456366 GCF_000622305.1 Nannospalax galili
AGAGCACTTGTAGGAGTCAGTTCTTGTCTTCCACATGTGGGTCCTGGGGTTTGAACTCAAGTTATCAGGCTTGACAAGTGCCTTTACCTGCTGAATCATCTTGCTCATCCTAGCCTTTCCTTCCTCCTTCCTTCCTTCCTTCCTTCCTTCCTTCCTTCCTTCCTTCCTTCCTTGCTTCCTTCCTTCCTATTTTTTTCTTGTCACAGATTTAGATCCTTCAACCAAATCTCCCACATCCTCACATTCTGATGTATCATTTTTATATGTTATTAAAATATCCTGGCCCCAGGAACATTTTGCTCCCCTAACTAAACTTCACGACTACATCACACATTCAGAAGTTTGTCACATTTTCTTGCTCAGCCATATGTCTGGCTCAGAAGATAACATCGCTCTTTATATTTATAATAAAGGATGGAGTAAAGGGGTGAAAATCATTCCAAGCTTATTAGCTTTTTTACATTGTCTAGGCTAGATGAGCTAGACTTGAATGTGCTCTCTGCTGCCATATGACCTTCGATAGTAAAGGGGTGGGAGATGAAGGCAGGCCAGAGAGGAGGTATGCTCAGCAGGGTTTCCTGGGAGCATGCCAGGCTGGCTGTACTGTAAGGCAGTTTTATTTTCTCAGGTTCACGATAATTCCCTTTGGATAGTGTAAGTAGCCTAGAAAAATCATTATTTTCTAGTCAGTAAATCAGTTAACTGGCATATATTGATTGATTGAACACCAAATCCTTGGTCAGCAGAATACCTAGCCCTATACTAATGCCAGAGGTCCCAGTCCAAGCCAGCCCTTTACAGGTACCTACAGGAACATATAGTTCCATTGGCTTTAAAAATTCCAACTTAAAAGTTGGGTGTGGTGGCACTGCCTTTAATCCTGGCACTCGGAAGGCAGAGGCAGGTGGATCTCTGTGAGTTCGAGGTCAGCCTGGTCTACATAGTGAGTTCCAGGCCAGCTGGAGATACAGGGAGACCCTGACTCAAAAAAAGACCCCCCCAATCCAATTCAATAATTAATAACATTTAAATAATATTTCTAAAGTACTTTAAATACCTGTACCTAAATTTGTTGAGTTTTTCTTAAGTATTTCCTTTATGAGAGAATTAGCTTCTGAAATCCATTTTCTGAGTGTTCTAGGCTCTTCCATTCCCAGGTTAAGGGTCCTGTCTTATCAGTTTCTGCCAAAAAGAAGCAAAGGACCTTACATCTACACAGTTCATTCTTGTCCCTCCGCTGGTCCTAGCCTAAGGTCTCTAAAGTTTAGTATATTTACTTTTTTTGTTTGTTTTTTTGGAGACAGTGTCATAGCAAGTTGGCCTAGAATTCACAGAGTTACAACTTGCCTCTGCCTCTCAAGTACTGGGATTAAAGGCGTGTGCCATCATGCCCAGTGTTAATAACTTTTAAAACTCTGAGGGGATCTGCAGAAGTTGGAGGGGGATAGGAGAGGCTAAGAGAGTAAGTATGAGCAAAATACTTTATATACATGTGTGGAAAAAGAAAAAAAGGAGCAAGGAACCTCTTGTGAGCTGTGGCTCAGTAGGACAACTGAAGTAACAGTTATATGCAGGATATTTGTCACAGCAGAGCAAAGGGCTATGAATGCTTTTACTACCAAAAGATGTGACTGTTGAGGAGAGATGCTTACCCTGATTTGAGTGTTATGAAACACCTCACAGTTCCTCATAGATAGGCATTTGTACATATCAATGGTGCCTGCATGTATGTGAATGCACCCATGTCGTGCAATGTCATGGAGGTCAGAAGAGGGTTTTGGATTCCCCTGGAACTAGAGTTAAGGACGGTTCGTAGCCACCATGTGGATGCTGGGAATCAAACCCGGGTCCTCTGTAAGAGCAGTCAGTGCTCTTAACCACTGAGCCATCTCTCCAGCCCCTAAATATTTAAATTTTAAGAAAAATAAATAAAACCCTGTGTTCCTCACACTTAGTATCAGTCATTCAGTATTTTATCATCATCATTGTTCCTATTATTACCTGGTCAACCAGACAAGTTTCATATAACCTGAGTGATTTCTTCAGTGCTTTGTGCATATTTGAGCCAGGTGCAGACTTATATAATTCAAGGTACTACATGTTTAAGAAGAAGTGTTAGATCATAAGAGGAATTCTAAATATGGAACACATAAAAATAAGACAGAAAAGGGAAACTGTAAGCATAGATGTCTAAGTAACATCAATTAATTTAAAAAATAATTTTGTGGCTGTGACAGATACCTAAGAAAGTGTAAATTAAGAAAGTTTATTTGAGTGCTAAGAAGTTGGCCTAGTGGGTAAGAGGTTTTACTGTATAAGAATAAGGACCTGAGTTCAAATCCCCAGAACCCAGGTAGCGGGCTGGAGAGATGGCTCAGCGGTTAAGAATACTGGTTGTTCTTGCAGAATACTCAGGTTCGAATCCCAGCACCCACATGGCAGCTAACAACTGTCCGTAACTCCAGTTCCAGGGGATCCGACAGCCTTTTCTGTCCTCTGCAGGCATTGCACGACATGGGTGCACTTCACCTACATGCAGGCAATACACGCATACACATAAAAAAAGCCAGGTAGAACAGGATACTGGATATCTTCCTCTAACTTCTACACACACACACACACACACACACACACACACACACACACACACAAACCACATGATTACTTTGCTTCACAGTTCCAGAGGTTTCTATGACCATGCTTGCTGTCCCCAATGCTGTGGGCCTGTGCTAAGGCAGAACATCATTGTGGGGAGAGCATAGTGATACATAGTGGCTGGTAAGTGGAAAGAGAAAGAGACTAGGAGCCAGGACATGGTATATCTTTCCAGGGCGTGCTCCTAGTGATCTCCTTCCAGATATATCACACCTCCCCAAACAGTGCCACCAGCTAGGGACCAAGCTTTTACACATGAGCCTATAGGAGGCAATTCATATTCAAACTCCTAACACATTAATTTTTTTCTAAGAAGAATGATGTATGTCCATTGAAGAAAAAACCATCATTTAAAAATATTTATTTTGGGGCTGGAGAGATGACTCAGTGGTTAAGAGCACTGACTGCTCTTGAAGAGGACCCGGGTTCGATTCCCAGCACCCACATGGCAGCTGTGAACCATCCTTAACTCCAGTACCAGGGGAATCCGAAGCCCTCTTCTGACCTCTGTGGCATTGCATGACACGGGTGCACTCGCATACATGCAGACAATATACTCATACACATAAAATAAAAATAAAATATATTTATTTTATGTATATGAGTGTTTTGCCTGCATGTAAGTGCCCTGTGTGTGTGTAGTGCACACGGAGGCCAGAAGAGGGCATCAGATCTCCAGAACTGGAGTTATGGATGGTTTTTAGCCACCATGTGGGTGCTGGGAATTGAACCTGGGTCTTCTGCCCAGTGCTTTTAACCACTGAACCATTTCTTTAGCACCTCAAGAAAAATTTATTCATAACGTTTATTGAGAGTGCTTCTACTTATGTAAGTGACATGTGCTTATTGAAAACTTTAAAAACGCAAAGCACTCCACTCACAGCTGGAGAAGATGCAAGAGTCTCTTTGAGGATCTGAATAGTAACAGTGGGGAACATGAGGAAGTAAAGACTGGGGTAACAGGTCAGGGTGACCTTTAGTCTGCTCCCCACACAGAGGGTCTACAATCATCTCCTGTATCTCTGCAGATAGACCAGCTGACTAAAGACTGGGCTCAGAGGTGGAATGACTGGCAGGTCCTCATGGAGCATTACCATGTGGACATCAACAAGAGGAAAGCTGGAGTGATCATCGACTCTAGCCTGCCACACCTGATGGCCTTGGAGGATGATATGCTCAGCACAAGAGTTGTGCTTTATCACCTCAAGGTGAGGAGGTTGGCACAGCTCTTCTCTCCCTGAGTCATTGTCCCCAGAAGTCAAGGAGGTTTTGAAACTTGCATCCAGTCATGTTTCTATGAACTGAGACTAATGCCATAGAGCAGCCTTCAGGTTTGCTCTCAGGACTCTGACCCAGCTGAGAAATTGAGATTTGTTTGGATTTTGTGTAAATAGAGTAGGAGACTGGAAATCATAGCAATCATTTGTTTTTCAGCTGCCACTGTTGCTTTTCTGTAACTTGCTTCTGATTTCTGTGCCTTAATTTCTTCATGTTAAGGTAACAGTAATGCCTCTTTGCTTCTTTTTGGACTTCCTGAAGCACAAAGGTTCAGTTATGGAGTGTGAAATCCTAACCTCAGAAATACTGTCAGAATAAACTGGACAAAGTAGCATGTGCCTAAAATCTCACTTCCTCAGGAAGCTGAGGCAGGAGGATCCTGTGAGTTCAGGAGTTTTGAGGACAGTTTGTTTCAGAAAAAATATGATTCTGTCAGTACTTCTAAACAACAAATACAGGCTGCTTAAAAATGGGGAATTTAATTTTAGCATTTTTGTTGTCATGTTGCTGCCTTTTCCAAATAGAGCTTTATGGTCTTTTGAAGATGTGTCATAATCCAAGGTCCAGAAGACCCCTTGTCTTCTAATCCACTGATGTTTGCACTAACTCCTCTTTTCTGTACTCTCTTCTAGTTCCTTTTGATTCTAGAGCTACTTTTCTCCTATTTTTGCTTTACCCTTCATAGAATTTGGTATCTGTTACCCTCCTCCTGCAGACTAACAAGGTAACAATCCATATATTTTCATTGAAAGTCTCTGAGATTTCCTGGATCAAACTTGGGCTGTAATCTTAGTTGCTTTGCAGGAGGTCGGCAGGTCGGGGAACAATAATGCATGTCCACTTCCTTGGACTAGAGAATTTCAGACCAGTGACTATAACTATTCCCTGACTTCAGGTCACAGGGCAGAAAGGAGTTTGTTAGCACTTGTTGGGTTTTGCAAATAGGAAATGCTGTGTATTACTGTTACTATTTGCCCCTGTCTTCCTGGGCTGTAGCGTGAGTGGATAGAGGTTCAGGACAGCCTGGACTGAAGTTAAGAAATGGTTCAGAAAATGCTGAGATGGGAAAGGAAAGAACACTGAAAATATACAAATGTGAACTCTACTTTGAGGTAGGGCTGTGTTCCTTTAAATTGCTTTCTTTCTTTCCCATAGGAAGGGACAACAAAAATAGGAAGGATTGATTCAGACCAAGAACAGGACATTGGTGAGTGACAGCACATTTGAGTCTGATAGTTATTTGTGCCTGAAAGGTTTTGTCAAAAGAGTCCCTATAGTACTTTAAGAGGAAAGGAATCTTTAAAGTGTTAAAGGTCTGCTTCTCTTTCTGCTGCTACGTTTTGGGTCTGGGACTTCAAAGGAGAAGATTTACACAGTGGGAGACTTTGAGCTCTGGGTGCTTTCAGGTG
Source organism: Nannospalax galili (assembly GCF_000622305.1). NCBI lineage: Eukaryota > Metazoa > Chordata > Mammalia > Rodentia > Spalacidae > Nannospalax > Nannospalax galili. The sequence goes on from NW_008349359.1 coordinate 2,447,119, forward strand.
GTGGGTGTTCCTTATTAGGAGGGGAGATATTCTAGATGTTGGGTTGGATCTTGTAGAAAGACTGGAAGAGGGATTTCCCTGAATTATCCCACACTCACTTTACTACTACCTCTTCTGTAGTCCTTCAGGGTCAGTGGATTGAGAGAGACCACTGCACAATCACTAGCACCTGCGGGGTAGTCATTCTCCGGCCTACCCAAGGGGCACGCTGCACAGTCAATGGCCGTGAGGTCACTGCTTCCTGCCGTCTGACCCAAGGTGGGACTGTCTACAGCCGTTTATATCTGAATGAATGATGGTCTGCCTTCAATTCATGGGCCTAGAGAACTCTATGAAGCAAGCCTCTGCACCTAGAATGATCTCTTCATTCTAGGACCCAAGAGTAGATTTGCTGAAACTTGTGTTTGTTTTTCTGAGCCTCAGTTTCTTCAGCTGTAAAATGGAGATGATAATGGGATCATCCAGAGGCTTGAATAAAGCCTGTCTTTGTGAGGCTAACCGTATGTGTTATACTCAGTAAAGACTTACTGTTAATATATCTGTAGTATTAATCTGTTCAAATCCTGTCCTTTGAAACTGAGCTCAGAGTCCTCTATTTCCATGAAATTTCTCTATGTTACCCAGAATTCAGCTTCTTTTCCCTTGGAATATAATAATTTCTGCTGTTTATTTGATTAAAATTGTGAGACGTATAATTAATACATGTCAACTTAGCTAAATTAGTACCTTGCTGCAGGCATGAGTTTATTTCACAGTATGCACTCAAGATGATCATGGATTGAATTTTCATTCATCTGTGTGCTGCAGGAGCTGTCATAACACTGGGGAAAGCACAGAAGTTCCGATTCAATCACCCAGCTGAAGCTGCTGTCCTGAGGCAGCAAAGGCAGGTAAAGTGGCTGTCAGTTCTAGGTTGTTGATGGCTTTGCTCTTCCTTCTCTTTTAGGAAGAACATACTCTGTTTTTTTGAGGGGCTCACTGATTTTTCCTTATTCCAGGTTGGAGAGGCTGTTGGCAGCAGTGGCTCTTTGGAATGGCTAAACTTGGATGGAGATGTCACTGCCTCACAACTGGGCCTCTGCCCTGTGCTTTGGAAGGAAAGGTGAGAAACAGCTGTTCGTACCATTGTGAAGTCTCCTGTGTTTTCTTCTTAGTTCATTACAACATGGAATAGGGAGGTGATTTGTCTAACAGCTAAAGTCAGAACAAGATGAGTCTGAGTCAACTTGGGCAAGTGTTATGGCTCTAATATGAAATGTTCCCCACAGGCTCACATATTATTTTATGTGTGTGTGTGTGTGTGTGTGTGTGTGTGTGTTGCCTGCATGTATGTAAGTGCACTCATGTCATGCAGTGCCCTCAGAGGTCAGAAAACGCCGTAGGATTCCCCTGGAACTAGAATTACTGAAAGTTGTTAGCCACCATGTGGATGCTGGAAATCAAACCTGGGTCCTCTGCAAGAGCAGCCAGTGCTCTTAACCACTGAGCCATCTCTCCAGCCCCAGGCTCACATATCGAAAGCCTAATTTCTAGCTTGTGGCATTATCTTTGAGATTCTGAAACCTTTAAGAGGTGGGGTCTAGCTGGAAATAGGTCACTGGAGGTGTGTTCTTGGGGACTGTATCTTATTTCACATCCCTCTCTGCTCTTCTGTTGGCTTCCTGTTCACCATGTGGTGAACTCCTTTGTACCAGCACATGCTCCTCACAGTGACACTCTGCCTCACCTTAGGCCCAAGCAGTCGAGCCAGTCTGCCATGGACTGTTCCAATTTGGTTTCTATTGCTGTGATTACTGACCAAACACAACTTGGAGGAGGCAAGATTTTATTTTAGCTTTCAAGTTATAGTCTAGCATCAAGGGAAGCCAAGGCAGGGGCCTGGAGGCAGGAACTGAAACAGAGACCATGAAGGAGAGCTGCTTACTGACTTGCTTTCCCTGGATTGCTCAACTAGTTTTCTGTACAACCCAGGCCCACCTGCCAGGAGATGTTACTGCCAACAATGGGCTGGGGCCTCCATCAATTAGCAATTAAAAAATAACCTACAGGTCCATCTGATAAGGGAAATTCCTCAGTTGAGATTCCTTCCTCCCAGGTTTGTCTAGGTTTGTGTCAAGCTGACAAAAACTAACCATCACAGACTGGACTGGACCCTCTGAAATAGTGGGCTGAGAAATTCTTTTCTTAAGTTTTTTCTTTCAAGTGTTTGTCACAGCAATGAGAAACTGACTCGCACAGTGATTTGAAGATGTTGAGCTAGCTGCTGAGTTTGTAGGTGGTCATAGCCCTCATTTGTTAATCTGCTTGATATTTTGACTTTTTTCATCCCTGAAAGAGGTGTAGCTCCCTGTCTACAAGATTGAAATGTGAAGTATAAGCAGACATCTTTGATATAGCTTCTAAACCTCACCTCCCTGCAGTTCTCCTTAAATTATGGCCTGCCTCTATGTGAGCTCATAGTGTGTATGTCAGAATATATGGATTCCTCTGTGCTTTTAAAGATAACATGTACCTGAGACTCCCCTTTTATTCCTCTGATAATAAAAAATCCAGAATTATGCATAAGAAGAACAGGAACCATAGGAACAAGAAAATACCTTGAGGCTCTTCTCTTGGTCCTGCTCTACCTGCTTTGATTTCAACTTCTAGTCCTGAGTCTTTTTTTTGTTTTGTTTTAATTTTTATTTTTTGTCTTTGTGAGACAGGGTCTCCCTGTAGCCCCAGGTGGCCTGGAACCTGCTATATAGACCAGGCTGGCCTTGAACTCACAGAGATCTGCCTCTGTCTCTGTCTCTCGATAAAAGGCCTGCACCACCACACCCAGCTCTAAATCAGTTTTATTTTATTTTAAATATGCAAATGAGAAATTTTATTTTTTTAAAAATATTTTTATTATTTTTATTTTATGTGTATGCGTGTATTGCCTGCGTGTAGGTAAGTGCACCATGTCGTGCAATGCCTGCAAAGGACAGAAGAGGCTATTGGATCCCCTGAAACTGGAGTTACAGACAGTTGTTAGCTGCCATGTGGTTGCTAGGATTCAAACCCGGGTCCTCTGCAAGAACAGTCAGTGTTCCTAACCGCTGAACCATCTCTCCAGCCCTGAGAAAATTTATTTTTCTGGTGGTTGTTTTTCTGAGACAGGATCTCCCTGTGTATTCTTGGCTGACTGGAATCCCCATGTAAACCAGACTGGCCTGGAAGTTGTGGCCATCCTTCTGCTTCTACCTCCTGAGTGCAGGGATTACAGGCATGAGCCATCACAGCTGGCTCCAAATGGCATTTTTAAATAGTTGTAGCACTTGCTCTTCTGAAGTTATCAAAATCTCAAACAGCACTTTGGGAGCAGTCTGTATACATACTAGCACTCTTCCTTTGGCAAACACACCTAGTACATGCTTTCTCATGGTTGCAGGTATTCCAGAACATAGATGTACTGTCATGGTCTTTGCCTGGCTGTTGAATTTTTAGATTGCTTTCAGTGTGTTGCTATAACAAATGACACTGGAATGGACGTTCTTGCACTCACAACTTTGTACACATCTTGGTTCGTATCCTTGGGACTCAGTCTCAGAGGGAGAACTGTTAGAGGAAAGGGAATGGCTATTGGAAAGCCTTGCTGCAGCGTGGCCAACCTGTCCTTGGCTACACTGACTTACAGTTCCGTCAGCAGTGAGGACTTTGTCCCACTTCCAGGATCCTCTTTCAGCCACTAGTTAAGTCATTACATGGGTTTCCTTTTCTATGGAATGAAGCTGGAGAAGTGGGCACTCTTCAACTTTCTGGCCTTCTTCAGGGGGAGAATATGGATCCTTATGAACCCAGAGATGGGTATTTATTCTCCAGGTGGCATGATTGAGAAAGGTTTCAGCTTTGATGCAAATAGATGATAACTTGGGTGGGCTGTAACCTGGAGAAACCTCACCTCCAAGGGAAGTCTGGGGCAGGGGATCCTCATTTTTCTAACTCAGAGAGACGGGACTGAGTAAGAGGGGTTTGAGGCTCAGGCCCCTGCAGACTGTGAGGCTGGGAAGTTCCTGGTGTGAGAAACCCCTGCAGTGGCACAGGCCTTCTAAAAGCTCCCCATAAGTTCATGCACTTAAAAGACATGGGCATTATTAGCTCCATTTCACAGATGAAGAGTCTGAGGTTCAGACAGGTTAATTAATGTGCCCTTGCTCACACAGCCACCAAGTGGGAAGGCTGCTGTTTGAATTTCAGTTCCGAGCCCACTTTGCAGGCTATGTACTGCTGCCCTTCTGTATCCTTTTGACTCCCAGATGCTCTGGCTCTTAGGTGGGTCCTAAAGCAACTCCTTACTCTCCAGTGGGTTCCCCATCACTCCCTTCCCATGGAAGTCTGAGGTCTGAGGGAAAGCTGCTGGCGAGGTTCACAGCAGCTTAATTACCAAAGTGATTTTAATTTGTTTTTGTTAATTGAAATCTCATTAAACCAGTAATGTATTCCAACACAGCTCAGGAGTCTACAATTCTATGGGTGAGGAGGCAAAAGGGGCTTGTGGAACTTGCCTTGAACTACGGATTGTGCTTCTTACTTGATCCCGTGGCTGGTTTGTGTGGGAGTGTGTGTGCACATGTGTGTCTCCTGACAGTGGCCTCCAGTCAGCCAGACACTTGCATTCTCCTTAGCCCAAACTCTCTTGTCCTACCACCATGGGGGTCTGGCCCTGCCTTCCTTGCCCTGTTCCCTGAAGTGATGAGGAAAAGACAAACCTGAGCTATCTGCAGGGCATGTATGCACCACGTGTGGCAGGAGGTGGACACACACATACATACATACACACACACACACACACACACACACACACACACACACACCCCATGTTATAGCTTGGTGCCAGGCACAATTCCAGACACAGGAAATGCTGGAAGAACAGTAAGTCTTCCATTATTTTTCTTTCTTTTTAAAGAAAATTACTTATTTTCTCTACATGTGTGTATGTGTGCCCAAGCATGCCACACTGCATAGTGGAGGCCAAAGACAACTTTCAGGAATCAGTTCTCCCCTTCCAACATGTAGGATCTGGTATTCAAACTCAGGTCATCAGGCTTGGCAGCAAGTGCCTTTACCCACTGAGCCATCTCACAGGTCCTCCCATTCCCTGCCACCCCCCCTTTTTTTTAAGTCAGAGTCTCACTGTGTATCCTTGGCTGACCTGGAACTGACTATGTATGTAGACTAGACTGTCCTTGAACTCACAGAGGTTGGCCTGCCTCTCCCAAGCACTGCTGCCTCCTCTGTGCTGGGATTCAAGGTGTGTGCTAGCACACCTAGCTGTCTTTCATTTTTTGAAAGGGTCTTGTGTAGCCTGGGATATTGTAGAACTTACTGTGCAGCTGAGGATGACCTTGGACTTGTGATCTTCTTGTCAAGTGCTAGAATTATAGGTGTGTGTCACCACACCTGGTTTATTCAGTTCTGGGGATTAAACCCAGTGCCTCTTGCATGCTAGGCAAGCACAATACCAACTTAGCCACATCCCCAACCCCATATCTCCCATTCATAAACAGCTCCTTGTCCACCAAACTGCCTTGGGGACAGAGGCAGCTTCTGAACTGCCTTTTCCATTCATCTTACCTATGCAAGTACCAGCTGCCCATCAAGCTTTATAGGTGGTTGATGGCAACTGATTTTCTACTTCATTTCTATACAGAATCCCTTTTCCAGGCCTAGCTACCTGGTGGGTATTCTACTGAAAATTCTTTTGCCGAGTGTGGTGGTACATGCCTTTAGTCCCAGAACTTGGGAGGCAGAGGGAGGTGGATCTCTGTGAGTTCAAGGCCAGCCTGGTCTACATAAGGAGTTCCAGGCCAGCTGGGACTACAGGGAGACCCTGTCTCAAGAAGACCAAAGGAAAAAAAATTATTTTGTTCTTGTAAGCCAAAGAGACTTTCCTTTTCTTCCTGTAGAAAAGTTCAGCAGAGGACTCAATGCCAGTGAGATTACTGGTACAAGACTGCCTAGCACCTTGAACACAGGAGTCTCTGCATTTCTAATGGTCCTTGGCCTCTTCGGAGGGATCTAACCACTCTTTCCTCTGCCAGGAGCATTTGATGACTGATAAAGACAATCTTGGGTCTGACACTGATAGTGGAGTAGGGGAGTATGGGCAGCAGCACATCCTCACAGGTTGAGAATGTTGCAGCAGAGAGGGAGGGTGGTCTTGGGGTCAAGTGTCTGAGAGTCCTGTAGAGTGAAAAATCTAAGTTGGAAAAATTGACATTGAGTGAAGAGCATCAAGGCTAAGGAGAACTTAGAACTGAGGCTGAACTTCTTGTTTTGTCCCTTTTATTAGTGAAGCCATGAAGAAAGCCTGCTTGGGGTAAGATTTCTATTGAGAAGACACTGAAGATCTAGAGTTTCCAGAGTTTAGAACAGAAGTTTATAGGCCACAGTACTGCAACTTAGAGAGCTACAGATGCAGAAGGCATTCACTGGAAGTAGATGAAACTGATTTATATCTGGTCCTAAAACAAAGCTATGTGACATTAGCAGGTGATTTAATGTTCAAGCCTGTTTCCTCACCTCTAAAGTAAGGATGTTCCCATCTCCTTCCCAGGAATCTTGTGGTAAGGACTGAAAGAGCAGTGAATGGGCACAATACTGACACAGCCATGGCCCCACTGCTATGAGGCTCTGGGGACAAGTTGCCTGGGAAAGCTGCTTTCCTTTCTTCCCTGTCCCCAGCTGACCATCCTCACCAGCATACTCTGTAGTGTCCTCTTGCCTTCTAAATATCTTCAGGGCTCTCTAGCCCCACAGGAACTGACATGACCTTTCATCAACATCAAAAATGTGCTCTTTTATTCAGAGGACAGAGAAGGACTTCAGAATCAAGGCCTCTCCCACAGACTGCCCCACCATTCAGCAGTAGCCCAAGGGGCCTGTAGGCTAGTCTGGACCTGTCTAGCCACTGTAGCCAACATCTGATGCCATCCCTTGTTAGGTGGTGAGGTGCTCAAGCCAGTAATTAAGCAAAGGGGCCAGGGAGTGGAATCTGTAACAGTAGAGAAAAATGTACATTGCCAGCTGGGATCCCCATCTGGATTTGTGGGCAGTCTCTCATACTCTTAGCTGGGCTTGGCTCCAAGGCCCTCCCTTGTCCTAAGCTTGCTGTACTTCACTTATCTCTGGAGGATCATTTGTGAGAAAAAGCCAGCACTTGGAGTCAGAGGAAATTGTCCAGTCTGCTCTCATTTTTCTCTTGCAGCAGTGATATGGACCAGACAAGAATTGGTCCTTGAAGACTGTTACCTGTATTCTTGCATTTTCTCATTTGGAATTTGGTGAGGGTGGGGTGGGGAGGCTTACCCTTAAATGCCTAGAACCTGGGAGGCATGCTCACTGCTGCCACCACCACTGCTGCTGTATATAGTAAATAGACACTGCTAAACTCTGCTGCAGATACTGCCAGACCCTGAGGTAGCTGGGGAGGACTGCCAGAGAAGAAAGTAGAGGGTGCAATGGAGTCCTGGCAAGTAAGTGACAATAGCTAGGGGACATTAGAGCAACCTAGGATGTTAGAGGGTCAGGCCCCTTTCTGACAGGTATGAAAAATTGGCCTTGGTAATGGTGCTTAGACATGATATGAGAGATTGTCCTTTCTTTTTCACCTGTTCCTGGTAGCTTGAATAATGTTTGTGCTTCTGGCTGAGACTGTGTGGCATCTCGGGTGGATACACTGTGGCCATCTCAGACAGCCTCTCCCTGCAGTCCCATGCTACTGAGGACACTATTGGAGCTGCTGCTTTTCCAGAATGGAAGAGGGCGCTGTCTTCTAAGAATATGCAAATTGTCAATCTGAAGGTTGGGGAAACAGCCAGAGAAGGAAACTGAGTAAACTCAAGGAATTCACAGTGCAGATCTCCTCCCTGCCTCTGGCATCTGGTGTTCTGTGGGTCTTAGCTGGGCTTATCTAGGTCTCACTAGTAGGCTCATATTTATAATTCAGTCATTTCTGTGGTCCAAGTTTGAAGTAGGAATACAAGCATGATACATGTAAATATATGTATATAATATTTTCCACTCACAGTTTTCCTTCCCAGTATTTCTGGAGTTTTTGCTGTATTTCCTGAGGGGATTTTAGCAGAAACCTTTTTATTCTTTTTTAAAAGGACAGAGCTGATTTATTTTATTTATTTATAGTGTGTGGTGTACGTGCATGTTCATGTGTGTGAGCACACATGTATAGGTGTGCACATGTGTGTGGAGGCCTGAAGTTGACATGGGGTCTTTCTCAATGGCTCTCCATTTTATTTTTTGAGGTAGGGTCCTTCATTGATCCCAGAGCTTGCCAATTCTGGCTAGTCTAGCTAGCCATCTTGACCTGAGATCCCCTGTCTCTGCCTTTTGAGGGCTGGGATTACAGGGGTCCCCCAATATGGGGGGGCACGCTCTCTCTGGGCGCACTTCCCCGAATGGCACTCCCCCGCCGTGTGCCTGTGTGCCTGGGGGAAAGCTGGTCTGGTCCCGTTGGCTTCTCCGTGTCTCTATGGGCCTCAGGCGTGGTGTGCGTGGATATCTCAGGGTGCTCCGGGCCCCTGGATCTCGGGGCCCCTGCCACACCTGGCTAGTCGCTGGCGGGTCTGGCCACAGGCGTCTCTGGCCGCGGCTGCGGATGCCCTGCAGGCTTCTCCCAGCGGCTCGAGTCCCGAGTCTCTGGTGCAGACAGCTTCCTCTGCTACTGAAGCATTGTTCAGCCGAAATCCCATCTCTATTTCACCCGTGTACTATTCCTCAGGATGCGAGGTTCCTGGCCACAGAACCACGCAGGGAAGAGTACGGAGATGGCGAAAGCTAGGGTGTCCGTAAGCCGGTCACGAGGGAGTGCGCCCCCCGGAGAGATTGGTGCGCCCCCCGGAGAGATTGGGCCGCCGGTAATGACACAAGACTCAGGTCTTAGTTCAGTCTGTGCTACAGCTTTATTGTCTGCAACCCAATTCTCTGCAGCCCAATTCTCTGCAGCCCAAATCTCTGCAGCCCAAATCTCTGACCATTAAGAGAAGACTAAGGCATTTATACCATGGGGGTAGTGGTAAAAGCTTTGGCTGTTAGATGCTTTGTGAGGCATCCTATTTACATATGGAAGTGGATTTCTGCCACACTGCTAGACTGTTGTCTGCCTGGAGAAATTACAGGAAGGCATGGTACCTTTCAGAGCCAAAGGCCATGTTTATGTTATGGCATTTGTGGCGGACACTTCAAAAGGAGAGACAGGAAAGATGCCA
>NW_008349359.1:2456791-2459236 GCF_000622305.1 Nannospalax galili
TTGATTTAAATATGAAGAAGTGCCATGCCAGCCCTAAGGGTCAACTCATTTTATCTCGGGAGAATCCAAAGTTTGATAACTGACCATGACCTGTTTCCTGTCATGATTTTTAGCAAATGGCAGTAACTGTCAGCAGAGAAATCTTAAAAAACAGTGAGCAGGCACAATACACAGCATTATCAGAGGGCAACAAGGGATAGGAGCCAAGGGATTGTTAAGCCAAACAGATTACAAAGTTTTGAGAGTGTTAACATTGGTTTCAACAATATCTGATTCAATTACAAAGAAACAGTACTTTTCCCAGTATTATATAGTCCCCATGTCCAACAGTTATCAAGCCCAGTGTTCTTTTATTGTGAAGTACAGTTCTGGTGAGAAAGTTCATTTGTTGCTGGAGAAACTTCAGGCTATCAGTCACGAATGTCACGGCTTGTTGTAGTCTGTCGCCATAGCAACGCCTCCAGCATCCAGTGTAAATTCGGTCTCTGCCAGCGAGGGGAGGAAGATCTTCTTTCTGCTAGTAGCTGTATAGGAGAAAAAGCTTCTCACATTTGAAATGTAATAGTTAGCCAGGTTTTTGAATCCACTTAGATGAAAGTCAGTGAAGTCTTTGTCCGTTCCTGGGTAGAGAAGGGTGGTAGCTGGTACTGCTGTCAAAAAAAATCTACTACTGGATGCACAAAAGAAAGAGTTAGGCATTGGGGTAGGTGAGAAGAAAGTTAAACTTGTTTCAGGACATAGTATCTGGTCCTCTGTCTTTCCTGTAAAATGACATTGTAAATTAGCACAGACTTGGCTGCAGCTGTAGGCTGTTGAGAGACATGAAGGTTAGCTGTGGGGTACCTAGAGAATACATCTGAGAAGAATTTTGTTATTACTTCAGCGATTGTCCCATGGATCTGATTTTTTCCTAGAAAAATAAAATCTCTAGAACATGGTATTAGGGAGAGTGGGGGCTGTCTGAAGTGTTGGTGCTGAGCAGGGTAAAGACTGCCATGAGAATGACAGAGAAGGAGGCTCCAGGGGGACATCTGTGGCATGTAGCTTCCACTAGATCATGGATTTCTCTCCACGTGATCTTGTGTGGCTTTGGATGACGTCTCTGCCTCTTTCTTTTCTTTGTCTCTGTCAGGATCATGCGAGCCATCTTCCTCATGGGTGGGGAGATGTCTGACATTTCTAGCTGGAATCCAAATTGGCTTTGGTTGATCCTGTGGAAAAATACAAGCAAATCCTCTCCCTGTTGTTAGCAATGGATCTGGTCCTTTCCAGAGTCCATCAAAGGGGTCTCTCCATTTAACCATGATGGGTGGTACTGGGTGTGTTTGAGCCCAGTGTCGGGTGATGGGAGGAGCATCTGTCCCTCTATATACATTAAGTACATTAAGGGTAAACAAGGCTAATGTTAATTGAATATTGGGAGAATATGTTGTTTGAGCCTGTCTTTTTAATTGGTCCTTTAAGGTTTTATGTGACCTTTTTACAATGACTTGTCCCTGTGGGTTGTAAGGTATGTCAGTGTGATGGGTGATTTTTCACGCTTCACAGAAATTTTTAAATGATGAGCTGGTAAATGTTGGGCCATTGTCTGTCTTTAGTTGTGCAGGGAGGCCCATAATGGCAAAGGATGAAAGCATATGATTTATCAGCTTTTTAGAACTTTCACCAGTTTGGGCGGTGGCCCAGAGAAAGTGAGAGTAGATGTCTATAGTTACAAATACATATTTCTGTCTGCCAAATTGAGGGACATGAGTTACATCAATTTGCCAAAGGGCATTAGATTTTAATCCTCAAGGGTTGACACCCATTTGTTGTATAGCTGGAGTTTGTATCAATGATGTAAAAGAAGAGCAGGTTCTAACAATACGCTTAAGCTGCTTGAGGGGAATGTGTGGAAATCTGAGATGGAGCCCTTGTAAATTAATATGAGTGGCATAATGGAGGTCTTGGGCATCCGTTATGCTGGCAGGGAAAGTTCCAGCGGTGGCTACTTTATCTGCTATGGCATTTCCTTCAGTAAGAGGTCCTGGGAGAGAGGAGTGGGACCTGATATGCTGGACAAATAATGGAGCCACTCTCTTTTGTAATAGTGTGGAAATTTTAATTAGCAGAGGTGAAATGGGGTGGCCATCAATTTTAATAAAGGAATAGCCTAGCCATGGGAGTAAATTAACAGCATAGATGCTATCAGAATAAAGGTTAAAGGGTTTATCAATCTTATCAAGAGCCATATAGATGGCAAAAAGCTCTTTAAATTGTGGAGATTTATCAGATAGAGGGTGAAAATATATCATAGGTGGGTCATTAGGGGCATCATATGTGACCAATGCCGCCCCCTTTTTTCCTCCATCTGTAAAGGCTGTAGTAGTATTTTTTATGGGTTTGTGGCAGAAGGCAGAGCATGCGAGCCAGCGAAACACTGGAATAACTGACATCCATTTATCT
>NW_008349359.1:2461257-2462211 GCF_000622305.1 Nannospalax galili
GAATTCCTGTGGAGAAGTTACCCTCACCAAAAAGCTGGTCATAATCCTAATCTATAAATCCAGGTGGTGGATCCTGTCCTGGCTGGGGTCTCAGCTGTTGATTATGAGTGTCATTTCTCTTAGCTTGCATTAGGCACTCATCTCTAAATAAGGCTTCCCATTATACAAATAATGGACTGGGGAGGGTGGATCTACAGATGTCCCTCCAATCCTGAGGAAGCAGGTTAGTATTAAATGTTTGTAATATAGATTTAGTCCAAGGAGCATGAATGCCATCCTCCCTTACAGCCTGGCGCAGTTCCTTAAGCTCAGCAGCTGGAAGTGGGTACCAGGCTAGAGGGCGTTGTCTGGTTATTTGTAAATTAATAGGAAAAGCCTCTACTGTTGGATTTTGGGGGTCCTGAGACCTCTGAGGCTGGAAATTTTGAGGCTGGCAGTGGGGTCCTGAGACCACTGAGGCTGGAAATTTTTAGGTTGGCAGCTTTCACTGTCTCTAAGGTTACACAGCTTCTCTGTAACTGTGAGGCATGTTTCCACAGGGGGTGGAGGTCGTCGAGGTGGAGGGGGAGGAGGTTTTACCTGAGAATCTTTGGAAGCTTTTGAAATTTGGGCGTTAGTATCTGGGCTTGTTGAATCAGCAAGAGAGGGGTGAGGATCAATTTTACTGATGGGTGGATTTTGTTCGGCTTGGTCAGATTTTAGTTTGAAGTTGTTGAATCTGCTACTGGGCTGTTTTTAGGGTCTTTTTTATCATCTAAAACCTCTCTTTTATTACTCTCTGGCATTTGTAAATTCTCTTTAATTTTAGGTGGATTTTTTAAACATTGTTGGATGGCTGCCATTATTGGAAAAAAGGAAAGAGGAAAATCATGTTTTTCTTGGGTTTCTTTCTTATATGCTAAATGTGCAAGAAAGTTCCAAACCTCTGGATCAGATATGTCTGCTGATATGATA
>NW_008349359.1:2462239-2462780 GCF_000622305.1 Nannospalax galili
TGGGTGCAAATTGAAACACCTCATTCCAAAATTTTAAGCTTTCCTCTTTTGTAATCTTAAGCCCTCTGGATTTGAGTAGAGTTTTAAGGGAATGGATCTGACATTTCCTCTGTCTTGATACTGAGCTTCCCATTGTGAGGGGAAGATGGTTTTTTTTTTGTTGTTTTTTTAGATGTTTTTACAGCAGTCGGACACTAGAGGGCAGAAGCGCCTTGGCTGAGACTGCAGAGGAAAAATGTGTCACTTTAAATCTTTTGTCTGAGAGCCGCTTTAGCCGCTTTTGGCTGCAGCCGCTCGGCAGGGGTTAGTTAATTTGAATTTTCACTGAACTGGCTTTTCCCTGTTGCTTGAATGTTTGCGGGTAGGGAGACAGAGCTGGCTAGAGGAATTCTGCCTGACTCCAAAGCTTAGGTGGAAATCCCTGGAACTTTTTGGGGATTTTCCTAGCGGTGTTCAGATAGAAAAGTTGAGAAGTGACGGTTTCCAAAGTGACATTCCTGAAATTAAATTTTCAGGGGATCACAGTGGTTCCCAGTCACAA
>NW_008349359.1:2462997-2534629 GCF_000622305.1 Nannospalax galili
GTAGCCCTGGCCAGAAGGCGTCAGTTGTTTCTCTGGTCCTAGCGGTCCCTCGTGAGGATTTCTAGACCGGAAAAGGAAAGGAGGAAATTTTAGGAGAGGAAGAGATTAGATTACCCTCCTGAGTGGGAGGGATACTCACGGATTCTAGTGTTTCTGTGGGCACCAGCTCCTAGCTGGCACGAGGTTCAGAGGCTAAGCTCCACGTTGTTCAGAGGGTCCCACGTGGTTCAGAAGCCAAGCTCCACATTGTGGCACCAGATATGGGGGGGGCGCTCTCTCTCTGGGCGCACTTCCCCGAATGGCACTCCCCCGCCGTGTGCCTGGGGGAAAGCTGGCCTGGTCCCGTTGGCTTCTCCGTGTCTCTATGGGCCTCAGGCATGGTGTGCATGGATATCTCGGGGTGCTCCGGGCCCCTGGATCTCAGGGCCCCTGCCACACCTGGCTAGTCGCTGGCAGGTCTCGCCACAGGCGTCTCTGGCTGCGGCTGCGGCTGCCCTGCAGGCTTCTCCCGGCGGCTTGAGTCCCGAGTCTCTGGTGCAGACAGCTTCCTCTGCTACTGAAGCATTGTTCAGCCGAAATCCCATCTCTATTTCACCCGTGTACTATTCCTCAGGATGCGAGGTTCCTGGCCACAGAACCATGCAGGGAAGAGTACGGAGATGGTGAAAGCTAGGGTGTCCGTAAGCCGGTCACGAGGGAGTGCGCCCCCCCGGAGAGATTGGTGCACCCCCCGGAGAGATTGGGCCGCCGGTAATGACACAAGACTCAGGTCTTAGTCTGTGTTACAGCTTTATTCTCTGAGACCCAGCTCCCTGTGTCCCAGCTCTCTGCGACCCAGTTCTCTGCAGCCCAAATCTCTGCAGCCCAATTCTCTGACCATTAAGAGAAGACTAAGGCATTTATACCATGGGGGTAGTGGTAAAAGCTTTGGCTGTTAGATGCTTTGTGAGGCATTCTATTTACATATGGAAGTGGGTTCCTGCCAGACTGCTGTCTGCCTGGAAAAATCACACAGGAAAGCATGGTACAGAGCCAAAGGCCATGTTTATGTTATAGCATTGGTGGTGGACACTTCAAAAGGAGAGACAGGAAAGATGCCAGGAAGACACCCCGCTATGAAAGGAGCCCGCAGCACATAATTCCCGAGCTGCATGAGCTGTCCGGTGTGAAGGGGCTTCAACTTTGCATAACAGAGGCTCCCAACACCCCGACACCTGCCCAGCTTTTACATAAGTTCTGGGGATCCAAACTCTGGTCCTCATCCTTACATGGCAAGTGCTTTATCCACTGAGTGCCCCCGCCAGTCTAAACAGAGCTTCTTGATTTAGTTAAAGCGTTATTTATTATTATTATTATTATCATTATCATTATCATTATTGAGACAGTGTCTCCCTGTAGGCCCTGCTGGCCTGGAACTTGATATGTGGATTAGACAGCCTCGATTTCACAGATATTTGCTTGCCTCTGCTTCTAGAGTGCTGAGATTAAAGGTATGAGTCACCATGCCTGGCTACAGCATTATTTTGTATTTTTCATTTTATTTATTTTTGAGACAGGATCTTGCTTTGTGGCCCAGACTGGCCTCAAACTCATAATTTTCTTGCTTCTGCCTCTAGAATACTACCACCACACTCAGCTTTTTGTACCTTTTTAAAACATCTACTTTTGGAGTAGGAGAATGGTTCAGCAGTTAAGAGTTCTTACTGCTCTTACAGTAGACTAGGTTCAATTCCCAGCACCCACATGGTGGCTCACAACTGTCTATAACTCCAGTCCCAGGAGATCTGACTCTTCTGGCCTCTGTGGCACTGCATGCACATACACATACATTCATAGAAAACTCTCATACATAGAAAAATAATTTTTTTTAAATTGCTTTACCTTCCTTGTGATTTCTTTAATGAAAATGAATTTGGGTTCTGTTAAATCCATAACTCTAGAACATGCTTATGTAATGACTGTCTTCTGTACTGTGACATCATGTCCTGCCTATAACACCATACCTGTTTGTTCCAAACTGCCAGAAGTCTAAAGCCCCGTCTACCCTGTTGAATTCAGGAGTGCTCTCGGAGAGACTTAACACTCCCACCCATTTGTACTGAATTTTGTTTGCTTGAGTAACCCTGGACCCTTTGTGACAGGAAAGTGCCAGAAGAGCAGAGCAAGAAGGACCACCAACCATCAGGGAATGGCGTGATATCCCACAGAGCACAAATTGAGCAACAACAGTGCTTTGTGGAAGAGTTGAGGCACCAAATCCTAGAAGGACAGATTAGAGCTCAGAACAAACTGGAATTTGACCAGGCGCACCTCAGTCGGCAGATAAAAGACAGTAGGTGCTCATTGTTTAAGGTTTCTGCTTCACCTCATGTCTCCAGTGTCATACTGTCAGGCTTCTGTATTCTGGCCTTTGTTTTCTTTGTGATATGATGGAATCTTTTGTATTAGGTGTTCTCTCCCTTCTTTTAGAGACCAGAAGTTCTCACAAGGGGGCTTTAAATAAGAAGCAAGTGGACTTCTCTTTGGCCCCTCAGAATGATGGGCCTCCTGCTGACTCCTTTTCATTGGCATACTTGTCTGTGCTTTTCTCCAGGCCCTAGCACTTGTGCACTGTGGTACTGAGGCCTATAGGTCTTCCTTCCCTTCCCATTCACTAAGGAAGCCCTGTAAACTCACTTGCCACATCACCCTAGCCAACCCTTTAAACTCCTCACAGCTGCAGCCCTGGCTGGAGCTGTCTGAGTCCAGGCAGCCATAGGCAGGAAGTGCTGACCTTCTCTCTGGGTGTTTTTGGTTCCCAGACCAGCAGTGGCTACTCAGAGAAGAGACCTGGCTTTCCAACTTACAGGAGCAGCAGCAAGAAGACGACTGTGGAGAAGAGAAAGAACTTGAGGCCCCTGTGGCACCTGATGCTTGGCTTCCAACAGCTTTTGAGACTATACCGTCCTCGCTCGTCAGAAGCCAGAAGAGGGTGGAGCAGCTGCAGCTCTTACGGAGACATACTCTTCGGGCAGCAGAGCAGAACATCTGGAGAAAAAGGGTCTCATTCCGGTTAGAGAGAATTATCAAGAAGCAGAGGCTGCTGGAGGCCCACAGGAGACTGGAGCAGCTCAGGGCATTCTACTGGCTCCAGGATGACAGTACCTTAAAGTCACCAAGCCAGGTCCCCAGCTCTATTGCTCCAGGCTCAGGGCCTCCTCAACGTAGAAGCAGATGGAGAACTTGCAGCCCTCTGAGCCTCCAAAGACTCTGCAGCCAGCACTTGCCCCAGCTACACAGGTACAGCCATTCATTGTCACCTGGGAGCAGTTGGCCAGAGTTAACCTGCTGCCAGGCAATGCTATTTACTCCCCAGGACTCAAGGGTCTTCAGTCTGTGAGGTAGAAAAATGTGTTTATCCCTCCATTCCTGTCATTCTTCTCCCCTTCTGTCTTTTCTTTTTTCTGCATATCTTCAGATTCAGGCTGCTTCTTGCCCTTTCCAAGTAGCAGCCCTTGTTTTCAGGTGCTATCCTTTTTTTTTTTTTTTAAGAATCCTGGCCTGTTTTTAATGTGCTTTTTAGACCCAGACTGTCTAGATGCATTTTTTTTTTTTGGTCTTTTGAGACAGGGTCTCCCTATAGCCAGAGCTGTCCTGGAACTCACTATGTAGACCAGGCTGGCCTCGAACTCACAGAAATCTGCCTGCCTCTGCCTCCCAAGTGCTGGGACTACAGGCGTGCACCACCACTCCTGGCTTAGATGAATTTTTTTTTTATGTCCTTCTACTTCAGTCTCATCATCTCATACCAGAGTTTCTTGATCCCACAAGCTGCCTTCTTCCCAAGAGCTGTCCTGGAACTCACTATGTAGACCAGGCTGGCCTCGAACTCACAGAAATCTGCCTGCCTCTGCCTCCCAAGTGCTGGGACTACAGGCGTGCACCACCACTCCTGGCTTAGATGAATTTTTTTTTTATGTCCTTCTACTTCAGTCTCATCATCTCATACCAGAGTTTCTTGATCCCACAAGCTGCCTTCTTCCCAGATCTGCCACATTAGTGAGCTTCCTGACCCCACCTTACATCTGGTGAGTGAGCTAGTTTTCTGACTCCCAGGTTTATGTTTGGATCTCCCTTGTTTGTTTGTTTCTTCATTGCCTATCTGCTATCAAGAGGAGAGTGTATTATCTCCCAGATTTCTTGGTGTAGGGGCCTGTGTCCTGGTCCTCTGGGTTGGGTCCTTAGGGCCTAGCACCAGGCCTTGCTCACATGATGCCATTATACTTGCTCACCTCTCTGTTCTTTAGAAAACTAGGCAAACAAAAAAGATCTTTTTATTATGAAACTTTTTCAAACATACGCCCACTTTCAGTAGTTATTAAGATATACCACACTCGCTTTATATTCTCACCTTCCCATTTACCAAAGTATTTTAAGGCAATTTGTAAACACCATGTCATTCCAACCCTGTATCTTTAAGTATGTACCTCCAAAAAAATAAGAATTCTTGTAACTATAATATCATTAATCACACCTACCAAAAGTAATGTTAATTTACTTGATATAATCTAAAACCTGGAATATACTCAATTTTCTCAAGTTGTTTCAAAAAATCTCTTGATTTTTTTCAAATCAAGATCTAATAGGATTTATAAGCTTCATGTGACCATTATGTCTATCAAGTTCCTTGTTATTTTTATTTCTTCATATTGTTGTTAAAGTGGGTCAGTTCTATAGATTGTACCACTTCATAGATTTATGTTTGATTCTTTATAATATCTAAGTTCCTCTTTTCCTCACATAACCAATTACTGGAAATTCTCCCTAAAGGTGTGGTTAGATTCATTTCATATATTCCTAAGATGAACAAACTAGGGGGAAAAATAAAAGAAATTGAGCAACAGTATGTGTCTGGGACTTCTGAAAGCCAGAACTGTATTGTCAACAGTTTCCTTTTGTATCTCAAGTTGAAGGCTGTAGGAAACAGTGAGTGACATTGACCTGGTTTTGAACCTCTCTCAGAGCAAACTAAATGGAATATCATATTTCTTCTATTGGTAGGAAGTAGGGGACATTACTTTTTCTGAGATGGCTTTCCTTATCTCCACAGTGCCTTCCTGAACCAGGATCCTTCTTCTATGTCACCACCTGTGCCTGACCCTACTCACCAAATACCAAAAGAAACCTCATCAGCAGATTCTGTTCCTCAGGCTGCTGCTTACCCACCAAGAACAGGGTGTCTGGACAGGAACAGCCTCTATCCATTGAGCTGGAGGAAGCTCTATCCAGCCAGGGGAGTTTTGGCTGGGAAGACAGTCTCTACCCTAGGCACCTCTCTCCTGTTGAGCTGCAAGTTTGTCAATAACAAGGAAATTGAATCAGGGGGTAAGCAACCCTGTCAGATGGCATCCGAGGGCTTAGTCACTCCCTGCCAGTCAACTAAGAAGCTAAAGCCAAGGGATGGTTCAAGGACCTTCATCCCTACTGCCCAGACCAAAAGGGCTAAAGGACTATCAGCCTCTGGCAACACACAAGCTTGGTGGCAAAAAGAAGGGAGCCATAGGACCTACAAGGCTACAAAGGGAGCCAGCTGCTACTTCACTTATTCCAGTGGACACAAGAAAACAGCCGGGCATGGAAAAGCAGCCAAGACTTTTCAGGCAGAATCCAAAGCACCACCTCCAAACAGGGCATCAAAAAAGCATCAGAGGGTGCTGACAGCTAGGGTCAGAGACATTGCCAAAAAGTTCTCTCATTTGCCTCATGGCAGTCCTTTGAAAAGATATAGTATAAGGGATCTAGACACCATAGCCTCTCTCACAGATTCCAGCCCTACAGTAGATCATGCAAGGAAAAAAGACAATAATTTATCTGCTAAAACAGATAGTAATTACTCAGTGGATTCTCTCTCTTATGTATATGCCAAAGGCCCAAAGGAGCTTCTGAAGTCAGAGAACCTTCAGGGAAAGTGGGCTCCTCAAGAGCCAGAGAACTCTAAAAGTGACAATAGCCAAATATCTGAGGATTCACTTGCTGACAAGGGGCACCAAAGCCCCAAAGAAAGCTCATGGGGAGATCATCCCACCAATGACCATGGCCGTCCAAAGACCAGAACTTCAGCATTTGTGAGGGGCCTCTCCATGCCCTCAAATAGTGGCCTACATACTCAAGCTCATAGGAGTTTTTCCCTGGATAGCCTGATCGATGCTGAGGAAGAATTGGACGAAGATCAGCAAGAGGAGCCTTTTCTTGGTTCAGCTGATGAGATGCCTACAGAGACTTTTTGGCACCTGCAGAATACTACCCTGCCCGCAATGGACCAGGAGGCAACATGCAGGCCTGGCCGCATCAACCATAGAATAGGAGTTAGGTTGAATGCCTTTCTGCCAATGAGCAATTCATTTTACCTTGGTCCTCAGTTCCAGCCCTGTGGTAAGCAGCCTGAGTCAGAAGTGGAGATAAGCTACTCTGAACGACCCAGCTCTCTCTCTCAGCTTACAAGAGAGAGCCCACTGGTGTCTGTTGATTCTTGGTTTTCTTGTGACTCTAAGATACTTCCTGGTAGCCCCCCGGGAATTGTTGATTCTTCATGTCCAAGTCCTGATGTCCATGAAGTTCAGACCTGTGGTGAGGAGAGGCCTGGATACTGGCTAAATATTGAAAATGTAAAGCCATCAGGTAATGTCCTGCCATGTAGCTCCAATCTGCCCCAGGGCAGTGCTGAGCCACCTTGCAGTTCGGGAGACGTGTACACAACCTCTGTTTCCAAAATATCCAAGCCATCGATTTGGGGAACTCAAAGGTTTCTTAAGCCAGGAGCTGTTGGCATCTTTCAGGGCAGGGAAATTCCCAACACAGCCCAACAGGGCATCTCTGAAGGTTCTGGTAGTGTGCTGGCTGCTTCTGCCACCTCATTCACTCATGTAGGTGATATTCATGGAAAGGACTGGGCTGCCCTTCAGCAAAAGTGTCTCCTTGAACTCTCTCACTCTGTTTTGGAAGCTACAGGAAGGCCCCAGTCAACTTTCCCCTTCCTTGAGGAAGACTCTAGTTCCCTGGCTGAAGCTTCTGATAGCGTAGATACTCAGGTGCCAGTTGGCCCTGGGGTATCTAGCAATTTTGATATCAGTTACTTTCCAGTCCACTTATCCAAAAGCAGGCATTTGAGAGCAGAGAAAGAGCAGGATAATTTGAGTGCCAAATTGGAAAGCACGTCCGATTTCCTCAGCACTAGTGAGAAAGAGGTGAGTTTTAATGGAGCGTATTCAGCAGACCTGGAATCGCTGACTTCTGGATCTATAAATATGCAGGCCTGTATGTCAGGGAACAAGATACCACATTCCATAACAGAAGCATGTGAAATCAAGCAGGACAACTTGGAAGAGTGCCTTCAGGGTAGCAGCAACCCTAGGCTGATGACTTCCTCTAAGGAGTATTTCTTCCAGAAGAAGGTTTATCACAGTGTCACTATAGCCACCAAATCAGACCATTGGCCCCAAGAGCAGGCTCCACTCAGGAAAAATACTGCCATTCAGCCAGGAGAATCGGGCCACAACAGCCGTTACTCCCTACACGAAGGGAAAGCAACTTGCCAGGAAAGCTCCAAGGAAGTAGCTAGAAGACATGTAGATGCTTGTTTTACTTTTCCATCAAGTCCAGAGTTAGACTTCCACTCTGCTTCCTGGATTCCTTTCCCACAATCCCTGCAGCCACCTCCCTTGGAAACATTCTATATAACCCAAAGCAGG
The DNA here is from genome assembly GCF_000622305.1 of Nannospalax galili. NCBI lineage: Eukaryota > Metazoa > Chordata > Mammalia > Rodentia > Spalacidae > Nannospalax > Nannospalax galili. The sequence goes on from NW_008349359.1 coordinate 2,470,725, forward strand.
GATGCCCTGACAGAAACTGCCTTAGAGATTCCAGCTTGCAGAGAAGAATGGGTGCCATCCCCACCCCACAGGGAAGCCTGGGGCTTTGCTCACAACTGTCAGGTGTTTCCAAAAGCTCGTTTGAAGGATAATTTTCCAGTGTTGTCACAAAGCCAGAATTCCAAGATTGCCTCATCTCAGCAGGTGACAACAAAGAGGCCAACTGACCTCAACACTGGGGTAGTTACCGAAGAATTGGAAAAATGCCCTAGAAATATTAAAGAGGAAGAAAACCATGATTCTGTTTACTGTTTTGTTGCTCATAACAGATATCATTTCCCTTCTACCAGCCTAAAAGGCCATGAATTTGAAAATCAAGTTGGAATTTCAAATAAAAAGTACAATCTTCCAGTACAAAAGGAAGGAGAACAGGCCACAGCCCAATCTCATTGCAATGGTGCCTTTGACAGCTGTGAATCTGAAAAGACTTTCCTTTTCATTTGTGATTCTGAGGCATGTGGGGAAGAACAGAATGTGTTCCTGCCACAGATAAAGGCCTATGGTATACACAGTCAGATTTCTCATGGAGCCAGGTCTGGTTTCATCAGTAAAACCACCAGTTTAAACGGCCTGGAAAAGGACATACCAGGGGAGGCTGCTGTTTCTTTAAAGTCCAGATCAGTCCACCATCAAGTAAGCAGCCCTGTGACTATGGAAGCAGATGAGAGTCCATCCCACAAGTGGGAAGAGGGGAATGAAACTGGGCTTCTCAAGGAAATTGTTCTTTCCAAAGATAGGCCAGAAGAGTTCAATCTTCCAGGGACTATGTCTGCCTATGAAAGATTCCATCCAGTTACATGCTCTCAGGAAAGAAATCCAGGTGTATTCAAGGTCCATGTATGGTCACAAGAAATGATAAACTCCAAAGAAGAACCTTTAGGAGAGAAACAGAACAAAAGAGTTAATAATGCTGAGGAAATGGCTAGGCTCATTAAGAGTGTAATGCAGCTAGAAAATGACATCTTAGAAATTGAATCCAAGCAAAACAAGCAGCTTCATACTTCCCACATACCGGGAGTCAGTAAGGAGTTTGTGTTTCAGGACCTGCAGGACCAGGAGAGGGCTGACCATGTCCTGATGCCAGGCAGCTCCAGAAACCATTTGGCCTTTGGGGATCAGCCATCTTTTCCAAGACAGATGGATGATGGTATCTTTAGTGATAGTGAAGCTGAGGAAGTGGAGGGAAACAGTACCACTAGTAATGATACCGAAGTCAAGAAAATCATACAAAACCCCTTCAGGTCAAGGGAATGTGCACAAAATAAGCCATCTATGAGCAAGCACTCCCATCCACCTGGAGTGCACAGACCTGCTAGAGGCACATGTGATTCTTTAGGGAAGCAGACAGCTCTCAGAGAGTCTGCCAAAAAGTTCCTTCACCCAAGGAGAATGGAAGCATTGGCTAGAGCTCTGCCATTGCAGCCCAGGGTAGAGAGAACTTCTGAGGAAGATGGTGAACTGTTAAAAATATCAGCAAATCCCAAGGAGCAGACTTGGGCTTTGGAAAGTCTTGAGGAACCAAAGACTGTAAAAAGTTTTCAGGAAAGTGAAATTGCCGAAAATTCAAGTAGTTCAGAGTCAGAGGATGCAAAACCTCAAGGCAGGGTTGAAGAAACAACTGTGGAAAGGGAAGGGAACCTACAGGAAGAAAAAAGTATGGTCTCATCAACCCAGAAACTTCCCAGTCCAAGCCAGCACTACAAGGGCACATTTTTCATGCAGGAGACCGTTTCCCCATTCCTAAACCAGACAGGCTTCTCTACAGCTCCTCATCATCAAGAACTGAGTAGTTCCTTGCCCTTGCATTCTCCAAGGCCACCAAGAAGCTCTGTGAGCATCTCTGATACTAAAGGCATGTCTTCATTTGAGCACATGCTAGATCCCACATTATTGAAAACTTGCAAAAGTCCTTTGGCAACTGAATTAGGGCATCAGGACCAGAGTAGGAAGACCAGAAGCAGTAACTCCCATGGAAATGCTAGTGAGGATACCTCTATGACTCATGCTGCCTGGTATAGATCTGTGATACCCATGATCGTGGGATCTGATGGTCAGTCTGTTACATCAGGGAGCATTCTACTGAAGACAGAGGACTGGCTAACAGCAAGCACCAACCCCCAAGACCAAAGAAGGGACCCCAGAGTCACTTCAATAAGCTTGACTACCCAGGAAAGCTTAGATTCTGAAGCTGAGGCAACTGTACAAAAAGAAATAAGAGCTGGTTCCTTGAACAGGATCTCAAGGCAGACTGAAAAGAGGGTCAGCTTCCTCTTAGAAGATGATGATGACCAGGGTGAGGAGGCAAGGCAGAAGGCAGAGAAAGAGCCTGAGGACCAACAACCTATCAGCAGTGCTTGCTTAACACCTACATCTCTACCAAGGGTGTCTGATCCAGAGCCCAGGATACCAGACTCTTCTGTCCATGCATCCATATGTCTGGCTATCTTGGAGGAGATCAGACAGGCAAAAGCACAGAGGAGGCAGTTTTGTGACTTTATACCTGGGGGGACAGCCCTTCCTTACTATGAAACATCACTAGAACATGAATATGTTTCAAGGGCTGCTCGTGGGCCCCAATGGCAAATGGACAAGTTAGGGTCAGATAGCACCAGAAATGAGGGTGAAACACAAGGATTGCATGTAGCATCTCCATCTGCTGTGTCAGCATACATATTGGCTGATAAGAGGAAAAACCAAGCCATACCCCTCTCTGCAAGCAGCTTTCAGCCTCTGCCCAATCCTGAAACTGACAGAAAGCCACAGCATCATTCACTGGCTTCCTCTCACACTGACCCTGATCTAGACCAAAGACCATGTACTGGAGAACCAAGTCATTTTCAGGGAGCAAATGGATGGTCTAGTTCTTCTGAAGTTGTGGGAAAAAAGAAAAAAACACCCAGAACCCTGTCCTCTGCTGATCCTTTGGCCTCAGACAGATTTCTTTCTTTACCAACTGAAGAGCACGACAAGAGGGTAGGATCAAAGAAAGTGTTTACCTTATCTTCTCAAGCTTCTTGTGATGATCCTGGCAGGATTCTACATGGGCGAGGTCAGTTAGCTACATGGGAAACTGTAGAGAGAACCTCTGATGGTCAGGACAACAGCCCAGGGCATCAGGAACCTAAACAGCTAGACAGCACATATGGAGGAAGCTCAGGAAACATCTTAGTGGCTGCACAGGAAGGAAAAACAGTTCATTCTGTATGTCAGTCTGTGATCTTTAATACTGACAATTCTACAAGCCTTTCAGGGCCTAAGCAAGACCATGTTCAATGCTCTGAGGCTTCCACTGGCTTAGAAGAAGGGAGGGCAAGTCCAAAACAATGCGCTATTCAGCCTGGAGCTCTGAGAAAGGTTGAACTAGAAGCTCCTGCATGGCAGCATATCAGGTGGGAAAATGTTGAGTCTGGGCTGGCAGAAGCCTGTGGAACTGGCAACAAAAATCCCATACCAACCCCACTGCCAGATCAAAGACTTAGCCTATATCCTAGTGGAGTTACAGAAGAGGCCCCAGGCCTATGCCCAAAAGAGACTTTAGATTGCCTTGACTTCTTAAGGAGCGCTGAAGGCAGCAATCCACTTAGCTCATCTAAAAGGGAGGAAGAGAACAGGACTATTCCTTGTCCACAACTGTGTGATTCTCAACCCACTGCTATTAATACCTGCTGCTCCCATTCTTCCACTTGGCCATGTTATAGAGATGGTGTTCTTAGGGGGGGGACTTTCAGGGCTGCTCCACATTCTGCCTACTCACCCTCTGTAGTACCTTCTAGAATCTGTGAAATGAATGAAATACAAGAGAGCTTTTCTAAGGAATCTCATGTGCTTTTCACACATGAGCTTGAGCAAAAATACATTACTGTAGAACTTGGACCTATAGACTACAGCAGTCTTGAGCCATCTGCTGTAGCTGCTGTCTCTTCTCTGGCTCAAGGCTGCTGCAGCTCTCTTTCCACCTCTGATGTGAGGGCAAATTCCATCAGCCACTCACCTGGTGGTAGAAGCTCAAGGTCAGTAGCAGGTTCTGAGAAAAAGACTGCTGAGGAGAAAGCCAGCACTGCCTCTGAGGTAGTTTTTTCAACCAGTCCTACAGGGATGTACTGCAAGTCACTGAGGACTTTGAAGGGTATACCTACAGGTGAAAATGGACAGGCATCTCAAAACAAGCCAGAACCAACTGTAGGGACTCATGGACCACAGACCCTAAATTTAAGTGGAGGATCTGTTGAGGGTGAGCTGGTGGTAAAGGCATGGTACAGACATTTAGAAAACACCATCACATGTCTTTCAGAAAAGACACAACCTTCCACTCAGGCCGGGGATCACAGTTGCTTGGATCCCCAAGCCAAGTTTGTAGCAAGGTTAAAATATACCTGCCACCCTCAGATTGGCAGTTTATGGGAGGAAGAAGAGCAACAGAGAGATCAGGCTTCAGGGAGGCCTAATGAATGTCATGCCCAAGGGAAGAATCCTTTACCTTCTGGTGTAGGTAGCTTGGATGACTGTCGGATTAGAGATGCTGAGCGAGAAGAGATGGCTGTGACCAAGTCTCCCATATCCCAGACTGTCTTACAAGGCTTTGAAGACCCAGCTTCTCTGCCATTGAAACAAACTGAAGTGCCACTGCCTGCTGCTCAGAGGCCTGCCCAACTCTTCTCTGGAAGGGAACAGTTGGCTCCCTACCACAGATGCTCACTTCCTGTGATTGCGATCTTCTCTGGCTCCAAACATGCCAGGTCCTCCCCTAGACCTCAGTTCTCAGCGATCAGCTCATCTCGCTCTCTTCAGGAGCTAAACTTGAGTGTACAGCCTCCTCCAACAGATGAAGATGCACAGTGGCCAAACAGATTGTGGAGCCCATGTCTCAGGGGCCACCATTCCTCAGAAAAGTCAGTGGCAAGGATATCTTCAAAGACTGAGGATTGCAGTCAGAAAGACTCATCTAACTTGGACAATAGCCCTGCTAACCAAAGACTCCTAAAACCTGTTACCCCTCCTTATCCAACATCTTCCACTGTCTCATGCATGCCAATCCCTGATTTCATGACCAACTGGATGCCTGGCACTTTGGAACAGGCCCATCAAGGAAATACAGAGAAACTGAGTGTCCAGGGTAGGCCAGGGAATCAGCACTCTCAGGTGGACAAAGGAATGCTACAAGTTGGTTCCAGTGACATCAATCCCTGCATCTTACCCTGGTGTCCACAGGGGCCCATGCATATTGGATGGAAGCAATATGTGTTTGGAAGTGCAGTTGATGTCACCTGTAGCCAGGAACCCCATGGCTTGACCCAGTACTCTAGCATGAACAATGGTCTAGAAGATAAGAAATTCCCACCTCACCCCCATCACAGCATTTATACCCAAACCCAGGACCTATCAAGCATACACAATAGCATTGAGAATGCCCAAAGTTCAAATGAGGGCCGGGAAGTATGGAGTTCCTCATTTGCTTCGGGAAATCCCCATGTCTTGACTGGCCCTGAAGGAGTTGACCCCATTTCAGATCCTGACAAGAGTCTCCCACTCAAAGATCCTTCTGATGAAGCAAGCTGTCTAAGGAGTGAGCTGCCTCTGGCTGGAGGCAGTTCTGCAGCTCTGGTGGATGAGATTGTACTGCTATACCCATCAGAGACAGGCTGCCCTGTGAGGCAGGCCAGGATGAATACCTTTGAGCAGGGCACACAGACCCTGGGCAGCAGACTCCACTGGAGTTGCACCAACATCTCTGTTCAGACTGATGCCAATGCAATGTCAGCTTCTGAGCTTGCCTCCTGGACCAGCATGCACAACCTGTCTCTCCACCTCTCACAGCTCTTGCACAGAACCTCAGAGCTGCTTGGGAGTCTTTCCCAGCTGAATGTGACCCAAAAGGATCAAAACACCAAGAGTGACTCCCCAGATGAGGCCCCACAAGTCCTTATGATGGATGGTGCTACTCAGACTACTATGGATGAGGGCATCCAGACTGACCTGGCCTTACCACCTCTGTCCCTCCAGGCTCCAGAAGTCAATGTAATCTTTGAAGTGTTAGACTCAGGAATCATGACCATAGCTCAAGAAATTGTGGATGTCCCAAGAGAGATATTTCCAAAGAGAGAGGCAGAGAAAACAGTAGAGCCCCCAAATCTTCGTGAAGAAAGCACCCACTGTAAGCAGCAGAGCCCTCCAATACGCTCATCACACTTGAGGTTTCAGAAAACCCCTCTTGGGCAGAATCTCCCTTCTTTGAGCCTTCTAGCTTCCCCCAGTGCTTCCCTGCCTCCTAGCTCTCAGCCTGAAGAATCTTGTGTGATGGTCAATGGTCCCAGCATCCCTCATTCCCCAGAGCCCTCCTTCAGTGCTTCAGAGTTCACCCAGGAGCCAAGTGTCCAGAAGAAGCTGGGCCCTGCAAGTGCTCTGCTGGTGGACAGGGCCTCCTCTCCAGTCCTCACATTTAGTCCCAGCACCCAAGAACTGAGTAACCCCTTAACCTGTTTGACTCTCTCCCCTCCCTTGGCTTACCCCCTTGAAGGCTACCAGAAGCTTGACATCTATCCAGACCTTACTGTTGATAACCCAAGACCTCCAGTGGCTAATTTTCAAGCCACTGATGAGTCAGATGGTTCCCAGAAAGCCAAATCTTTGGGTAGAGAAGACAAGATCCCCTTAGAAAGGATTTCTGAGGAGTTATTTCTTGATTTGAGCTCTCCGTGCAGCCCACATCAGAGCTCTGGTCTCCAAGTTAGTTTCCTAGGGCAGCCCCCTCAGCAGCTTCTGCCCAAGAGCACCACCGGGGACCACGGCAGACTACGGCCACCACCACTAAGCCACAGGAGCCTGAGGTTGAATGACAGCTTTGTGCCTGAGAAGGTGGCTTCCCTAGAGCATCCAGTGAGCAGTAGGGGACCAAGTCAATGGCAGGGCAGGCCAGCAAGTGGGACTGAGAGTTCAGCATTTCTGGTGGAGCCACAATCCACTCTGGACCTTTCTTCTTTGTGGAGCGATCTCCAACCCCTTAGCCCTTGTCCTGTCTCTGTGGTGACTGATACCACAGGGCTTCAAGGTTCTGCCTTAGACCCTCCTCAGGCCTGCCAACCTGTGGGGCTACTGTGCCCCAGTTCACATGTATGTGTGGTCCCCGATTCTCAGTGTCACAGCATGAGACACTTCCCAGTACATAACCAATTTAATAATTGGCGTGGAGTTCAGGATCGTTCTTGTGGGGGACTGCAGATCAGTGAAGAGCTAGGGGACAGCTCTGATTCCAGTTCTGTAGACCAAACACAAAGACCCCCACAACCTTCTGATAACCACAGCTGGGATCCTGAGTGGTTCCAAATGAAGCAGATCCCCTTGCAAGTTGGGGTCCAGAACCCCTCACTGAGTATGGAACTCTCAGAAGCAAAACTGCATCGTGGCTTCGGGGAGACAGATGCCCTGTTGCAGGTGCTGCAGAGCGGGACAGGGGAGGTGCTTGCTCCTGAAGAACCTGCAGTGTCCACCTGGCAGGAGCTCCATGCTCGGTAAGGGCCCTAGCCTGGAGGGTAAGGGGTGGGCCAGATGAAAGAGAACTTGAGAAAGCTAACAGCTGGCTGTTAACTCTGTGCTTGCTCACTTCAGAGGTCTTTCAGGGTGAAGGCCATTCAGGGCTAAATTCAGTGAATCAATCACATTTTGTCACAGGCAGAAAAAAGCTATAGAGACACTCAGGAGAGAGCATGCTGAGCGATTTCAGAATTTTCACTGGACACGAAGCATCAGTCCCCAGAAGCAAGTTGGCTTGCTGTCCAACAAGGACCTCCCCAGCAAACGCCGAGAATACCTGCAGCAGCTGAGGAAGGAGGTTGTGGAGACCACTAGGTATGGTGTCACAGTGCAGTGACCACAAACCAAGCCTGAAGGGTTTGGAGACCCCGGCGGATAGAAATCAGGGTGCAGGGGATGCAGAGGCTTGTGTACCAGTGCATATTTATTGTGAAATTAAGCAAGCTTATATAGAAAGCAGATCTGGAGTAACCAAGGAATAACCAAGGATATGTTATGTTACCACCAAGAATACATTACTTCACCAAACGAAACTCACACGTTTACAGTATCCAAGATTCAGCTACATAATATAATATTTTAGATATAAAGTGAACTGTTTGTGATTATTCTTAGCAACTACTAGAGTTCATAATTTCTATATAGAAACCAAGCTTACAGTGCTGAGAAACTCCAGTGCCCATGAACTGAAACGGAACACTTTAGTTATGTTTCCAAGACTGCTAATTAATCAGGGAAGCATAGCCTGTCAACTCAGACCACAGAAGCAAAGAGCAGGGAAAGTCCCAGGGTGGGAGCATTCTTCCTCCAATTCTGAAGTCAAGCTGTGCCCATAATAGCTCCCAATAGTATGGGTGGACCCAGAGCTTGCAAGAAACAGGCACTGTGGGAGTGGGGACTGGAGTTTTAACATCCTAGAAGCTCTTCCATGCCTCTAGATAAACAGGTGGATATGAAAGGCTGGGGCAAGTGGAAATGGGATGTATGGTAAGGTACGGTAGGGTGCTGGGGTGCAGGAGAAGGTGGGAGACGGAGTCATGGAAAAGGATTGGTGTGTCTTGGATAGATTGTGCAGATGTTCTAGTCCTAGAATGGCTTAGTCCTGTCTTTCTAGAAACCTCTCCTAAGAATGTAAAATAAGGACTCTGTGGGCAAAGGAAGGTTGTGTTGAGCCAGCTGGGGTGAGCAGGGTGGGGTTTTTACTCACCATGTTAGCAGGTGTCCCTTTTCACTCTGTGGTCTTCCCTAGGAGTCCAGAGCCAGCATCAAGGTCTGCTTACCTATCCTCTGACATTGAACTGATGCTTAGAGACTATGAGCGGGCCCGTGAGGAGGCCAAGGTGGAGATTTCCCAGGCTCAGGACCGGCTAAGGAAGCAGACTGAACAAGAAAAGCTAAGAATCCACCAGCAAATCATCTCACAGTTGCTGAGGGTGGGGAATGAGGCGAGCCTCTGCTTTCAGAACAGGCCTAGAGCCCAGACCAGACCTTTAACGCTGATTGCCTCTGAGTCTGGAGTCACTTGGAGGGCACAGGGCCTCTGTGCCAGCTCAAAGCTGGGTTCATGCTCCCTTGAACCTTTGTTAGACCAGCTCTTGTCCAGAGCCAGAGTCTGGGAAGAAGAGGCTTTGGTGTGGAGTCAGGGATGTGAGGAAGCATGAGTAATGGCTTCAGGAAGTGGGTGGGAAGCCAAGACAGGAAGCTCTGAGAGGTGGGTGATGAGAGCTGGGGAGAGGGATGGGTCGGGGAGGGGATGTAGGTAGTGCGAGTATTATCAGAAGCTAGTTGATGTCTGTCTTCACAGGAAGAGGAAAAACTACAGACCCTGGCCAACTCCAGCTCCCTGTGCACCAGCTCCAATGGAAGCCTCTCTTCTGGTGTCACCTCTGGTTACAACAGCAGCCCAGCCTTCTCAGCCCACCTCCAGTCCTCAGAGGGTGTGGTGAGTGGGCAGATATTGGGAACAAGCTAGAGCCAGGACCTTTGAGATGAGTGCCTGTGCCTCTTCAAAGCATCTGCTAACATGAGCCTTCCCCATGCACTTGGGCTTTCTTTAGTTCTGCCCTCCTCCTCTTTTCTTCATGCATGTAAATATTTTATCCTAGATCCTAGATACTACTTCAGGATATGATAGTAAGCAAAACTGGTCTTATCCTTAGGACTGTTAGAGAGGTAAATATAACAGCTTATTTGATGTTAGCTGTTGTCCTGAGATGTTTGGAGAAGGGATGCTACGTCAGCCTAATAGGTAATTTGTCCAGACCTGCAAGGTCTGTAAAGATTTCCTGAAGAGAGTGTTTGAGCTGAGACCTGAAGGATGGAAGAGATTCAGAAAGAGCTTAGTGGTTCTGGTATTGGGAGAGATGTGGCCTAGCAAGTGAGGCCAAATGGAGAGTGTGAAAAGCTCAGCGAGGGAATACAGAGTGAGGTGGGCAAAAGACCTAAGAACATACTGAGACTTCTGGTCCCTTTCTAGTCTGATGATATTACTTCATAGAAATGTTTTTTAAAAAATATTTTAATGTGTATAAGTGTAATGTCTGCATATATGTAAATGCACCTGGGTTGTACAATGCCCTCGGAGGTCAGAAAAGGACATTGGATCCTCTGGAACTGGAGTTACCAATGGTTGTTAGCCACCATGTGGGTGCTGGCAATAGAACCCAGGTCCTCTGCAAGAGCAGCCAGTGCTCTTGAGGGTTGGAAAGATGCACAGTGGTTAACAGTATTGACTGCTCTTGCAGAGGACCCAGGTTTGGTTTCCAGCAAACACATGACTGCTCACAACTGCCTATAACTCCAGTTCCAGGGGATCCAACACAGTCTTCTGGCCTCTACCACCAGGCATGCATACATGTGGGCAAATACTCATACACATAAAAGAGAAATATTTCTTAAAAAGAAAAAATAAGGTTATTTTTTAAAAGCTGCTGAAATTTTTGCATAGGAGTTGGGGATGACTGGATTGTAAGGTAAGGTGGTGGAGCAGCTATGGGTAGACTGTTGGATGGACCGTAGCAGAACTGAGCAAGATGGGGAATGCTCGCTGTTAAAGATGAACAGATGTGGGTGCAACAAAGAGAGAGCAGATGCTTGGTGACTGGTTGGATATGGGAGCAAGAAAGAGAGCTGAGAATAGCACTCCATTCATTCATCCACTTTGTGTATGATGTATAGTATGTGTAGGGGCACATACCACAGCAAGTATGTAGAGGTCAAAGGACAGTTTTGTGGAATTGGCTCTCTCCACCTTTACGTGGGGTGGAATTTGGGGCATCAGGCTTGTGCAGCAAGCACCTTTACCTACTGAGCCATTTCAGCAGCCTGGTACTCACTTTTGGCCTGAGAAGTTGAAGTGATGGCAATGCTAACAATATGAAGGATACTGGAGGGAGGACTGGGTTCTGTAAGGAATGTCGTCAGTTTGATAGTTACTTACTGGATTGAAGGTGCCTCTGAGAAATTCAGGTTGTAATCAAGAAGAATCCAATTAGAATCAAGAAGGCAGCTGGAAATAGATTGAGTGTTCATGGTAAGATCTAGCTGAGGATAAATATTTGAAATTCATGTTATAAATTAAACTTCACACAGTAAAGAAAACAATATCCAAACAGTGACAAAAGCCATGTGACATCAGGTGCATGTTTTTCCTCCCTGGAAGTAATTATCTCAGCCAGTGTCATATATATTTCCTGAGGTCTTTGTGCAATCCATATGAACATGGAAGTGGTACCTGAGCCAGCAAGATGGCTCAGTGGATAAAGGTGCTTGCTGCCAAGCCTGATGACCTGACTTCGATTCTGGGAGGCACACAGTGGAAAGAGAAAACCAATTCCTGAAAATTGTCTTCTGGCTTTCACATGTATGCTATAGCATGTATGTATGTACACATGCACATACACTTTATTTACTTGTCTTTTTGAGACGGGGTCTCCCTATTGCCTCAGCTGGCCTTGAACTCACAGAGATCCACCTGCCTCTGCCTCCCAAGTGCTGGGATTAAAGGCAAGTGCTACCATGTCCAGCATATACATTTAATGTAAATTTTTTTTTTTTTTTGTCTTTTTGAGACAGGGTCTCCCTGTAGGCCCAGCTGTCCTGGAACTCACTATGTAGACCAGGCTGGCCTCAAACTCATAGAGATCCGCCTGCCTCTGCCCTCTGAATGCTGGAATTAAAAGCATGCGCCACCACACCCGGCTTTTAAAAAAATATTTTATTATTTTCATTTTATGTGTATGCGTGTATTGCCTGCATGTAGGTAAGTGCACCTGTGTTGTGCAATACCCATGGAGGTCAGAAGAGGCTGTCAGATCCCCTGGAACTGGAGTTACAGACAGTTGTTAGTTGCTGTGTGGGTGCTGGGATTTGAACCTGGGTCTTCGGCAAGAACATTCAGCATTCTTAACCACTGAGTCATCTCTCCTGCCCCATATTTAATGTAAATTTTAAAAAGAACATGCTGTATATACTTTGTCACACTTTTATTCCCCTTAAAGACAATCTTTGGGTTTCATTGCCTGTCAGTAAATCTATTGCCAGCTCATTTTTAGTAGTCTTTCTTTTTCCACTTTGCTTTTAGTGTGATATTTTGTGTAAACAATATACTCATGTAGTACAAAAGGCAAGGAATAGAAATATACCCTCATTTTAAAAGACAATAAAGAGAATTATACCACCACCCTTTGTTTGAGACAATGGTAAGGTCTCATGTATTCCAGTGTGCTCTCTAACCCACTACTAAGGATGACCTTGAACTTTTTTAAAAATTATTTTTTCTTTTTAATTATTGCTCTGTTTTCAACTGGTATACACAAAAAACAAGGTAATGGAATTCATTTTTTTTAATTTGTTGATTTGTGTGTGTGTGTATTACACAGAACATCCCAAACCATCTTATTCAGCTGTACACCCACGTCCCATATGGCACCCTCCCATAGCCTCCCTCCCCCTACTAGAGCCCTTATACTCTGATATCCCTGCTACTGTCCACTGTGATGTCATCACCCCCAGCTCTTCCCCACTACTTGTCCTTCTGGTGAAACTAGTCAGCCTATCTAGAGGTCTTTATTTAAAATTACTTTTATTTTATGTGTATTGGCTGTATGTGTGTAAGTGCACCCATATTGTGCAATGCCTGCAGAGGTCAGAAGGCAGCATTGGATCCCCCTAGAATAGAGTTACAGATGGTTGTCAACCACCATGTGGGTGCTGGGAATTGAACCCGGGTCCTCTGCAAGAGCAGCCACTGCTCTTAACTGCTGAGGAATATCTCCATCCTGACCTTGAACTTTTTATTTCTTTTAGTTATATACACACACATACAGTGTACGTTGATCATATCCTTCCATTATCTTTTATTCCCATCCCCTTACTGCCAACCCCTTCTTACCAACAAGTCTCCCTCCTAATTTAAGATGTCTCTCTCTCTCTCTTTTTTAAATGCTACAATAAGTTTAATTAGAGTTACAGGAACATGGATGAGGGCTTGTTTACAGGAGCCTGGATACCTCACCAGTGGCTACACCATCAACCATAAATCCTCTGGGAGGGGTGGGACCTTGTGAGCTCCTCCTTCCTTTAGGACAGGGTGTTGGCAGGCACACTCTTGTGCAGATCCTGTGCAGGTAATCACAGTTGCCAAGTTCAAGGGTGCTGCAGCCATGTCATGCCCAGAAGTTAGCATCCTTACATGACTCTCTCCTTCCTCTGGCTCTTATATTCTTTCCATCCATTCTTCCATGGGGTTCCACGAGCCTTGGAGGGACTGATACAGATGTTCCATTTGTGGCTGAACATCCAGCAGTCACTTATTCTCATCACTTTGTCCAGTTATGAAACTGCCCCAGATGATTTTTTTGTTTTCATTGTTTGGTTTGGTTTCCACGTATGAAAGAGATGTGTGTTACTGTGCCTGGCTTTATTTTGTTTAATATGTCTTCCAATTCTATTGATGTTTTCCGTAAAAAAAAAAAAAAGAATTTTAGTTTTCTTTATAGCCAGGTAGTATTCTGCTGTTTATACACCATGTTTTCTTTATCCATCCATCTGTTGACAGGCACTTAGCTCTTATAAAAAAAGCCTCAGTAATCATGGGCATGCAGGTGTCTCTTTTGTATGCTGTTCTGATTTTTCATATGGTAGTCAGTCTTTGTTCTAGTATTTTGAGGAACTTCCATACTGTTTTCCACAGTAGCTTACTAATGTACATTCCCACCAACAGTGTTTAAGAGTTTCTTTTTCATCGGGCATGGTGGAGCATACCTTTAATCCCAGCAAAGAGTTCCTTTTTTCTCTAGCTCCTCACCAGCATTTGTTAATATATATAAAATAGCCATTTTAACTGGGATGAGATAGAATGTTAAAGTTGTTTCTGTTGTTGTTGTTGTTGTTGTTGTGTGTGTGTGTGTGTGTGTGTGTGTGTGTGTGTTGACAGGCTCAGGCTTTTACTATGTAGATCAGACTGGCCTTGAACTCAGAGATCCACCTGCCTTGAACTCACAGAGATCTACTTGCCTCTGCCTCCCTAGTGATGGGAATAAAGGCATGTGCCACCACATCTGTCTCATTGTAGTTTTGATTTACATTTCCATGATGATTAATGATATTTTTTTGCACATTCCCATTTTTTATTGAGCATATTGTACATATTGTACAACAGTTCTTAATCAAATTTAGTGCCCCCCATCCACGCCCCAGTATTCCCTACCAGACCTCATGCATTCTGTCATACATGTTAAGTCCCAGCCAGTCAAGCATTTTTACCAAGATGTCCCTCAGTGCAAATTCATCCACTGGAGTCTAGTCAGCCTATCTAGAGATTTTAAGGTCTAGCTTTTTTGCTAACCATTTTCTTTGCAGAGGCTTTTAATGCGATCTCAGTTGTCAATTTAAAATGTTTCTTTTCCTCTTTTTGGAGACCTGTTCAAAAGATCATTGCTTGTCTCAATATCAAAGTCTTTCCTGTATATTTTCCTTCAGTAATTTCAGAGTTTCAAGTCTTACACTGACGTCTTTGATTTAGAGCCTGGCATGGTGATACATACCTGCAATCCTAGCAGTTACTAGGCTGAGACAGGAGGATTACCCTGTGTTGTATAACAAGACTCTATCTTAAGCCCAGAAAAGATAGTCTTTCCATTCATTTTGAGCTGATTTTGTAGCAGGTGAGAGAGGAGTCCAGACTCAATCTGTTTGCAGGTTTCTAGTCTTTGCTAGCAGTATTTATTAGGCTGTCCATTCTCCAATGTTTGTTTGGAGACCTTTGTGAAGAATCAGTTGGCTGCAGATGTATCATTTATTTCTGGGTCTTCTGTGGTTGGTCTGTGTGTCATGCCAAATATACTTTTTGGGATATTTCCAGTTTTATTTTTTTTACTCAAGATTTCTCTGTTTGGAGTATGTTTCCATATAAATTACAAGATTGTTTTTTCTATTTCTTTGAAGAATATCATTGGTATTTTGATGGTATTTTGAATCTGTAGACTACTTTGATGTCATGCACATTTTAAATCTAAGTTCTTCCAAGCAATGAACTTTTAGAAGATCTTTCCATATTTTAATATCCTCTTCAATTTCTTTAAAGATTTACTTTTTTGTTTTCATGTATATGTGTATGTTTGTGTAAATATATGCTATGTGGGGGTGCCTGTGGAGGCCAGAATATGGAACCTGATCCCTGAGCTGGAATTACAGGTGGTTGTGAGCCACCTGATGTGGTTGCTGGGATCTGAAGTTGGGTCCTCTGCAAGAGCAATAAATTCTCTTAACTGCTGAACCACCTTTCCAGTCTGTCTTCTTCAGTTTCTTTGGTGTTTGCAATTTTTACTGCACAGGTCTTTCACTTCCCTAATTGTTTATTCTTAGGTATTTTATTTATTTTGTGGCTATTGTGAGTCGGAATATTTTCGTGATTTGTTTTTTTATTGGTGTGAATTATTTTATGTGTATGTATGTTCTGCCTACATGTATGGAAGTGCACCCATGTCATGCAAGTCTGCCAAAGCCAGAATAGGGCGTTGGATCCCCTAGAACTGGAGTTACTGATGATTGTTAGCTGGGTGCTGGGAACCAAACCCACGTCCTCTGGAAGAGCAGCCAGTGCTCTTAACTGCTGAGCTATCTCTCTAGCTCCATAATTTTTTATAAAGATTTATTTTTATTTTGTATGTTTGAGTGCCTGCATATATGCATATATATCATGTGCATACCTGGTACCCAAAGAGACCAACAGAGGGCATTGGATCCCCTGAAACTGGAATTACAGGTGGTTGCCCCACATGGATGCCAGGAACTGAACCTGGATCCTCTCAAGAGCAGCAAGTGCTCATATTTGCTGAGCCATCTCTCCAGCCTCATGTTTTCATGATTTCTTTCTTAGCATATTTGTTATTGGTGAATAAATACAATACTAATTTGGGGCTGGCAGGATAGTTCAGCTGGTAAAGGTACTTGCTGCAAGCCTGATGACCTGAGTTCAATCCCAGGGATCCACATGATAAAAGAATCAACTCTCACAAGTTGTCCTCTGACTTCCACATATGTGCCATGGCATGTGTACACCCACCCCACACACATACATACACTTGCACACAAAATAAAATATAAAAAGAAAATACTGGTTTTATGTGTTGCTGTGTATTCTGTTTTACTGAATTCATTTATTCTAATATTTTTGTCTTTTTGAGACAGGGTCTCCCTGTAAGCCCCAGCTGGCCTGAAACTCACTATGTAGACCAGGATGGCCTCCATCTCACAGAGATCTGCCTGCCTCTGTCTCCCAAGTTCCGGGATCAAAGGCGTGCACCACCACATCTGGCATCTATTCTTATTTTATAGAGCATTCCTTTTCAGAATGGGTATTAGAGAGTCTTGTCAGCTTATATGTTGGCTAATACGGAACCATTCTTGCATTAATTCTCTAGTTAAACTTTGAATACTTGTGCACATGATGTATTCAGTAGGTTTTCAATCAGTAGGTTTTGATAGCAACATTATACTTTTGTAGAAAAGAAAGCTTGAAGTTTTCTTTTTTCAATGTTCAAGAATAGTTATAGGCCAGGCGTTGGTGGCGCAGGTGGATCTCTGTGAGATAGAGGCCAGCCTTATCAATATCCAGGCATGCATTTTTTAAAAATTAAATTTTTTTTATTTTTTTATATGTTTCATATATATATATATATATATATATATATATATATATATATATATTTTTTTTTAGAGAGGGTCTCTCTTGTTTTTGTTTTTTGAGACAGGGTCTCCCTGTAACCACAGCTGGCCTGGATTCCCTATGGAGACCAGGCTGGCCTCGAACTCACAGAGATCTGCCTGCCTCTGCCTCCTAAGTGCTGGGACTAAAGATGTGCACCACCATGCCCAACTGGGAAATGTTATATCTATTAAGTTGGCAAAAATTTAGAAAGCCAGATGGTGAGGCTGGGGATGCAGCTCAGTAGAAGAACACTTGCCTAGCTCTCCCAGACACTGCAAAAAAAAAGATAAAAGATATATGAACATAAGTTTTATGTTGTCTATTTTTTTAACTTTTTCATGGCTTCAAAATTATTTTATTTACATACTAGCCAATGTTTTCTTGCTGTGGCTTTTAAAAATTTATTTTCTTAAAATGTATATTTTTCACCCCCAATATTATCTATTATCTGTGATCCACAAAAAGCATAAAGGATTTTGGCATGAACTATGAAATGGGCCTCTGATGTTTTCCAAATGGCTACCCAGTTGTCTCAGCAATATGTATTAATTCATAACTAGAGCTGGAAGTCATCAATCAGTGTGGCACTATGAACAGGTGAGATCACCTAGGATACTGGCTAAACTTGAAAAAAACCTAAGATGCTATTTTGTGGTTGAGGTGGACAATCAACAGAAGAACCTGGGAGGGTCATGGGGTAGAAGTGTGGAGCCCACAGGGCTTGGTGAACAGGTCTTGACTGGTTGCAGCCTGCTGAAAGATGCAGGAAGATTAGCCTGGAAGATGATAGCTGCCCCCACAGTATTTGAAGACCATGGTGATTGCTGTTTGTAGGAATGGTGAGAACAAATGATTCTAGGTTGGGTTGGGTGTGGTACAGGTGAGAGGTGGGAGACGGCAAATCAAACACTGGCTTCAAGAAGCTTACTGCTAGGAAAGATGTTTGCATGTTTAAATGCTAATAGAATGTAGCGAAGAGGGGAGAGGTGGAAACAATTGGAGAAAGAGATGGAGACAATTGGAGAAATCAGGACTTGCTGTCTGTTGCAGCAGGAGGGTTGGAGTGAGGAAGAAGGTAGAACTGGTTTGTATATTTTGGTGTGTGTGCCCATGTTCATGCTGCTACACACATACTGCTACACACGTGGGGATCTGAGGACAACTTGAAAGATTGGTTTTCTCCTTCCACCATGTGAGTCCAATGGTCAAACTCAGGTCCTTAGGCTTTGTGGCAAGTGCTTTTTACCTCCTGAGCATTCTCACTGGCCCATGTTTTAGTCCGTCCTTCGTTTTCTTCAGGAAAGTGATAGGAAGTGATGTTAGAGGTAAGCATGGCAGGTGCTATTAAATCCAGTCAGGCTGTGCCATTAAGAGCTCGCTGAGGTGGTGTACTAACTATAGAAACCAGAGATCAGAGGCTCTGCAGGGGCCAAGGTTGCATTCTTTAGAGCTCTTTTCTCCTCCCCATCTTCTTCACTTTGACTTTCCTACCCATACAACCACTCCAGTGATGGCCTGCTTCCTGCTGCCACTATGGTACAGATGACTTCCTACATACTGACTCCAGAGTTTGGCCAGCCAGTAGAGGGCCCTGTGCTCAGGCCCTGGTTATCCTGAATCCGATCTGCAAGCAACCCTTAAGACTGTGGCTTGGCAAGTGAGGTCTTCCTGGCTGGTTTCTATTATAACCTCTTGCGGGCATCCGACGTGAAATCCCATAGGGAAGACAAAAGTTGAGTGTCACAGTGGAAGCTATTTGGCACAGTTCAGGGACATGTCTGTGCCTGCTTTCTGGCTCTTGGGTCCTGAGCATACTCTGTTCTACAGGAGGACTCTCATGTGCCAGATTCCCGAGACACTTGGATAGGGGACTGGCGGGCCCGTTCCACAGTGAGGAATAGTCAACTGTATCTGACAGGGTCTACCTGGAGGAGCTTAGCCTACAGTGAGTAGGAGGGCTGGGCACCAAGATCTGGGGACTTGGGGAATGATGCATGCTAGAACATAGGAAATGATTGGCCTCATGTCTCTGACCCTTTGGAGCTCTGCTGTCCTGAAGCCCTGGTGTTCACAGCCATTGTAGAACTTCTACCTATTTGTTGTAGGCTGCAGAGCCTCCATGGGCAGTGGCTTCTGTTCTCCATCCAGTCCCTCTAGCTTGGGCACCCGCTTTTCTTCTTCCTACCAGGATTTGGCCAAGCATATCATTGACACGTCAATGGCTGATGTGAGTCATTGCCCCTGCTCATTCCCCTTTTCTCCCATTGTTGTAGCCAGACTTCTACTGGATCAGGGGAAGTAAGGAGCCGGGCAGATTCAAGTCATGGCTTCTTCAGGAGCTATCTCGACAAATGGGCATTTAGTAAATGCTAGCTAGATTGATGAACATGGAGGCTTGGGTGTACTCTCCCTACTAATTTGGGTATGGCAACTGTGTCCCCAGGTAATGGCTGCTTGTTCAGGTAATCTACATAACCTCTTCAGCCGCCAGGCAACAGCTGGCTGGAAGTAAGTTCCTTTGCAGTGTTTCAGTCCTTCTATCCCTCTTGGCTTCTCCCTTCTCTGCCCTGGCTTTTTGGAGCGCCTCACCCCAGGCTCCTGCTTTGTGACTCTGGGAATCCATTTCTTGGCTCCTCTTTGCACTTCGTCTGTGTCCCCCAGCTATCAGGGTGAGGAGCAGGAGGTGCAGCTTTACTACAAGGAATTCTCTTCTACTCGACACGGCTTCCTGGGTGCAGGTGTGGTTTCCCAACCACTCTCTCATGTGTGGGCAGTCGTGAGTGACCCCACCCTGTGGCCTCTGTACCACAAGCCCATCCAGACAGCAAGACTGCATCATCGGGTAACCAACAACATCAGTCTGGGTAAGTCCAAGGGAGAAAGTCTTCCATGGGGCCTAGCCAGGGATCAGAGGTGAAGGGTTGGAAGCAGCACTGTTGAGAGACCAGGAACTCAGGTTAAGTCCAGATTGCTCAGCCTAGATTGTGTTGGGGGGTCCAGTCATGGGCTGAAGGGAGGCTCCTAGGTATGGAAAGACTTAGGACAAATCTGTCTGTCCCTCCAGTGTACTTGGTGTGTGATACCACACTGTGTGCTTTGAAGCAGCTGCGAGATTTCTGCTGTGTCTGCGTGGAAGCCAAAGAGGTGCCTACCCTGTGGGTGGTAAAATGTTACGGGATGAATTTGGGCTGCTGTGAGACATAGTCAACAGGCATTGGGTCTTTTCAGGGAGGGAGAAACTGAGGCTGGTGCCAGGGTAGGCTGGCACAGGGTTATCATCTACCATACTGACTATACTTAAGCCTGTCCCTTGTCACATACGCAGGACTCACATCTCTCTCTGTCCTCAGGGGCACCTGTCTATCATGGCAGCACAGTCTGTATATGACACATCCATGCCAAGGCCCAGTAGAAAAATGGTCCGAGGAGAGATCCTTCCCAGTGCCTGGGTCCTGCAACCTGTCACCATGGAGGGGAAAGAAATCACCAGAGTCATCTTCCTGGCCCAGGTGATACAGCCCTGTATTCTGTATTCATAGCACACCATAGGATATTTGTGTCCCACTGCACAGCATCCCTCAGTGGCCAAGGCTGTTTGGCCTGAGAGTAGGTCCATAATGGGAATCAGGGAGGGAGCAATGAGTTTGTCACCCTGACACTGCTGGCACCAGAGACTTGGCGACATATCCCATGGTTGAGCACGGGGTCCTCCTCAGGAAGCAAATTGTTGCCAGGTAAAAACAGTGGCAGGACAGACCCTCATTCATGCATTTTGTGCAGCTCACCATTCACGCTCACAACTCAAACATTGTCACTAGGAGGTAAAAGCTAGTGTTCAGATCTGAACCTAGGGGTGCTGAAGACTACCAGGCCAGTGGAGTCTGAGGTGCATCCTCAACCACCACAGCCAGTGGCTGCTTGGGGCTGGAGGCCTTGGCTTCTCCAGGTCTGTTTGCACCTTGAATTCTTCCCTCTGATTTCAGGTAGAACTGGGTGCACCAGGCTTCCCTCCTCATCTCCTAAGCTCCTTTATCAAACAACAACCGCTGGTTGTGGCCAAGCTGGCTTCCTTCCTCGGAAGTTAGCATTGGGCTGTAAAGATCACCCTGCTGAGATGTAGGCCCAGGACACCTGAGACTCTACAGCTCCTTCTGCAAGCTGAGGCAAGAAGAGCCTAGGCTACCTGTGGTGGCCAGTTATACAGATGGCCAAATCAGGGTTACCAGAAAAACCTGGTCAGTACTTGGTCGCCTCTGAAGAGTGAGCAACCTGAACTCCTGACCCTGGCTGTCAGAGAACGAAACTCAACTCACCTTTGTTTCCTATCTGTCTCTGGGACTCAGTGGCACACCAACTGCTCAAGGACCAGGAAGAGCACAGACCACAGAGCTGAGGACTGCAATGCCTTGGCAAGGTGCCTCCTTGGCAGGCAAGCACTGGCTAAGACTATGCTTGGACCTGCCTTCAGCATTCAGCTCCATTATGAGAATGGCAGAAAGGACCAAATCAGAAAGCATTTAAAGAATCAACTACACAAACCATAACACTGATTCCGAATTTTTTTTCTCTCCATTGAATGTTTACAAAATGATTGACTACTCATACTTAACCACCACCACCCCTTCTTTTAGTATGTGTCAGTCAGGGGTGCAGAGTGTTGTTAGCATGGAGCAGTCAACCTAGAGCTCAGTAAAATGAGAAACCACTGTAGAGCACAGGTTGTGGGGCCTGGCTTGCTGAGGCCCAGTGGGGGATAGGGGCAGCTAGATGGTGGTTGCTAACAAGGCAAGAGGAATTTCAAAGAGATTTTAAAAAAGAGACTTCTAAAGGTAGGAGAGAATTAAGTTCTGGCAGGCCTTGAACCTGGGTCAGTACTTATGCCTCAGCCTCCCAAATGCTAGGATTATAAGATACCATGTTCATAATCTTATTGGCTGAGCCGGGTGTGGTGGCACGTCTATAATCCCAACATTCTGGTAATGGAGGCAGGGGTATCAGAAGTTTAAATCATACTAAACTACACAGAGTTGGAGGCCAGCCTTGGATATGTGAGACCTTGTTTCAAACAATTAAAAAAAAAAAAAAGCAACTGTCTGCCAGGGGTGGGGGTACACACCCTTGATCCCAGCATGAGTTCAAGGCCAGCCTGGTCTTTCAAGGTCAGCTGGGGCTACAGGGAGACCCTGTCTCAAAAAGATGGAAAAACAAAAACACAACTGTCTACTGTTCTAAATCTGCCTGTGCTAGGACAGAATGGAGAACAGGTTTTCTTGTATCTTAGCCTGGCTGAACTTGAGCACTGAAGATTTGTCATGTTCATCTGGAAGCAACAGGGGTGAGAAATTTCCTCTTTAGTTCTGTCACTCCAAATCTCCTGGAAAGGGTACTCTCATGGGGATTGACAAGCCTGGTGAAAGGGTAGATTTCTGCACAGTGTAGTAAAATGTATTTTTCTGTGTTTTCAGGATTTTTCTCTTACCTTATATTACTACCAATGAATGTTTTAAAAAATTGCTTTTGAATTAATTTTTCTGGTTAATTTTTTGGTAACACTTATGTAATATACCCCGTTATATATGCCCACATTTCCTTTTTTTCCCTCTCTTGCTTGAGACAGGGTCTCACTCTGTACGTAGCCCAGGTTGGGCTACAATAGACCCAAACTGGTGGCAATACTCCTGCCTCAGCCTCCAAGGGTGAGATTATACTCATGAGCCACTGTACCCAGCTCCTGCCTCTTTTTGTAGGATAGCCACAAAATTTACCCTGGGGTCACCATGGCAAGATCTCACGGTCCAGGGTGAGATTTTCTGTTTACATGCACATAATACTAAAATGAAAAAGCAACCAGATGTTGCCCAACTTCAGCATAAATAAAATAGAAGATACTGAGGGTCAACTGTATTGAGGCTGATCCTATAGAAAATCACAAGTTATTTCTGTTGCAAAATATAGAAGGCAAGATATGCTTTGGCCTAGCCAGTAGTTTTCAATTTTTGGCAAGCATCACAATCACCTTAGGGGGAGCTCCATCCTCTCCTAGGTAGGCCTGGGGAGCTATTTTCAGCTCTAGGAAGCCCCAGGTGACCCTAAGGCTTAGAGAATTAGTATAGATACACAGAAAGGAATCTTGATTCACTAGTTCATTAGCTGTCTGTCTCAGTAATCTTGGTGTAACCTGTAAGGCTCACATAGGCCAGGGGAAAGAAATTTCCCAAGAACTTTGTTTGAACTCAGCACACCTTCACTTGGGACTAGGGACTGGGTTATGGGCCAGCCCTTCCATCAGAGCAATTTTCAGGGCTTCAGGTTTTCCTGAAGGGTTGCTCATTTTCACCAGGGTTCAAAGCACTTTGAGGCAGGGCTATGATTGAACCACATTATTATAATACTGGTTTCTAGGCACAGAAAGAAAAAATAACATTTTTTCTTTTAAGCAGGGTCTTACTATGTAGCCATGGCTGGCCTCAAACAAACCATTTCTTAAAACTGTCTCCTGAACTTGTAGCTCAGTGGTTGAACATTTGCATGAGGCCCTTGGTTCAATCCCCAGTGCTGCAAAAACTGAGGGATCTGAAGGTATAACTCAGTGGTAGAGTAAGTGCTAAATCACCAGAACTAAAACCAAAACCCAAACCCGTTTGATGCTCAGGTATTCAGACCGGATTTAAAGGACAAAGATGAAGGGCTTCAAAAATGAAGAGATTAGGCAAGAATTTTAAAGAGATGACTGGGATGAGTAAGAGAAGGAAGGAGAGGCATCGACCAGTTGCTGTGTTGGGATTTCCTGGCTTGCTTTGGTAGTACAAGCAGATCCCTTTAGGTTCACAGACTCTTACTGTTCCTTGGGTAAGAAAACTTTGACAGCTGCAAACTTTTAAGAAATGTTGCATACAGGCTGTGCATGGTAGCACATGTCTTTAATAACAGCACTTAAGGGGCGAAGGCAGGCGGATCTCTGTGGGTTCAAGGCCACCCTGGTCTACATAGTGAGTTCCAGGACAGGTGGGGCTACAGGGAGACCTGTCTCAAAAATACAAAAAAAACAAACGAAATGTTGCAGATTTTGCAAGCTGCTTCAGGAGTATCACAGATAGTACCTCGTATTTTCTTGAGGAGTAAGACTTTCTTCAGGAGTTAAGATCTGTACAGAGATGAACTCAGTATACATTATCAAGGTAATATTTTCCTCCTTAAAAATAACTGGCAAAATGGCTCAGCACCTGACAACCTGAGTTTGAGCCCTGGGCCCCACATGGTGGAAAACAACAGACTCCTGTTAAGTTGTCCTGTGACCTCCACATGTGCACTTTGACATATTTTGTGCACATACACAAATCTAACAAAATTTTTTAAAAATCATTGGTTCATTTATACCGAGGAGGCCTTGACAACTATAATCCAGAAGTGTACTTTTACTCTCAAGTTCTGAGGCAAATTAGACATCCCAGCGCCAACAAAACAAGCATCACCAAAGTTATATGTGGTTTGGCAAGGATAGCAGGGAGTAATATGAGTGGAAACTGCACATTAGCCTACACCTTTCTCCTACAAATGAAAGGGAGTTGCACAGGAGATGTCCTATTGGCAATAGTTCATAGCAGATTGTGCTTCTGAGCCTGTGATTGTTTCTCTGCATGGGATATGCAGG
The DNA here is from genome assembly GCF_000622305.1 of Nannospalax galili. Lineage (NCBI taxonomy): Eukaryota > Metazoa > Chordata > Mammalia > Rodentia > Spalacidae > Nannospalax > Nannospalax galili. The sequence goes on from NW_008349359.1 coordinate 2,495,153, forward strand.
TACCCTGAAAAGGCAAGGCAACTAGCTCATTGCAATGTATAGACCCAACCACTAGACATCCCAATCCAAAGCCCACCTCCTGAAGGGGGGGAGGAGGGGAAAGCAAGGGAGAATAGTCATCGAGCCCTTGTTTCAAAGTTTTATTTTAAAAAAACCCAAACTTTTAATTTTCTACTCTGTGCTTGGTCCCTGAATAGAGACAAGGTCTGAAGACTGACTACCAGCCACAGAGGTGAAGGGCCATGGTAAGACTAAGTTTCACTCAGGTAAGTCCTACCTTATCTGCTGTGAATATTTAAGGAGGTGGAAGGCCAACTCCTGGTGGCGAGAAAATGTAGACTTCCAAATCCATGTTTTGCTAATTTTCCTCACAAGTTAAGCAGAAGTCCTTTGCCACTGTCATGATTTCCCAGAACCACAGTTTTAAGAGATTGGGATAGCAGCAAGTTGAGGCTTGAAAACCCACTGACCAGCCCACACGTATTTCATTTAGCATCTAAGGGAGAAATCCCTTGGATGCTAACCCTTCTGCTCCAGAACTGGAGTCTCTAGGCTTTTCCACTGTAACCCTGAATCAGGCTCTCCTTCCTCTAGGACTCGGGTGGCGAGCCTCCAGTCCGTGGGATGCTCCTTAGCAACACCCTTCCTTCACATATGAGCAGCAAGCCTGATTACAAACCTGGCTACTCCTGCCCCAGCAAGGGTTGCAGTGGCTCTTGAGCCTCCTCCTGAGGCACAGAAGGCAGGTTCTGGTGAGATGCCAAGCAGGGCTACTTCTCAGCCTTAGCTTTGGGCCAGCACTGTCCCCCGGTTTGGTCGCACCAGTTCACAAGCTCTCAGCTGAGGTTCTGGCAGATGAGGCTCAGCTAGGAACAGGCGAAACAGTGTTGCTAATTCTTCTGAGAAATCCTGGAATAAGTGAAAAGGTGACAAATGTGATTCTGGATGTCTATCCTTCCTAAAGATCAATCCCAGACAAGCCCCTAGCAGATAAATAGCCAATAGCTGACAACCATGCTACTCAATTATTTTTCCCAAAATGCCTTCTATGTAGAAATGGACATAAACAAACCTTGGCTTGCCAGTCTGGGAGGTTTAAGCTTCATAGGAAACTTTACCATCTTTCTGGAATATAGTATTAATTTCATTTTATAGGTACTATTTTGCTCTGAATCACAAAAATATTTTAAATATAAGCTGAGGTTCACTTGAAGTTTAAGTTTACTGTGCCATGCTGTTTTCCAACTGCTTTCCCTTGCCTTTAAACGTCTTCTGAGAGTCCCTCACATAGTAGCCGCTGCTTAGTCCTGAAGCCACTTGACTAAAATGCAGTTAGCTGCCAGCCATGGTGAGCCTACAACAGGTGGTATCTCAGCAGGCAGGAGGAATGCAAGTTTGAGGCCAGCTTGGGCTACATAGTGAGGCACTGTCTCAAACACAACACAAAAAGCTTTGGCCCCATCACTTGCTGTCCTTTAGGACACATGAGACACACATATATTGGGACATACATATTCACTCTTCATGAAGACTCCTTACCCCTGGCCACTGGGCTTCACGAAGGCTGCCAAAGCAGGCCTCTATCTCCAACCGTCCCATGAGATCCTTTTCTACCAGCTCCCGAAGCAGGAACAGCATCAGGTCCCACTGTAAACCATCACAGAGAAGGCCACAGTTGTTAGAACTCTACAGTCACCCTAAACTGGTCCAAACTCAGATCTCAAAGGACTGAGCTGCTGAGAAGAGGGAACTTGAAACAAAGGGGGTCTGTTTTAGTAAGGAGCAGGAAAATAATAAAGGAAACAAAGCAGCTTATGAAGTTTGGGCTGGAGTGCTGAATTGGCATGACTGCAGGGCTGAGAAGATACAGTAAAGTGCCTGTATAAGGACCTGAGTTCAGATCCCATACAAAACCTAAGTATGGTGGTACATGCCTGTAACCTTAGTGCTAGAGAGTCAGAGACAGGCAGATCCCTGAAGCTTATTAGCCAGCCAGCTTAGCTAATAAATGAGCTTCAGGTTCAGTGGACTGTGATTAAGGAAAGACACTGCTTTGACCTCTTGCCTCTACTCACGTGCACACATGTGTACCTGCATGCACTCACACCAGACTCCCCCATAACCCTCCCCCCAACAAAAAGTATAACTGTAAAAGCTGGACATGGTGGCTCACATCTGTAATATGAACACTTGGGAGTCAGAGGCAGGAGGAATGCTGAGTTCAAGTCCAGCAAGGACTACAGATGTGACCCTATTTCAACGACCCCCCACCCCCAGACTACAGAAGGCTAAGAAGCCTTCTTATGCCTCCAACTTACCTCCCTGGGCCGAGTATCTGCCAAAAGCCCCACATTTCTTGGGCTCAGTAGCACCTGTAGTGGAACTGGCCCCTGGAAGTCCTCTTTCCACAAGGAAAGCAGCATGTGCAGAAGCCTTCGAGCCTGTCCTCGCTCCAGCCTGTGCTGTGTTGGAGGCCCTAGGATGGGAATCTGGTCTGCAACTGCAGGAAGAGTACAAAACCAAGTTTTATGGAATGGAAAAGCTCTGTGTTCCTAACCTTGCTTGTATCCAACCTTGGGGTTTGGCATAATGTATTACAAAGGATTTGATGGGAAAGGACCATTACCCAGGAGGGATGCTAACTCCACAGAGCACTTGGCCAGATGCTGCTCAGCAGTTGGACACAGGAACTATGGGGAAAAGAAGGGAAGACATGAACAACATTCTTACTGCTGTGAGGACTGGCCCAGGGCCAATGTGGCTCATGTCTTACCTGGCGGCACTGCAGTGACTGGCCCAGCTGGCTTAAGAGTTGCTCCAGATGCTCTGGGGAAACTCCCTCCTCAGGGTCCCGGGGCCCCACAGCCAGGGAGAGCACATCCTGTAGAGAGCAATATTGACACCTCATGCCAGGTTGCTAGAAACTTGGTTTGGGTTGGGAACCGGCAAGTGGAGAGAAGCAGTAAAGGCAGTAAAGCAACTGGGTCAAGGTGTCTCTAGGGCTGGGGCACAGGCAGTACAGCACAGCTAGGATAAGCAATTATGGGCAACCCAAAGGGAAATAAACAAGCGGCAAGCCAAAGGACTGTGTGCTGCTAGAGAGCTCAAGAGATGTCACCCACCCAGATACAGAACTACCTAACCAACATCTATAGGGCATCTTAAAATATATAGAGAAATTGTCCTATCTAGACTCTGAACATTTTTCTCACACTTCTCTGTTCATCTCCCCAGGGAGTTCAGATTTCAAACAGAAATCCCCTGCATATTGAGAACACTATCTAGTAGCCTGATGCTTTTTCCTCTCCTACACAGTATCCACGGTTAGGTGTTGCTTCCTAGTCCCTATTTCACATCTTTTTTCTGAGACCATTATTCTGGGGCAGAGCCAGACATTGTGAACTACAAAGATTCTCTGTTCCAACTATTCATCTCTGCTTTGGTAGCACAAAAATGGCCACAGATGATTTATATACAAATGGATGTACTTGTGTTCAATAAAACATTTATAAAAATGAATGGCAGGCTCAATTTGGACCATGGGCAATTTGATGGCTCTTGTTCTATGACATCTGAATTTACTTACTTTGAGGTACTTGGGGATTAAACTTAGGGCTTACACTCTGAAGACAGGGTCTCACTTAAGCTGCCCAGACTGGCTTTGATCTTGTGACCTCCTGCCTTAGCCTCCAGAAGAGTTGAGATTATAGGCCTGTGCCACCAGGCCTAACAAGTCTGATTTTTTTTGTCTTTTTGAGACAGGGTCTCCCTGTAGCCCCAGCTGTCCTGGAACTATGTAGACCAGGCTGGCCTTGAACTCACAGAGTTCCGCCTGCCTCTGACTCCCAAGTGCTGGGATTAAAGGAGTGTGCCACCATGCCCAGCAAATTTTTTTTTTTATTTAATCAAGTTAGAACTGATAGTTTATTCTTAGTGCCTATAAGTAAACAAGCATTATCTCTGATGTGGAAGAATACTACAGAAATCATGCCCAGATACTGGACTGCCCTTCAGAGACTTTCCCCTTATACTTTACAGCCATTCATTACCATCTGTATCATATACATTTAGTCAAATGCTTTAGCTCTAACTTTGTGGATGATTCCAGAACAAAAGTATTAGGAAAACTATTCAATTCAGCTTTGCTCTACCTGATCCCATTCAGTAATGAATGAAACAGAAACCAGTCAGACAAAACACAAAGCTTCTATACAAATCCTGAAGCTGATGGGAAAAAAGAAACAAGCAGCAGGGAGAGGGAGTGGGAAAGCCAAAGGGAGTAGGGTAGCTGTGTACTTTTATCTCGGAGATGAGGTGGGAGGGGAGGGGAGCATGGTGCTCACAGGCTCGGGAGCAGCCCCTCCGCTCCACCCGGGCAGCCGGCTCAGGACCCTGGGATCGTAGCATGCGACTCATAGCTGCTTTCACCTCCCTTCTAATCAGCGCTGCCAGGCAGAGAACAAAATGGAGTCATTGGAGTGCTCCCTCCTACATGGGCTCGCCATCACAACCCACACCGTTCACTGGTTCCAACTGGCTCATCTGATCTCCAACAAACTGCCCAACAACCCCACCTGTCCACTTTTTCAAACTTGGTTCAGTCACTCCCTACTAGACCTTACCTGTAATGTTGGCTGACAACCAAGAGCAGGCTTTCTCTGTTGCAAGCCCCACAGCAATATTCTCTGCACTGCTTAGAACCTGCAGCACAGAAGGACTGCAGAGTCAAGGACCTCAGGAAAGGGGGTGGTACAACAATGGATGCCACAGTCCAGGACCCACCCTACCCTCAGCAGCCTCACACAGGTATGTGTACACATGCACTCATGCACGCAGGCCTACTGGCTTGCTAGCTAGGTACAGGCTTCCTTCCTACGTACAGCGGCTGGGGTCTCCTCTGGAAGCAGTGCTTCCACAGCTGTGGGGCTCTTCCGTTGGCAGAACCTAAAAAATGGCAGAGAAAACAGTCAGTGAAGTCTAGATATTGTAGCCTGACTCAGAAGGAAATGACAGGAGTATACTGGGCCCATGTCACTACTTGAGAGGGCAGAGCTGTTCACTCTCCTGCCCTACCACAGATGCTGGACGAAGGAGAATCCTATTCATTAGCCCTACATTATACATACTCCCAATTCAATATCTGGACTTTATGTCCAAAGACATAAGCCTTCAGAGAAGGGGAAAAAAAGAAAAAGAGAAAAGCTGGGTGTGGTGGCACATACCTTTAATCCCAGCACTCTGGAGGCAAAGGCAAGCAGATCTCTGAGTTCAAGGCCAGCCTGGTCTAGAGTGAGTTCCAGGCCAGCTGGGGCTACAGGAAGACTCTGTCTCAAAAAGACCAAAAGAAAAAAAGAGAGAAAAGAGGAAATGGAGCAAAAGGAATGTGAAAGGAGCAAGAATGGATGGAAAAACAAAAGCAAAGAGGAAGCTGGGCATGATGGTCTGTGCCTGTAATCTCAGCACTCAGGAGGCTAAGTAAGGTTGCCATGAGACCAGCCTGAGTTTCAGAGACTTTATCTCAAGAAATAAAAAATTAATAGAACCAAAAACGAAAAAGAAGAAAGGCCAAGGAAAGCCTTCAGGGAGTGAAAAGGTTCAAGCAGACCGAAAGTTCTTACTCTCGTCCCTGGGTCAATGCTTGGGACCCATGGGGGCACAGTTGAGAACACAGGACCTCCAACAGCTGGGCTGGATCTCCCACTTCCTGTCCCCGTGTCACCAGCTGCTCCTGAAGAAGTACCTCTGCCTGGCGCACCAAATCTGCCACCAGAGTAGCCCTGTAGCAGGGACAGAAAGGTTTAGGGTAACTGGAATTGTTGAAGAGGAAAGGGGCTGCAATTTCAAGGAAATTTGGTTAGAACTTCGTTCAAAGAATGTAAACAATTTCAGCATTCCTGCTCCCCCAGGTGATTTTCCTCAGTTTAACAAGGTATTAAAGAGTTCAAAGCAGGGATGTGTTAAGGGATTGAGACTAGGACCCTCACCCCACTCTTACTTGACATGTTTGACACAGTTTGATCCAATTCTTTCTGCCACAAACTCCACAGTCCTGCGCAGGGACGGTGGCTGGTTGTGGAAAAAGGCCTGGGCAAGCTGAGCCTGGGGTAGAAGAAGAGATGCAGCACCGTGAGGTCTTCCTTCTGCCTCGTCCACAAGAAGCCTCCCTTTTGCCCTACTCTCTGCCCTTACCTGCAACCCCTGGCTGGTCTTGGGAGGCTGGGCTCCCAGACTGGTGGTGGTGGTAGGGGTGATTTTCCTCACAAAGCCCCCACTTCGTCCACTGCTGCCCGAAACCCATGAAGCCAGCAATTTCCGGAGCTCTCCTGCAGAGGAATCTTAAGTTCTTAGTTCCAAAATTACCCTCTTCCCATCCTCTCAAACATAGTGGACTTGTAGAGCAGAGAGGATAAAGTACTTGGAGAGTCTGAAGACAAAACAATATACTGAGGGATCAGGCCTTGGGGTCCCTCTTGGGTTTCCATGAAGGGACGGACCATAGACTGTAGCAGAAGACAGGGATGCTTACCGATGTAGGGGCAGCAGGTATACAGCAGCTGCTGGTCCACAACAGGCACACTGTCCTAGGGAAGAACAGGACAGGGTTGAAAGGGTGAGGCCAGCAGTGTCCTTTCCTCTCATATGCCCAGAAATGGGAGAATCAGGCAGACGTCGTCTTCCCTAGCTTGTGTCTTGCTGGGCCTTTTCATTCAGTTCACTTGATTTCTGAGGCTCACATGGCTCTGGCTGAATCCCAATACTCACCAAACCACGCTCTGAAGCAGGTATGTCTACCTCAAAGGCATCCACTGGACCCTCTTCCAGAAAGAATAAGTCCTCAGGGACTGTGGGTATCTAGTAAGAGAGTCAGAGTTCCATAGCACTTCCAAATTTCATCGCATTTTCTGATCTCATATGGCCAAAGTCAAGCAGTCTTCCTCTGAAGCCACGGCAATGCCCATCCCTCTCAGAACCTTTTTGTGGCCCTTACCTTGTTCAGACACCAACGCTTTCCTGTCTCTGCTACAGTAACCACCCCCTACCCTATCCAGACCATCCATCTGCCCACCTGGAAAAGCCAGCCCAGGACAGCAAGCAGGAGCAGTTTGTTCAGGAAGCACATCTCCCCTTCATTCTCTTGTGATAAGATCAAACTCCTAAAAGGTAAACAGAGAATGTGAACAGACCTAGTGCCAAAGGATGAAATTCTGAAAGCAGAACTAAAAGGCACTGTTGAATAAGTAACCAGATCTCAATGAGACTTGCTGCATCTGCCATTCCTTCTTAGCCGGGCAACAGGAGACAGGAAAGGGCCAAGAGAATGGCAAACAACTGTCAACAGCCTGTCTGTGTAGCAAGTCCTGCCTCTCCTGAGGCTCAGCTATGGCTGTGGAACCACACAGGAAGTACAGACTTCTAGGCCCTTTATAAACAGCAGGTCTAAGCCAATCTTAGTTTTGCTCTACTCACCGATACAAGTGCAGCAGGAGAGCAAAGACACTCCGGTAATAGTCCAGCAAGGGGACAATGTGGTCAGCAAAGGAAAGGAACTCCACTAGCCAGGGCACAGTGAGCACTGCCCGGCGGGCCCACAACCCCTGCTGCAGTAGAGTCCGTACATCCAGAACAGGAGGGACCTGGAAGAGTCAGGGTTCAATAAGCAGGTCCTTGGAAGAGGCTGGCTGATGCCCTCTATCTTCCAGGTTTCCAGAACAGTCAAGGAAACTGGTCAGGCTCCACACTTTCTTGGGCCACCTGCCTCCCTCCTTACCCAGATCTCCCACCCATTCACCTGACTCCTGAGGGCCAGAATGGAGTCCTGAAGCTCACGGGTTGGAGGTGGTTCAGGCCCTCGGTATGGCAGGAAAGCCACAAAGCCCAGAAATTTAGCCAAAAGTCTGAGGCTAAGAAGTACTACAGCAAATTGTCTCCGTTCACCCTGCGTGAAGAATCAAGGGAAACAAAAGGTTCTTAGCATAAGTTTTCTGGAACAATTTAAAATCCCTTCCTTCCTATATTAGATCCCATTATTTCCCTTATTCTATGTTTTTTTTTTAATTTATTTTTATTCTATGTATATGAGTGCATTGCCTGCATGTCTGTAAGTGCACCCATGTCATGCAATGCCTGAGAAGGTCAGAAGGTGGCATCGGATCACCTAGAACTGGAGTTGCGGACAGTTGTTAGCTGCCATGTGAGTGCTGGGAATTGAACCTGGGTTCTCTGCAAGAGCAGTCAGTGCTCTTAACTGCTGAGCCACCTCTCCAGCCCCTTATTCTATGTTTTCTAACCTGCCAGTCCACATCTGATTCTCCATCTTCATCACCAGGCTCATGCTGAGGCAAGGCAAGGCTGTTGAGCTCCCGGATCTTCAAGCTCAAACTATCCATAAGATGCTGATTAAACTGGAAGCTTTCAAGGGAGGGAAGAGCAAAAGAATTTAAAAGAACTGGAAGAGACGCATAAAGAACCAGAATCAAGAAAAGAGGTGCCCCCTAGACAGAAAAGATTCACAAAGTAAATGGGGAGGCTGAGGAGCAAAAAATGAGGAGTGAAATAGAGCCAGGAAATATAAATGGGAGGAGCCAGAGATCCTTTCTAGGCATGTCCAACCCAGGCACATCCAATCTTAGGCACAGTTAAAGGAGAGAGATTTGCCCTTTGGGGAAACCAATCCTCGCCTGGCTTTGGTCCCTCTCTGTGAGACATGAGGGGACCCTTACCTGCTGGCACTCAGGATGAAATCCCTGAAGAAGCCTTGACAGCCTGGGAAGGTAGGGGGTGGGCAAGGTCCTCCACTGCTCTGAGGGGCTACAAGTCGTTCTTGTAGTTGTCGCAACCGCCCCAACTTGTCAGCTCCTAGCATATTCAACACATCTGGAGCCTCACCCAAGACCATACCTCCAGCACCGCCAGGGCTCTGACACATCTGAGATATCAACAGGGAGGAAAGAAGTGTAAAACCAGTAAGAGAGAAGGACTAAGCAAAATTGGGAGAAAATGGGCTTGGATGCCCAGTGGTAAAACACTTGCCTAGCATGAGCAAGGCCCTAGGTTTCAAAAAAAGTCACAAGCATTTATGAAAAAAAGATAATTTTCTTATTCTAAAGGTGAAGAAACTACAACTGCAAGGTTAAACATTCACTGAAGGTCACTCAAACTAGGATTTGAAAAGAAAGATGCCTGACTACTAAGCCCCCTTTCTACCACAGCACAATTAAGAAAAGGAAGTAAGAGGCCGGGTAAGGGCATGAGGTCCAAGGCAGTTCAGAGAGCGCTCTATTTCTTCCCTGTTCATTGAGTTTGTAAAACTGCTGTTCAAACTTCAGCCAGAACCCAGTTGGCTATCTAACTGGTCCGGAGTGCCATCCTTTACTTAACCATCCACAACATCTGCTGGTCGTTTCTGCAGCTATTACCTGGAGAAGCTGTTTTTGGAAAAGCCGAACAAAGTGGCTGTGGCTGCAGGCTGCTGAAAGTTGACTCATCATGGCTCTAAGGAATAAGAGGCAAACAGATTGTGAGAAGGAAAAGATCTTCAAGCAATTTACCAAAGACTTAAATGACCCTTTGCCAAGTGGCAAAGAGACATTCCCCTCCCCAACAAGATCCCTCAAGGGTAGATACACTTAACCAATAAAAAATGTCCTCTTACATATTCAGGCCATGCTGCGTGCCAGTGAGCTTCATGACCAATGTGAAAGGGAAACAGGAACAGAGGATACTTGTACTATAGCCTAGTCATTTGCCTACACAAAGTTATCAGACTTGCTCAAGCTAGATGATGGAGAAAACAGAGGTTGGAGTCATTGTGCTAGAGGCTTGGGCAACCTGGATTTATGAGCTTTGTACTTTCCCAAGCATTTGCCATTACAGAACAAGTAGAAGGCACTGAGGAGTGCAAAGAGCTAGACAAATTCTTTTTGAATTCAGGCAGAGTTATTAATGAGTAGAGACTGAGGAAAAGCAAGGGAAATAGCTGTGGGCTGGAAGGTGTGAGGGAGAGCCTTCTTCCCAATCAGCACCCCAAACATCATTGAATTGCTGCTCCCTGTCAGAGCAAGGAGACAGGCTGAGCAGCGGCAGAGTACCCACCTAATCCTGTTACCTAACCCCTTCTCAAAATCCCAACTGGGTTCTTCATGGTGATCTTCCCATTCTCGAAGCACCTCATAGAACACATCCCTGAAAGACAGGCAGCCTGATCAGCTGAGCTAGGTGCCTTTTAAAAAAATACATTTTATTTATGTATATGCGTGTATGCCCGCATGTTTTTATGTGCACATGTGTGGCTACCTACAGAGGCCAGAAGAGGGCACCAGATCCCATGGAACTGGAGTTACAGGCAGTAACGAGTCACCCAATGTGGGGACTGGACTCAGCTCCTCTGAAGAGTAGCAAATGCTCTTAACTACTCTGAGCCATCTCTCTAGCCCCAGTTATACCTTTAATCCACTTCCAGGCCAACCCACAGTCCCAATCCTTAACCTCCACAGTTCTCTACAATGTTACAGATATAGCAGTACCATATCATAGGCTTCTGCAGACAGTGAAAGTTGACCCTAAGATGGCTAGTTCAGAGATTTAAGCCTGTGGACATGAAACAGAATGAAACCAAAGTCTTCAGGAAGGGCCTGGTGGTACTAACCCTCCACTTGTTAGCACCAAACTCCTAGTTTTATGAAAACAAAATGGCTGGCTATTCCCAATAGTTCCCTTTTTTCACCTCTGTTTTTTAAAAGTATGAAAGGCTCGGTCACTGGAGAAGTTGGCACGATTGTCGGTTTCTGGTTGAAATGAGACAGCCTGAGCAGAGGGTGGTATCATCAGAGAGACCTAAAACATAGCAGTTAACAATAGGAAATAAAGACTGTGGGAATCATACCTAGAACACCCCTTATTCTTTTGGTGGTGGTGGTGGGATTGAGACAGGGTCTCACTGTAACTCCAGCTGAACTAGAACTCACTATGTGGTCCGGGCTGACCTCAAACTCACAGAGATCCACCTGCCTCTGCTTCCCAAGTGCTGGGATTAGTGTGTGCCACCACGCCCAGTTACACCCTTATGATTCTTAACCAGAGTTAACCTGTCATGAATAGGTAACCTGAATTTATGAAGGCTAAGAAGGGCTATGTCAGAGCTAGTAGCTGGGGTTCCTACCTTGGCAACACTGCCCTCGAAAGCAACTCGAAGGCGACCTTGCAGAGCTGGTGAGAAACACAGCAGCCGCTCATTCTCTGCCAGAAGTTTTAAGGTCCCTTTGTCCAGGTAGGAAAGAACTCTGCAAGGGTAAGAGCATATTTGATTGAGACTGGAACACAGACTGACTACACATAGGAAGCAGGTACCTACGCAACACAAAAACCACATCTAAAGCATGAAACAGGTGTGTGAAGCCCAGATATATATGGCAAGATCATGGGTCAAAGATTAAAATGATGAAGGCAAAGGGTGAGAAAATGAGACCTCATAGAGCTGGGAACAAGCTAGGACCATTAGCCATAAACCTAAAGATCAGCTGCCAGGTCTAGTTGTTGTTTTGGTGGTACTGGGGCTAGAACACAGGACCTTGCACATAGCTGGCAAGTGCTCCATTGAACTATATCCCCGCACCCGCCCTTTTTTTTTTTTTTTAATTTTGAGACTACATTTCACTAAACTTCCCAGACTGGCCTTGAACTCTCTGTACGCTGGGCAGGCCTCAAACTTGTAATCCTCCTGCTTCAGCCTCTTGAGTAGCTGGGAATACAGGCCTGTGGCACCAGGCTCAGCTGTTTGATTCTTTTAGGGGATAAATTCATAGTCTTGAATGTTATGGGTGGGAAAGGTCTAGGGTCAATGCACCTATGTTAAGCACAATCATGCACCCCAAATGGCCAGAGAACCAGACAATGAGAATAAAAGACCCAAATGCCTCAGCCAGGAAAACTCACTGAAACTGATGCTCCAAAACCTGTACTGCAAAGAAGACACAATCGTGGATGCTCTGGAACAGGGGTGTTTCCAGAGAATCTAGGAGGACAACAACAAAGTGTTACTTAAGAACTATCCCACCTGCAGACTGCATTTCTCAAAATGAGGCTTGCTTACTGACCTAAGGCACCCTGACTTGATTCAAAGTCACTGTCCTTGGTGGCCACCATTCTCCGGACAGTAAGGAGCTGAATGACGAAGTAAAGCTCCAAGAAAAGGTTTGGGACCAGGTTCTCTGGATATAAAAAGAAATCCCAAGGCATTGGGACTATTCAGAGCCAAGGTTCTACACGCCTCATTCCGAAGCCCACAGTTTGCAACTATTTCCATCGCAGGTCCCTTTGCTCTCACTCACCAGCAATGCATGAAGAGTAGATAAGGGCTACCAGCTCCAAGCGCTGACGAAAAGACACTCTGGCAGGGTCAGCAGGTTCTGCTGTGAGACTTCCTGTCCGGCTGGGGATGGAAGACCCAGATTCTGGGACAGGACAAGCAGGGGTAGGTGCCTGCTGCAGTTGCTTAGAGCTATGTGAGCAGAGAGACGTCATGATTACTCAGCCTGGCTTCTCAGTGACATTCACTCAGGTCCCTCCAGAGAAGACATCAACAGCCCAGGAAGCAAACCCAGAATTCCCAAGGGAGAAATCAATTTCTGGGGGGAAAAAAAGCCCTTGCAGGTGCCCCACAGGGAGGAAGCTGACAGGTGGCGGCAAAGCCATACCGCTCCTTCCTGAGCATCTCCCGCTCCTCTTGCAGACTTCTGCACCCTTGGGGAAGGCCAAGGCCCCAGGGGCTAGTGTCCAGGGTTGAGGGTTGGTAACTGGGGACACAGCTGATTGGGGGTGAGGTGAAGCAGGTCTTGGGCTTGGAAAGTGACCGCTCTTCGCTCACCGGAGTTGGGTTGATCCTCCGAGAAGGCTTTGTCCTGCTAGGAATAGTCACAGGTTTTTCTCGAATTTCTATCTTCAAACGTCACTCCCTCCACAACAGCTGAGCCCCTCAAAAACTCCTCACTACTGTGGTTACTTCACCCCCACCTTCTAACCATTTCCCACGTTCTGCTGGGGAGCACCTGGCCCTGCTTTACTGATTGCCCTAGCAGAGTAGTCTGCCACCCATCTCCAGGATCACCTTGCAGGGCCAGGAGGTACCGTGCCTACAGGAGGGAACTCCTCCAAGTTGCTGAGGTTTGGTGGATCACAGAGCCTGGGGCTACCGGGGCTGCCTGAGCCCCTAGGCCTCCGAGCCCCGGCCCAGGGCAGGCTCTCGCCGCTGGCCCCCTCCTCTGGGCCTCCGAGACCCCGTCCTCCACGTTCGCGGGATGGCCCCGGTCCCCGCCTGCGGCCCCCACGACGGGCCAGAGCGCCCTCGACCGCGGTGCTGAGGGGCTCGGCCGTAGGGAAGAGCTGGCTGCGCGCCCCGCGGCCGCCCCGCACCGGGGCACCCGGCCTGGCTGGCAAGGCTGCTGAGGCGCCCGGGGTCTTGGCGGGGGTAGGGGGACCCTGTGGGAGGACGCGACTGCTCTGCTCCCTCAGGAAGTTCAGCAGGAACGGCACGAATTCCTTCCGCAGAGGCCGGAGTGAGTTCAGCGCGGCCGCCTCGGCGGAGCTGTCCTAAGGGAGAAGCAGAGGTCAAGGGGCGGGAGGGTGAGCTGACAGCCCGGGCCGCCAGCAGCTGGGGCCGCAGGATGCGCAGCCCGGCCGCGGTACCCAGCCGGGCGCCCTCGGCCGGGGCAACCTGGAAGATGGGACCAGAGGCGTCCTCTCCCGCGGGAAGCACATTCCAGCCAGGCCTGAGGGCGTGTCAGCACTGTTACCTCCGAACTCCGGGTGCTGCGCGCGACCCACCGCACGGCGGCCGCGACCGACACCTCTCCTCGCAGCAGCGACTCCAAAACCGCCGCCATCCCGGACTGGGCGCTCCGAGGCTACTGCGCAGGCGCCAACGCGCCGCTGGGCCGGGGGGCGGGGCCTGCGCTGGGAGCTACCGTTGGAAGATGGGGCGGGGCAGGGCGGGGCCTGTTGGGCTAGGCCTGGCCCGGCGGCGGGGCTCTGGCTGGGGCCCGCGGGAAGGCTCAGCGTCCTTCGCGCCCGCCACCTTGCCCAACTCCATCCCAGGCCTGCAAGGTGCTGGTGAGGCCTTTGCCTCGCCTAAGGAGCAATTTGAATGAGGACCGTGTCCTCTGCAAAGCAGACTCGGCCAGGGGACACCCAGAGTCTGAAAGAGCACCCAGACAGGAAAGGCAAACAACTCTGACACCAGCCCTCAGACCAGACATCTGCTAGAACACCTCCCCCCAACCAAGACTTGAGTTTGTAGATTCACCCCCTCCCACAACCGAAAAGTGAGTAAACGCCTAAACCTTGTCTCAAAGGCTGACTTTTCACCCTCGGCCAAGCTTTCCAGCAGTCTCCATCAACTGACAATTAAGGACAGAATTACTGCTGAGAAGTTTTTTATAAGCCCAGATCATAGCCCTTAAAGGGTCTCAGGCCACCCAACACACAGTATCACAGGTCTGGAACAGTATTTATGCCCTTGCCCATTGTATTAATGAGTTTACTTCAGATTAATATTTCAGCTACTTCTGAGATGTCAATAAGCTTATTCAATCATTAGCTTCTGAAAGATTTAGCCATTTCTTAAGGTCTTTTTAAATTTTCCTCTGCTGTGTGTCGTGCACCGCCACCCCCAAAGGAAAAAAAAAAAAAAAAAAAAAACGGGCTAGAACAAGCTGGGTACCATGCTGTACCTTTGGGCTACACCTTCAGTCAGTCTTATGTTGCCATGTGGGTTCTGGGAATTGAACCCAGGCCCTCTGCAAGAGCAGTCAGTGCTCTTAAACGCTGAGCCATCTCTCCAGCCCAGTCTTATTTTGAAAAATATGAGACAGTTTTTTGGATATTGCTCCTCAATAAAAAATCAAGACAGGGAATCTAGGCTGAGGAAAACATAACAGCTAATACTCCTCCAGGTCAAAGGAGCTAAGTCATGTCCCTGTGAATTCCTCCTGGGTTCCTCTGGTTCTAAGGAAGATCACCTACTTACAGGTCAGAGTGGAGGAAGCAGGAATCCCTTGCTGGGCTTAATGGCATTTACCTGCAGTTCCAGCCCTATGCAAACAGGCAGGAAGATCTCAAGTTTGAAGCCAGCCTGGGCTACAGTATCTGAGACTCACACAACCCCTCATACCCCCTGAACCATGCTTTTCATCTAGTTTCTATTCTGCTACTCAGCCCAGGGTGCTTTTTTCTTGGTCACTGGTAGGCTGCATTTTTTTGTTCTTTAAGACAGGGTCTCCCTGTAATCCCAGCTGGCCTGGAACTCACTATGTAGCCCAGACTGGCTTGGATCTCTGAGATCCATCTGCCTCTACTTCCTAAGTGCTGGGAAAGGTGTATACCACCACACCTGGCTTTGGTGAACTGCATTTACTGTAACAGGGTGCTCCAGTTAATCATGTCATCTCTAGCACATTCAAAACTATTTTTTTTTTTTTTTTGGTTTTTCAGGACACAGTCTCCCTGTAGCCCCAGCTGATGTGACCAGGATGGCCTCAATCTCACTGAGATCCACCTCTGAGTGCTGGGATTAAAGGTGTGCAACATCACACCCAGCCACATTCAAAATTTTATTAAGAAATATTTCCCACTTTTTGAAATCCAAACCATCACACAAATAGAACTAGAGTTTGCATGCGGACTGAATGTTTTATTACTAGATTATAAAAATAAAATACAAAATAATTTTAAAACAGAACTTAAAACACTGTACAAAGCTTTAATATGGTACAAATGGAAAAATTAAATAAATAATTACACTTTTATGTACAGATGGCCTATACAAAAGCACTCCATGTTTTTCTGTCAATATTCTATGCCCTTGGTTGCCTGAGCAAAAACACAAAAAGGGAAGATGCGTGGAGGGGAAAGGGACACATTGCAATACCTTGGAATTTCAAAGAGCAGTTTCTCATCTCTGAGCTCATGAAGAGGAAGAACAGTACTACAATAGGCTAAAGTAACCTCCTAACTCATTGGTCTTGTTCAATGAGAGAATCTAGGTTATGGCTGAATCTGATATGACAGCTGCCAATAGCTTATAAGCTTTCAGCATTTATCTTAACATGTAATACAAAATTAGATGTGCCTCCTTTCCCTAAAAGCTGGGAACCTGTAAAGAAGGAAAGGAGTTAAAAGGGAATGAAGAACAGCACATCAGGGAAAGGCGAGGGGCTCATGCCTGGGTCATCAAGGGCTGGTTTCTTTTCTCAGTCCACACTATCCAATCTCTCATCTTTTTAGTTTAGCTTCTTTTTTGGCAAGCTGGTCTCAAACTCACTATGTAGCTGAAGATGACCTTTTAAACTCCTGATCTTTCAATCTCCATTTCCCAAACTGAATTACGGGTACACACCACACTTGCAGCCAATACAGTCCAATTCCCAAGTGGCCTAGTGCTAGATTTCCTTTATCTTTAAAAAAGATATATATAAAAATGTTGTTTTAAGTTTTTCCACTCACTACAAATTCATTTCCAGGTTTTTTATCTTCCTATAATTTCTGAAGTCTTCTTAACCTAGATAACTAATTTCACTAATTGAATAGTTTAATAAAATTGTTTGAAAAAAAAAAGTTCCAAAATTTTCTTCTCCCTCGAAAACTCTTTAAAACAAATCACAGCCAAACTCTGGTAGTCTTGTTGACTGCTGCGGATAAGTGAAAAACACCTGGATACAATTCAAGTTTTGTCAAGTGATGCAAATAGATTTTCATGGATTTAAAGGCTGTGTTTTGAGTTTTAAAAAGCATCATAGGTCAAGGGGAGTCTGCATAAAAACTTGGCTTATTCAATGTTTTTAAATAGGTGAACACACACATACATATAATATGAAAAATTTAAACTACTATAAGGAGGTAAATTTCCTATTCATTGTTAGCATAAAATTATGCTATCAGCAAATTCTGTGATTTTATGGTCTCAAAGATCTGCCTCATTCATCCTATTGTTGATCTAAAGCCTCTGGTTCAAGGTACTCAGCAGATATGGTCAGCATCTCCAGTCTATATACCATGCCCATACTATGACCTGCAATCAGAAAAGGCAGACATCTGTTAAGTTGTACAGGGCTATAAGCAGTAAGGCTTCACTTCTGTTACACATTTCTTTAAGACCAAGGATTGAACAAAGTATAGGGAAATATTCAAACCAGTCTACAGCCATATCATCCTAAACATGCCTTTGCCATCTGGTTAGTACTTGGATGTGAGAAAATACTGAAATCATTACTGAGTGAATCTTTGCTGTTCATGTCTTGAGAAACCATGAGGTGATAACTGTCACTTTAATTTTCTGGTGCAAATCTCTACACCAAGAACTAAACTGCAAGCTTAACATATTTTAAAAGCAGAGAGCAAATAATAACATTAGAAAATGTCTTATTGAGCCAGAGATTTCTCAGGGGTTGAAATGTTGAGTTCCAGATTCCCCTGAGTGGATAAGGGCTCTTGTCCCACACTGGGGAGTCACCGGGAACTATAGGAATTCTCTACATACTTCCTACCCTTCTAGCTAGCAATGTTGATGGGTAACACAATTCTGAAGGCTGAGAGTATGTTAAACTTCTCAAATTTCCAGAGAAATGGCCAAAATATGGAAATACCTAAAATATGATGTTTCCAATCTATTCACACATTCTCAAGATACACACAGATTTTATGGAGTAGTGAGGACAGGAACTGGAATGCCTTGATAACCACTTGAAGTTTCCCAGGTACATCTCCCATATTGTCTGAGTCCTAGAATTGCCCCAATTCCCTCCGTAAGGCCTAAAAATGTACTGCGGAGGCTTCCTAACTTGGGTATCTGTTGGCATGTAAGGGCTACCATAATAATTACATGACTTAATCTTATAATGCATTTGTATTAAATCCTAAATGGCTATTCTAAGAATATATTGTCTATAGAAGCAAATCCAAGGAAGTTAAACAGTGCAGCAGGTTACAAGTATCACCTCAGTAAAACAGTTGCTAAATTATCTCTCCCCATAAAATTCCAACACACTGACGACAAAGTACACAAAACTGGGAAAAGGCAGATTTTAAAAAGTGAGTGCAAAGAACTTAAACCCAAAGTACATACACATGACATGCTAAAAGAAGAAATTCTTGCGGCTGGAGAGATGGCTCAGAAGTTCAGAACACTTGCTATTCTTCCAGAGGAATCAGGCTCAATCCCCAGCATCCACATGATGGCTAACAACTGTAACCTCCAGTTTCAAGGGATCTGACACTCTCTTCTGGTCTCTGAGGGGCATTGCGTGCATGTGGTGCACTTACATACATGCAGGCAAAACACTCATACACATAAAATTAAAAATTTTAAATTCAAAAAAGAGTGAAAAGTTTTGTTTTGTTTTTTTCTGAGACAGTGTCTTAACACTGTAACCCAGGATGGACTTAAATTCATTATGTAGCACAGGTTGGTCTCAAACTTTTAGCAATCCTGCCTCGGTCTCTTGAGTGTCACGATTGGAAACATCAGCCACCATGCCTAGCTAAGAAGTTTTTAAAATATAAAGAACTTTGATCTCTAAGGCTAAATCTAGATTATATTTTAGGATAGCATTTTCAAGATGCATTTTTCTTTAGGCCACTAAAAGTTTGAATTGTGAGTCCTGTTTCTCCTATTGCCAATTCCTAAAGTTAGATTAGGAATGTAAAAATTTCTGCCCCTGGGGAAAAGGCACCTGGTTTTCAAAGTTATGTGGGTGTAAAAAATCTCATGATGATTTAATTATCTGATCTAAGTTTTTAAAACATGCGGCAATGCACACCTTTTTCTTTGTAGAGTGGATACAACTCAGAAACAGCCTAGGAATTTGTGGCTGGGAGGAAACCTGTGCCTGCTGAAGCCCCTCAAGTTCCCACAGTGGCCAGGGATACAACAGAGGAAGTGGCACATGTAGAACAATGAACCAGCACCCAGTGGTTTAGTGTCTAAAGCAAAGCATGTAGATAGTGAGGACAGTGGGTCTCTTACCTTTTGCTACTTATTTAGACCTTGATTAACTTGGCAACCTTTGCCAAAAACATTCATTGCAAAGAATACAAGCAAAAAACTAACCATAACTCTGCTACTGTTGGCAAGGCCAGCTTGCACAACCAGAGTGTGTGATAAGTGCCTGACTACTGACTACAGCTTTGTGTTGAATTGAATATGATCCCATTTCTCTTTTGTTTACTATCCATTAAAGTTAAATACCTTAGGCTGTGCAAGATTACTAGGTATGATTTTAGTATTTCAAGCAATTCATAGAGCCTGTGGTCAGCATAATTCAGGAGCAACACTACCTAAACTTAGGAGCTAAACTGTTGCTCTACTTTCTGCTCCATCAGAGTAGTCCAAGGACTAGACAAGGGTAAGGGCAGGTGTGACTTGCTTACCTGTTCTGATAGAAGAAACCAGGAGGCACTTGTTTCCCAGATGACCTAACTCCTGCCCATACTACTTTGTTATAATTTTGGCCATGTTCATCATCTTAAATAGTCAAACTGTTTTACAATTATTTGGATAATCTGTGACTGAAATCTGAAATGCCATCAATAAAAACCCCGAAATAGCTGGGCGTGGTGGAGCACGCCTGTAGTCCCAGCACTTGGGAGGCAGAGGCAGGTGGATCTCTGTGAGTTCAAGGCCAGCCTGGTCTACAAAGTGAGTTCCAGACCAGCTGGGGCTACAGGGAGACCCTGTCTCAAAAAAAAGACAAAAAAAAAAAATCCAAATAAAGAATTTAAAAAGCCAAACCAAAACAATAGCTTGATTCTCTGTATCATACTTTAAAAATGAAAACAGAAACAGTCAAAAGTGCTACTTAAGGCTGCCAATTTTTTATTTTCTTTAGATGGGTTCTCACTATGAAGCTATGGCTGGCCCAGAACTCTCCATGTAGACCAGGCTGGACTCGATCTCACAGAGATCTGCCTGCCTCTACCTCCAGAGTGCTGGGATTAAAGGCTTGGGCTACCAACCCCGGCCCTCAACTTCTATTTTTAACTTGAAAGAAATGTAACATCTAAAACACAAACTATTTTTTTTTAACTGTAAAGTCAATCTCTCTAAATCAGGACAGTATTTAATAAAGGGACCTATAGATGAATAAGATAATATTAGTCTATTTTCTTCAGAGTGGAAACATCTTTGGTTAATTCTTTTCCTTACATGCAATATAAAATGCTCACATAATGAGGTTGTTTGTCTCTGGATCTTAATGAGTTTGTTAATGTCATATAGAAAAGGAGGCAACACATTAAAAGGTTGGGAGAAATAAAAAAATAAAAAAAAAGAAAGAAAAAAAAGAAAAAAAAACCATCTGGTGCCCTGTTGCCATCACCTTGGGTTTTGACAACCAGCAGAGACTCTAGCAAGAAAAAGCAACACACACAGCTGGAGCTCCTCAGCTCTTCAATGGTTAGTTACTATCAGCACATTGATTAGACGTCTCTGATTAGAGAGGTCAGTATTGAAAGCTAGCATTATTTTTAGCATTATTTAGCTAATGTAACAGAAAAAAGATCATTTCTTAATTATCCCATATCCCACCCCCACTTACCCCTCAAAAAAGTGACATAAAGAGGCAACTTTTAGGAAATGTTTTAAGAATCAGTTATATCATAATTATAATACCCATCTATCCACTCTAACCATAATGTCAGAACCAGAACTATGTGGCTAACATGAGTAATCTTTGAGCAGTATTACAAGCATATCCCAATAATTCCCCCTATTAAAATAATTTTTAAATGAAAATTAAGTATCTTATTTCTTGGCTTGATAAAGGACTGCCAACCCCTGCACTGTACACCAGTTAGGCAAGAAGAATCTGAGATGTCACATGCCAAGAACATATTTTCAGAGAATGAAGACAGGCAATGCCCAAGTGCACACGAGGCACGCAATAGAAAAGGAAGCTCATCATCTGTGATCTTGAAATTACAAATGGAGAATGAGAAAGAATGAGTATATATAAGCATATGTCTCTCTATATTTATAAATATTTATATAATTTACCATGAGGACATGCACATAGTATTATAGCAACTATTATACAATATTGTACACAAGGATCAGTTTTCCAATATACAGTTGTATTAGATAGACAGTAAATATATCTTATCTACTGCATTGCTCTGTAGTGCTTGAAACTGGAGAGAAGTTAAGATTCCATACTATGCTACATTTCTTATGGGACACTTTATGTCTCAATATAGTGTTCTGAGTTTGTTAAAAAGCTCAACACAAAGAACAAGTTCAGTTCAGTGCAGCTTGAGGGCAGCTCTGATGCAGCATTAGAATATGTTCACTTGGTGAAGAAACAAATTTCTTTCTCTCCCCCCCACCCCCCCAATTCAACTGTTTTAGGTTTGGTAGCAACGCAAGGTCAAAGAGAAAGTACAGATGTTTGCTAGAAGGCAAATTTCAACAGCAAGCAGACCAATTTACCTGACCTCAATACTTTTTAATCACACAAAACACCTACAGAGTATAAAACAGCCCATTTAAAAAGTCTGGGATTCCTTAATTTTGCCTGATTCCTGCAAACAGGAGACTGAAATTAGAACAAATACAATCATCCTTACAACTTTATAAATTGAGATTACATGGAAATCAGGTTAAGAAGCCCAACTATTAAACGAAAAAACAAGAACCAGCTAACAAAACATTAAAAGAAAAATGTTTAGCTTAAATTTCCCCAGATATTCCTTATTGGCTAAATGTACAAAATAAAAATCCAAAGATTCTAAGCCTCATTAACATACTTAATTTCGTTCTAAATCTCTAAAAGTTTAAGTCACATTCCAAAGTGCTGTTTCTCCTAGTACCATCTTGAGGCTGATATAGAAAGACATGAAGGAAGCAGTCTCCTTCAGTCAGTTTCCTTCCACAAGGAGGAAAGGTACCCAGGTATGATAGCATTCTTCCACCTGGAAGGACACTGTCCCACTATCTGTCCTCCTCTCCAAACACCAAAGCCTGTAAAAGACAGCTCTAGTTGGACATTTCTTTCCTAAGTTTCTGTTTCCTTGTCACAAAAAAAAGAAAAGAAAGGAAAAAGAAAAAAAATGTACTGAGTTAAGAAAGATTGCTCAAAGAAAAATATGAGGATCTGACTAAATAAAAGTGGATTTTAAAGTCTCAGCATGAGCTGTTGAAACACATATTAGATGTATTGTTAAGAGGTAAGAAACATGAACTTAAAAAAAATAAAACCCAGGGAAGATACTACAAATGAGGCAGAATAAAGGTACAGATTCTCAAGACACTAATTAAACATACAAACCAAATATATCTGAGTAGTAGTTTCGTGGCAACAGTTCCTTATATATTCTAATATCTGAGCAATTATTCTCCAAGGCTGGGAAGTTTTAAGTAAAAATATCAAGTATTTTCACAACACAGTCTCTGAGCAGAGGCTTAAAAAATTAAGCAAAACCCCTTAAGATACCATTCTATTTCCTGCTCTCAACTTTATTTCAAAGGCAGCTAAAAACTGAAAGCTCATTTAATGAGTTTCTCCCCCTTGGATTTTGCTGGACTGCAGCTTCCTATGCAAAGGCATTGACTCCTGATCTGCTTCCTACCTGCCTTAGGTAATTCCTTAGCATATATTTATGTCTTCTTATAAATAACTGATCATGTTTCTTTTGCAAGAGAAGATCAACACGGATTGTTTGAAATAGCACAGGGACACACATGCATCAGGTCTACGAGGAAAATCTCACACCTTTCCTAAAGATGCAACCTGGCTCCTATCTGCTGAGTTTACCGGCTGGCTTACTCTTCCCTGTGGGGGTTTTAGAGCTGGCCGAATGGTGGTGGAGGCTGCCAGATCCTTTTGGGCCATTCTTGCTGGGTTTGCAATGCTCTTGTTGGCAGGACCTCCTAGAGGATGACGATCCTGAGTGGCTGGGAGGTGACTTGCTTCTCCCCAGATGTGGGGACGAACTCCTCTGGTCATGGTGGGGCCGTCCAGCCCTAGATGGTGAGGAACTAGATGTACGAGGCAAGGACGAGCTTCGAGGAGAGGCACTGGGACTCCTGCGAGGGACAACTGGGCTCTTGGGTGGAGTTTTTGGATTGTGAGGAGATCCTGGGCTCTTACTTTGAGTAGCACTCCGAGGTTTCTGAGATCCATTTTGAAGAATTTGGGCCAGGCGAGAGAAAAGGTCTGAGTCTGAGTTACTACTCCCTAGGACTTTGTATCTGCGCAGCCTTAAAAAAATAAAGAAGAATTATTTTCATTTTAATTCATTATAAGTGTGCCTACAAGTCACAGTATCCCAAGTCATAATGTGCATGAGGTATGTCAAAACCAGAAAGTACACTACAGGATTCAAAGTCACTCTTCATATACTAGTTCACTCTTCATGACCCTGGACAAATTACCATCTGCTAGGTATATTTATTTTTCCTTAAAAAAAAATGTTTGTTTCCTTTGACAGAGTGGTCCTATATAGCCCACACTGGCCTAGAAACCCTACTGTATCCCAGGCTGGCCCTGAACTTGAGATTTTCCTGTCTCAGCCTCCCAAGTGTTGGGATTACAGGTATGTGCCATCTCCTAGCTTCCCATGGAGACACTGTCTCCCAGGGTCACCAAGAAGATCTGATGTAGTAGTAACACAAGTACTTGAGGAATGTCTGCCACAAAGAAGCACTTTAATGATGGGCATTCTTAGCATCCTATGGCATGTTTGCCCTTCTAATTTTTTTTTTTTTTTTGTCTTTTTTTGGTCTTTTTGAGAAAGGGTCTCCCTGTAGCCCCAGCTGGCCTGGAACTCACTATGTAGACCAGGCTGGCCTTGAACTCACAGAGATACACCTGCCTCTGCCTCCTGAGTGCTGGGACTAAAGGCATGCGCCCTTCTAATTTTTAATGTTACAAATTATCTCTAGCATGCTAACACATGAGACAAAACAAGACATACTAGGAAGACTGCTAGGACAAGAATTCTGCAAACATTGTATCCCACAATCTATCTTCAATGTCAACTATACTTACTAATAGCAAAAGCTAGAAATATAAATATACCATATTCCAACCTCATTTAATACTTTCCAAAAGAAGCCAGGCATAGTGGCTCACACCTGTAATCCCAGCACTAGGAAGGCAGAGTCAGGCAGAGATCTGTGAGATCAGGATCAGCCTGGTCTACACAGTGAGTTCTAAGCAAGCTGGGGCTACAGGGAGACTCTGTCTCAAAATAACAAAAACAACAATGAAAACCAAAAAACAAAACAATAAAACTCTGAAGTCACTGGCTTCTCTGGACCTCAGTTTTTGTGCCTAGAAATAGGTTAGATGAGGCTGGAGGTGGAGGTAGGGACTGACTGCCACTCATATTGACCACTGAGTATGGACCCTGGCACTTGAAAGTCAGACAGTATTCCCATAAGTAACATGGGCTTCTCTGTCTTCAGTGTCTTTCTGGTTTGGCCTATGAATCAAATAAAGCAGTATAGATAGAAAGCTGTTTTATAAACTATGAAGCACTCCAGAAGAATACTTTAATGGCAATACTAAATAATACAGTATTAAGGGCCTTAAGGCCCTTCCATTAATAAAACTAGGTAATTTAAGGTACAGAGCTGGGCAATGGGTCAGTGGAGAAAGCATGAGGACCAGAATTTGGATCCCTAGAATCCATAAAAGCCAGGGAGGCATGAGGACCACCTGTAATCCCAGCACTTGAAGGCAGAACTAAGGGCTCCCCAGGGCACACTGGCTAGCTAGACTACTGAATCAGCAAGCTCTAGGTTCAATGGGAGACTCTTCCTAAATAAATAAAGTGGAGAGCAAATGAGGAAAACATCAACATCAACTTTGTCCTCTACATGCAAGCAGACACATGAGCACAAGCACCCCCACACACACATGTAAGCACATGCATGTACACCACACACATACACACATATAAAAAAATTTAAGTATGCAGCAAAGGAATAGGCAAAGGAAAGGAAAAGAGTATTGGAGCCAAAAAGATTTCATGTCTTAGGGAAAATGAGCATGGGGATATTACCAATTCCTTGTAAAAAACTTCATACTATGTAAAATAATAAACTTCCAAGATACTAAAGCCTACACAAACCCAAAAAACTAGGGCACCGCAAGACTTTCTTAACAAAAACAGTGTTGAAAGGACCTGCCTAACCATAATATAAAATACAGAAGTATTAAAAAGTTCAGCTCAAGGGGCTGAAGAGATGGCTCAGCAGTTAAGAGCACTAAGTGGCTGCTCTTGCAGAGGGCCCCATTTAGGCTCCCAGCACCCACATGCAGCTAAAAACCATCTGTAACTCCAATTCCAGGGGATCTGATGCCCTCTTCTGACCTCCACCAGCATTGCATGACAGGGGTGCGCATACACGCATGCAGGCAATAAACTCATAAAATAAAAATAATAAAAAATATTTTAAAAATTCAGTTTTGGGGACTGGAGAGATGGCTCAGCAGTTAAGACCACTGGCTACTCTTTCAAAGGATCTGGGTTCAGTTTCCAGCACCCACATTGGCAACTAACAACCATGCAGAACTCACTCCAATTCCAGGGACTCCAACGCCCTCTTCTGGCCTTCACAGGCATTGCATGCATGAGTGTTTAATGTACATGCTGGCAAAACACTTGTATAAATAAATAAATAAATAAATAAAACAAATAATTAGGATTCAGTTCTGTATGCACTATATTTTTCTGCCAAGCAAAAGGCACCATAATCCAAGTAAAAGGCAAATCACAGACCAAGATAAAATGTGTTTAATACATTTTGAAAAGGGATTAGGAATTAAGAAAAACCACTAGGGTACTTGACATAAACATGGTCAACAACTCATAAAAGCAGCTCAAGTAAAAATATTTTTAAAAACCTAGTTTCATGAAAAATCAAATACAAATTAAAACATGAGATAACCTGCACTGCAGAAGCAATGCAACTACAACTGCCATATATATACATATACACGTATTCAAACTACAACTGCCATATATATACATACACAGTCAAACTACAACTGCCATATATATACATACACACATATGTATTCAAACTACAACTGCCATATATACACATATATACATATACATTGAAATTGATCTCTCAAAAAATAAAGCCAAGTTTGGTGGCACACACCTGTAATTCCACCACTTGGGAAGCTGAAGCAGGAGAATTTTGAGTTTGAGGCCAGGCTGGGCTATACAGACTATCTCAACAAACAAACCAACAAAAAACCCCCAAAACAACAGCAAAAATTGGGGGCGGGGGGTGGTAAGTTCAATCCCTGGAACCGAAGGTGCCGACTCCTGAAAAGCTGTCCTCTGACTTCCACATGTGTGCTGTGACCCCCCTTCCCCCCATACCCGCAGAGTAATTAAAACAACAACAACAAACAATTGTGCTAGGGATGTAGCTCAGCAGTAGAAAGTTGTCTAGCATGCACTAAACCTGCACATAACCAGGCACAGTGGCATAAGCCTGTAATTCCAACACTCAGGGGATAAAGACAGGATTGAAGTTCAAGGTCATCCTTGGCTACACGGCAAGTTGGAAACCAAGTCTGGGCTATATGAGACTCTCAAAACAAACAAATGCCAAACCAAACCAAAACTCCCAAACCAAAACCCAACAAACAAAAAACAAAAAAAAAACTAACATTATGTTGAACATTCTTGAATCAAGATCCATAATAACCACTATCCAAAAAAACTCAAAGTTTTTGAGCATTGACATGATATCATAAGTAGAAAATTCACACTATAACTCTGTTTCATGCACAAAATTAAAAATCATATAAAACTACTTTCATATTATATGTCCATATATGTGTGTATACATGTATGTAAATTTAATGAATTTCATGTTTATACCTAGTGGCTATCCCAAAATATCTAACATTAAAAAAAATCCAAAATCTGAAAAAAAAACCCCAATCCAAAATGCTTCTGAGTCCTAATAATGTTGCGTAAGCAGTACTGCACTGCACTGCTGGTGAGAGCAGAGAAGGGAGCCCAGAAACTGCTGGCAGGAGGATAGTTAGTAAGATGTTCTGGGGAAAGCAGTTTGAATATACAAAAATTTCAGGTATGCAAACACTAGCAATTTTGGTTTTAGACATCTACATTCTAGAACTATGGGTTACATACTGAAAACCTACATACAAAGCTATTTACTACAGCACTGTTTATGAAAGCAAACAATCTAGAAGCAATCAAAATGTCCATTAACAGGAAAAGTTTAATAATTTATAGCATACCGAGATCATGTAGTATTATATAGTATTTTTTTAAAGAGTGGGAGCCAGTGGCAAATACGTACAATCCCAGTACTTGAGGGATGGAGGCAGGAGGATCAGGAATTCAAGGCCAGCACAGGTTATATGAGATCCTGACTCAAAAAAAAAAAACAAAAAAACAACAAGAAAAGGATGAGATAGACCCATGTGTAGCAATATGGAAAGATGACTGAGATATAATAGGTCATTATGGACAATATTATAAGATCCCAGTTTCATCCTACACTTTATATGAGTAAGGAAATGAAAATAGGTAGACTTCATATGATTTCTGTGATATTTTAACCTTTTTCAAACTTTCTGGTTTTAAAATGTTTTGTGGTTTGTGTGCATGTGTGTGCACATGTCTGAGCACTTGTGGAGGTTGCAGTCTTTCTCAATCACTTCTCTACTTTCTTTCTGACACAAAGTCTTTCACTGGACCTGACATTCACCAATTCAGTAGACTGGTTGGCCAGCACGTCTCAGGGATCACACACACACACACACACACACACACACACACACACACACACATCACTACACTCAGTTCTTATCAAGGGTTCTAGGGATCTGAACTTAGGTCCACATGCTTGTGCAGTAAATGTTTTACTGACTAAGCTAGTTCTCTAGCTTTTTTTTTTTTTATTGGTGGGGGTGATAGTCTTTTGAGACCTGTAGTCCCAGCTGGCCTGGCACTGGCTATGTAGACCAGGCTGGCCTTGATCTCACAGAGATCTGCCTGCCTCTGCCTCCCAAGTACTGGGATCAAAGGTGTGCACCACCACACCCAGCTCTCTAGCTAGCTGTTTTTTTGTTTTGTTTTTGTTCTTTGAGACAGGGTCTCCCTGTAGCCCCAGCTGGCCTGTAACTCACTATGGAGGTCACCTTGCCTTGAACTTGTGGTGACTATCTTGCCTCAGCCTTCCAAGTGCTGGGATTACAGGTCTGTGCCACCATGCCTGGCTTTGTAATCAAGTAATTCACATGGTAGTATAGGTTGTCCCTGGAACTTCATGAATTTAATCCCTAAAGTCTTATGTTAATGTTACTAAGAAAGTGGAAATTTAATCTATGGTGTTTAGAAGTGGGGCCTATGGGATGAGGTCAGGAGCCTCTGTGACTGAATCCTGGTGGCTCTGTAGGTAAAGGGAGAGAGACTAGTTCATGTAGAGATGCACAAGTACTCCTGCCATTATGCAATATGGCTAAGGAGGCATTTGCTAGGGCCTGTGCTTCTTGGAATTCCAGAGAGCTTTTTTAGAAGCCTATTCTTATAAGTTAGCCTGCCTCAGGTAAATCATTATAGCATTTAAGTTGACTAATATATTGGCTCTAAATAGAGATTAAGTATTGATGTCTTTTTGATACCAAGAGCCTCTCCTCACCTAGAAGACAACTCACTGGAAGAGTATGTCAGACATAACTATTTTAGAAATTTGGAATATGTTAAAGACTCCAGAGGAAAGCTTGGACCATAAATTGCAGTTAATTATAATTAAGTTCAGATTTTAACAAGGTAGTAGTTACCTATCCCTCACCCTCAGCCCTGTGGCAGGCAACTGTGCACTAGTTTCTAAAGCAGTTTGCAGACAGCTTGCAAGAATCAGGGTAGAAACAACAACAAAACACCCTGTCTTCTAAATTTTGAGGATCTGTGCTCTAATTTCTTTTTTCTTACCTCCACCACCAGCACTTTTAATTTTACAAAAGTAAAAGTCATAAATTTCACACAAAATACTATTTAGTGAATAGTTCAAACAAAAAATAAGGTTTGTATCAGGCACGCGCAACCTACAGCCAAGGGCCACATGTGTCCCAAGATAGTTATGAATGTGACCCAACACATTTGCGGATGAAAACAGCAATTGCAATGTCAAAAGGTTGAACACCTGGGTGTATATTACTATCACCATCTTGAAATTTCTGAGTAATAAAGTATACTCAGTAAAAACAATACCAACAAATTGCTATGAATTGTACCAATTCTAATGCATGAAGATAATTAAGGCCTCTTAGATGCCTTGGAAGTACTCAACATTCAGTATATTTTTAGAAGAAAAAAATAAACTATTGGGCTCCTGAAGAGATGGTTCAACAGTTAAGCATACTGGTTGCTCTTATAGAGGACCTGGACCTCGTTCCTTGGTGGCTAACAAGCATCAGAAACTCTAGTTCCAGGGATCCAATGTCCTCTTCTGGAATCTATGGGCACTGCATACATGTGTGCATGTACATATAAGCAGGTTCATACACATACACTCACACACATAAACTAAAATTTTTTGATTTTTAGTTGGACATGGTGACATATACCTTTAATCCCAGCACTTGGGAGGTAGAGGCAGGCGGATCTCTGTGAGTTCAAGGCCAGCCTGGTCTACATAGTGAGTTCCAGACCAGCTGGGGCTACAGGAAGACCCTATCTCAAAAAGACAAAAAAAAATTTTTTTTGAATTTTTAAATAAAATTACAGATTGTGCTGAACAGAAAATTGACCTGATAGGAAAAGATCCTATACATTAATTTTCATCCTGCTACTACTAATACTCTTACACTAAATTTCTCCACATTTAACTGATGCACAAAATTAATATATAATCTCATTCTGCAAGCTCCAATAGTGATAAATACATAGACATTTACTTGCTAGCACTGGGTGGGAACTCTTGATCCCTCAAGTTTATTAACCACATCAACCAAGAAATTGCCTAATGATACAAATGGTTTAGGCTACATCACTGAAAAGTGATAGGATGGAACATTTTAGAGAATGGCTTATTTTTATTTTGTTTTGTTTTTTAATTATTTTTATTTTATGTGTATGAGT
The DNA here is from genome assembly GCF_000622305.1 of Nannospalax galili. Lineage (NCBI taxonomy): Eukaryota > Metazoa > Chordata > Mammalia > Rodentia > Spalacidae > Nannospalax > Nannospalax galili. Next base: position 2,525,279 of record NW_008349359.1, read on the forward strand.
GTATTGCCTGCATGTATGTAAGTATACCCATGTCATGCAATGTCCTTGGTGGTCAGAAGAGGGCACTGGATCACCTGGAACTAGAGTTACAGATGGGTGTCAGCTGCCATGTGGGTGCTGAAAATTGAACCCAGGTCTTCTCTCCAGCACCCCCCGACACACAAAATTTTAAAAGCAAATTTGAGTAGGCAGAACAATAACTAGAAGACAGGACAATTGATATTACTCAGTCTGAATAACAGAAATTAGAAATTTAGAAAGATAAAAGATTAAAGAAGAAAATAAGAGACTAGCAAGTGGACCAACATAGGCACAGTAGGGGTTTCAACCAACATAGATACAGTAGGGGTTGCAGAAGGAAAGGACAGAAATAGAGACTATTTGAAGAACGGCCAAAAACATCTCAACTTTTATGAAAGACAAGAAGAGTCTATATTCAAGAAGCTCAATGGACTCCAAGCAGGATTGGTCAAAGCAACCTAATCACACAAATCCAACCAAGATATATAATAAAAAAGAACAACAACAAAAAACTCATCTTGAGTGCAACAAGAAAGAAGCCACTTGGTCACATACGAGGGGTCAACAATGAGATTATCAAAAAATTTCCCATCAGAAACTTTGGAGGTCAAAAGGTAGTGGGCTAAGGACTTAGTGGGCTAATGTCAGTCCTCTTGCAGAGGACCTTGGTTTGATTCCCAGCAACCACATGACGGCTAACAGTAGTCCATGACTACAGTTCTAGGGACTCCAACACCCACTTCTGACCCCTATTGGTTACATGACATGGGTGCACTTACACACATGCAGGCAATACACTCATATATATGAAATAAAAATAATAAGGGGCTGGAGAGATGGCTCAGCAGTTGAGAGCACTGACTGCTCTTGCAGAGGACCCGGGTTTGATTCCCAGCACCCACCTGGCGGCTATGAACTGTCCTTAACTCTAGTTCCAGGGTAATCCAAAGCCCTCTTCTGACCTCCACGGCACTGCACGACATGGGTGCACTCACATACATGCAGACAATACACTCATACACATAAAATAAAAATAATAAAAAGAATTTTTTTTAAAGTAAAATATTTTTTAAAAAAGAATTGAGGGGCTAGAGAAATGGGTCAGTGGTTAAAGCACTGGCTGCTCTTGCAGAGGACGGGTTCAAATCCCTGTCCCCACATGGTGGCTAACAACTGTCAGTAACTCCAGTTCCAGACGATCCAACACCCTCTTCTGTCCTCCAGGGGCACTGCATGAATGGGTATACTTACATACATGCAGGCATACCACTCATACACATAAAAATAATCAAAAAAATTTTAGAAACAAACAAAAAAATCCTACATTGAGGAAACAGTCCTTCAAAAGTCAGGGAGAAATTAAGATCCTCTTAGATAAAAACTGAGGTAGGGGACAGCAGCATAGTCAGAGGTAGAGTATGTACTTTGCAAGCATAAGGCCTGGGTTCAATATGTTTACCAAAGAAATAAACATCCACTAACACCAAAAAATGGGAGGAGGGGGCCCTTCATTACCACTTGATCTGCTATCTAGAAATGTTAGATGAAATACTGCAGGTTGAAATGATACTAGACAGTAACTTGAAGCTATGTGAGGAAATAAAGATCTTGGTAAAGATAAATATAAAAATATATAAAGTTGCTGGGCATGGTGGTGCATGCATCTCTGTGAGTTCAAGGCCATCCTGGTCTACGTAGTGAGCTCCAGGCCAGCTGGGACTACAGGAAGACCCTGTCTCAAAAAAAAAAATAGAAGTGAAGGCAGGCAAGCAATCAAGCAAGCAAAAAACATTCTAAAAACTAGCACTCAGAGTCAGGCATGGTGGCGCACACCTTCAATCCCAGCACTGGGGAGGCAGAGGCAGGCAGGCAAATCTGAGTTCAAGGCCAGCCTGGTCTACACATAGTGAGTTCCAGGACAGCTGGGGCTACAGGGAGACCCTGTCTCAAAAAAAAAAGTGACTATTATTTTCATAACTATAATTCTATTTTTTGTTTTCTGCATTTATTTTAAAATAAAGAATCAATTACTAAAGTTAGGCGTGGTGGTGCGCATCCATAATCCCAGCACTCGGGAAGTAAAGCAGGAGGTTCAGGAGTTCTGGGCTACATGAAATCGCCTCTCAAAAACAAAACAAAATAATAAGCTTATGTTTCTGGACATAAAATGAAGCTGCAATTTCATGGAATCAACAAATACAAGTAGTGAGCACAGAGACTTACAGAGACTTAAAGGAGCACAGTTTTTGTATGCTCCTGGAGTTGAACTGACCTGGTATAAATCCAAATTAGAATCTTAGAATGTATTTCCATGGTAGCCACAATGAAAATAGGTGTAGAATATACATAAAAGGAAAATAAGGAATTTAGGGGCTGGAGAGATGGCTTAGCAGTTAAGAGAGCCTGCAGAAGACCCGGGTTTGAATCCCAGCACCCACGTGGTGGCTAATAACCATTCATAACTCCAGTTCCAGGGGATCCAACTCCCTCTTCTGTCCTCCGAGGGTACTGTATGACAGAGGTGCACTTATAAGCAGTGCATAACACTCATACACATAAAATAAAAATAAATTTTAAAAAATTTTAAAGGAGTTTAAGGGTTTCACTTAAGAAAAAAAAATCAGCCAAACAGAAAAGAAGATAGAGATGAAATAAATAAGGGACACAATACTGTCAGGCAGGCTGATGAGATCGCTCAGTGGGTGAAGTTGCTGCCAAGCCTGACAACCTGAGCTGGATCCCCAAGACCCACATTGTGGAAGGGGAAACCGATCCTCACTAGCTGTCCTCTGATCTCCAACACACACACACACATACACACACACACACACACACACACACACACACACACAGAATAATAAAATGTAAATAAATAGAATGCTGTAAGGCATATAGAAAACATCAAAATGATAGAAGTCTATTCTTACTAGTCAGCCTTTAAAAGAAAAGAAATTGGCAGACACTGTAATACGAATGATCCTAGAGACTTTCTGCTAAATAAAATAAGCCAGAAGCAAAAAGACAAATACTCTATGATTCTACTTACATGAAGTATTCATAGTGATCAGAACCATAGAGAAAGAAAGTAGATTAGTGGTTTCTGGGGCTTGGAAATGGGAGTTTGTCATTTGGTGGGTATAGAATTTCAGTTTAATATGTTGAAGAGTCCTTGAAATGGATGGAGGTGATAATTGCAAAGCAAAGTTAACACAGTTAATGCCACTGAAAAGGGTATTTTAAATGATTAAGATGGAAAAATTCTGTGTTGGGTATATTTTACCACAATAAAATTGGAAACAAAAAGCAATATCCCGGATCAATCTCTACTATGCCATAAGGCCTGTAGAAAAGAAAACAGGTACTCAAGAGCACTAAGAAATAACTGCTACTTCAACTGTAAACCTAAAAATTTACAGCCAATTTTGAAAGAGATGCATCTTAGCTCTGGAAATTGTTATTGAATATGTCAATGCTGTTGTAATGAAATGCTTCTTCTAATTATATGGTTATTAAATAAATAATGTTTTTTAAAGTAAAAAAAAAAAAAGAAATAACTGCTACTACTCATGTACTCATGGATTCATGTACAGCATATGTGAAAATACTGTCACACACTTAACAGAAAGTAAGCAAGAAGCATTACCTGGCTTCTACCCCAGGCCTTATTGGTGGCTTTCCCGGTGGTGGCCGAGGCAAGAACTGAGGTGAAGCTGATCTATTATTGACTTGATCTGTGTTGACCCAGGAAACTGGCCTTGGAATCTTGCTCTTTTTAGACTGGGAGATGATGGGTGACAGAAAGCTATCTTCAGCTGATCTACTCAGGTGAGAATCTACTGCCAGTCTGGAAAAGGGTGGGAAGACGTCCTCCTCAGAAAAGGGAACAGGAACACCAGGTAGTTTCTCCTCTATCAACTTATCAGAGGCACTTGAGAAGTCACCCAGGAAAGACTTGAATTGCCTTTTTTCCAACAGAAGTTTGACTAGTTCTGGCTGATAAGCTTTCTTCTGGAGGAGCTTTTCTTTTGCAGAGACTGCAGAGGATGATTCAAAAGTGGAATCTATCTCTTGTGCTAAAACAGGGATTCGGCTATGTCTGGTTACAAAGGATGACCTAACCACATCCTTCCGGGCTGGAGGCCCATGCTCACTCTCTGAAACACAATGATAGAACTCTCCATTTCTAGGAGCTATTTTCTCCCTCTTACCCTCTTGGTGCAAAAAAGTAGAAAGGTCTCCTTGATAACCTGGCAAATCTTCACTCTTGATGTCATCATTCTTAAATAGCTTATTTTTTTTCACTGCTGCCACCTGGCCTATCTGTCCTTCAGCATGTGGGTCAATGACGCTTAGAGAAATTTCTGAAGTTCCAACTGCCAAAAGCTTCATTAGCTCATGTTTTTTGTCTTGATTTGGCACCACATTAAAATTCTGTATCTTTGACACATCAAGAGGTTCAGTGGTAGCTGAGTGATCCCTTTCTGCAGTTACTAAGTCTCCTGGGAGAGAGATTTCAACACAATTCTGGCCTTTACTTAACTTCTCATCTTCATTATCTGACCCTAGAAGAATGCTTTTTTCTTCAGTTTCTCCAGGGACAGTTTCAGCTTCTCTCACAACTAATCTATTATGGTCAATAAGGTCTTTTGGTCCCAAGTCTTGAGATGTATCACCATCTCTAATATTGGGTAATACGTCATGACCAATGTGATCTACCTGAAGTCCCATATCTGTTCTGCTTCCTCCACTAGGAGGTTCACCGTCTGTTATAACCAAGCCAGAGAAGTTTTCCCTCGGAGAATAAAGTTCCACTGTAGGCTCCATGGGCTGAAGATCTTTCTTCTCTGGTTGTGGACCATAATGAAAGCTTCCTGAAGTTGACTGTGTTGATGCCACAGAAGGTCTAGGAATCGTAATCTGGAGGAGGAAAAAATGTTAAATATTATGTGGGATCTCAATCAAGATACATAGTTTGAGATATGACAGTTCAAGCTTCAATTTATAAGAGGAGCAAAGATGTTTATCAGTATCCCCAACTCATATTAAATAAGCAATGGTGAATAAAGATGAACACCACCCAAGTTCCTCTCAAAGGAACCGGACAGAGAGATTTCCCTTTATCTTGTCCTGGTCATTCCTTTAACATGTGCTATGCCCTGAAAGACTGATTCCAACAGACTGCACCATTCTGGTTCCCCTGCTTTTTCCAATTTCTGCTTGAATGTGCCAAATGGGTGGCACCCATGAGACACGAAATTCTACTGCTACTAAGACTGAAGTAATTTTAGTTATAAATGAATACAATTCTCTGTCTCTGCTGGATAGCTTTAGTTGTCAACTTGACACACCTGGGTAGAGGGAGCCTCAACTGTGGCCATGTCTGTGGGGCATTTTCTTGATTGTTGAGTGATGTGGGAGGGCCCAGCCCACTGTGGGCGGTGCCACCTCTGGGCAGGTGGTCCTGTATTATATAAGAAAGCAGGAGGAACACAGGCCAGGGGAGCAAGCCAGTAAGCAGTGATCCCCTATGACCTATGCTTCAGCTCCTGCCTCTAGGTTCCTGCCCTGAGTTCTTACCTTGGGCTAACTGATGAACTGTGACCCAGGAGATGTAAGCCAAATAAACCCTTTCCTCCCCAAGTCAGAGTGTTTTGTCATAGCAATTGAAAACAAACTAGAATATATACATATATTTTTCTCCCTCCCTCCCTCCTTCCCTCCCTCCCTCCCTCCCTCCCTCGCTCTCGCTCTCGCTCTCGACCAGGCTGGCCTTGATCTCACAGAGATCTGCCTGCCTCTGCCTCCCAGGTGCTGGAGAGATGGTTCAGTGGTTAAGAGCAATGACTACTCTTGCAGAGGACCCAGATTTGATTCCCAGTACCCACATGATGGCTAACAACCATCCATAGCTCCAGTTCCAAGGAATCCGATGCCTCTTTTGATCCCTGTGAGCATTGTACAACCAGGTGTACTTACATACATGCAGGCAATACACTCATATACATAAAATAAAAATAATAAATAGAATATTAAAAAATATTTTTGAGAAATCAAATAAACTTGAATCACTTAATGAAGACCATTAAGTTTTAGGAAAACAAAGCAAAACAAAATTACTCTAAATTTAAATCCAAATGAATTTGGAGTGGTCACAGGAGATTTAGCTTAGATCCAAGCTGTATCCAAGGAGATGAAAATAAGGTACTTGAGATCGATTTCATTTAGTGTTAGGAACATAATTAGATTTATAGACATGTAAAGCCTGCCCTAAGACCAGTCCTGAGAGAAACCACCTAACTAACATCCTGAAATAACTCCCAAAGGGAAAGACAGGCATGGTGGTACACACCTATCATCCCAGCATTGGGAGGCTGAGGTACAAGGATTTTGAGTTTGAGGTCAGTGTGGGCTGTGTTGCAAGATTGTGTCAAAATAAATTAAAATTAAAAAAGGAACCAGAGTTCTGAGGATGTTTCAGGTTAATCCAAGATAGGCTGCCTGGGTTCAGAACTGACCTCTTACAATAATTCCAGACCTATAGTGAACTTGGGGAAAAGCACTAAGTTCTATTGGTGATGTTACCCTCAAGGAAGTCACCACCTACTTTCTGAACACTTAAATATCTTTCTAAACTATCTTATCCAAAATATACTGAGGCAAATAGCAATTTTTCTAGCATATTTTTATTATATTTATTTGTGTGTGTGTGTGTGTGCCTGTATATGTGTGTGTACCATAACACACATGGAAGCCACAGGATAGCCAACAGGAATCAATTTGTTCTTCTACCTTGTGGGTCCCAGAGATCAAACTCAGGCTGTCAGGCTGGCAGCAAGTCCTCATGTGTGTGTGTGAGTGTGAGTGTGTATGTGTGTGTGTGAACTTTTTTATTATATTTACGTATGTATGCACGTATGTGTGTAGGGGCACACATTGTCACAGCTTGCACATAGAAATCAGAGGACCATGCATAGAAATCTGATCTCTCCCTCTACCATATGAGTCCTGGGAACTGAACTCAGGTTGTCAGACTTGACAACAGGCACCTTTACCTGCTAAGCCATCTCACCGTCTAGTATATTTTTCAAATAATACCAAAATCTGAAATTTATAGTACTTCACCTTTTAAAGTTACTTGAGCCCTAAAAGTGTGAAATTATATTAAGTACCAAATAACAAGGAAGATGAATACCTACATTCACAATAAGACAAAAATAGTCACCTCACTATTATATGTGATTCCAAGTAGTCAAACATATGCGTTTATAAGAACAAGGCCAGGACTGGAGAGATGGCTCAGCGGTTAACAGTACTGGCTGTTCTTGCAGACAACCTGGGTTCAAATCCCAGCACTCACATGATGGTTAACAACTATCTGTAACTCCAGTTCCAGGGGATCCACCACCCTCTTCTGTTTTCTGTAAGCAATGTACAACACATGTGCACTTATATACATGCAGACACTCACACATAAAAATAAAATAAAATAAAATAAAAAGAATGCCACACTGGTCTTCTGAGATTGAAGCTAGTAGTCACTTCTACCATTCTGAGATTAACTCACTTTAGACTGGTATATAATGCACGTGTATGTGTGATATGTAAAGAGGATTACCAATCATATATAGAAAAGATATAAACCAACTATCATATTGGAGAACGTCTTCACGAACATCTTGAGCAATTATGATACACTGTGTATAACTTACCCTCATAATATTTCCATAGCCCTTTAAATTTTATAAGATACTCTTAAAAATCATTTTTACAAATTCTAGGTAGCTTTTGCTAAGTTTTTTTCTTCTCTAATTTTAACTGAATTTTATTTTTAACACAAGTTCATAAATGAGGAAAAACAAAGCCAAGAAAAGTCATAGATAGATAGGACTTCAGAGTTTTGAAAGCCATGTATAGCACAGACTACTGACATGCAGCACATGCTCTCAAATCAGGCCTGGAAAGTCTTCAGAAACACTGACAAGATGCAAAGAGGAAAGCCAGGATCAAGAGCTGGATATAGAGAAGAGAGAACTAATTCAAAGTGTGGCTGAAAATGCTTCCTTAACCTTGGAGTACAGAGACAGAAAAGCAATTAACATGGAATTAAAAGATTTTCCAGCAAGCTGCATGCATCTTTCATACCTTTCATTTCTATAATGCATAACCATTAAGGCATAATTTTTTTCTTTTGGGACAAGGTCTTGCTATATATATATATAGCCCAACCTAGCCTTCAACTCACAACAATCCTCAACTAAGCCTCAACCTTCCAAGAACTGGGATTAGAGATGTCAACCACCATGCCCAGCTGAGGCATAATAATTCAATCATTTCAACTCTTTTTATTCCTTAGTTGTATCATCTATACTTTTCTACAGAATTACAAAAATCACCTCAGTATTTTCCATTTCTTTCATATTTTCATAGTTTTACCAATGCCTACTACTAATATTTCCATACTAATGAGTACATAAGTCTCATTTATTTTCCTTATTATTTCTTTAATTATTAAAATTAGGGAAACTGTCAAATAGAATTATTTTATGTAATTATGTTCAGGCAGAGCAGCATTATTTCTGTTGTATCGTGTTTGGAATTGGTTGTGTAAAAGAGATCCCTAAACCAATTATCAAGTCCAATTTAATTTACAAATTACCATTCTGTTTTTCTCTTGTTCAAGGACAATAAGAACCCTGGGAAATTAAACATTCATATTCAAACAGACTTCTTACAATGAAAGGTATAATATCTATCTTTAATTTTGATCTGTGAACCAAGAAAATTTAGAGGTGATACAGGTATTAGAATAATTTATTGTTCTGAACAGAGCCAAGAATAAACTGAGTTACAAACAAATTTATAACCTATTAAAAATTTACATTTTAAGCTGGGCATGGTGGTAAATGCTTGTAATCCCCACACTCAGAAGGCTGAGACCGAGGCAGGAGCACTGCTGAGGGTTCCAGGCCATTCTTGGCTACATAGTAAGTTCAAGGCTGCCTATGCTTCACAGCAAGCAAAACCTTGTCTCAAACAACAAAAGCTCTTATATTCTAAATATCTACATTTTCTTTGGGCCATTCAAATTCTACTACAGACTTTGGTTACTTTTGTTGAAATGAGGATTGACTCTAGAATCTCACACATGCTAGGCAAATGTTCTGCTGAGTGGTAAGGCTTGTGAATAAACACTGTTGTTTAAACATGATTTGTATATCACATTTCTATTTAAAAAACAGTGCATAGCAGTAGCAATGTGGAATAACAAGAGGCCACCTCCCACTCTCCCCCTATTGCTTACCTTATTTATTTATTTATTTATTTATTTAT
>NW_008349359.1:2534775-2555851 GCF_000622305.1 Nannospalax galili
GCCTGGAACTCACTATGTAGACCAGGCTGGCCTTGAACTCACAGAAATCTGCCTGCCTCTGCCTCCTGAGTGCTGGAGTGCAGGTATTAAAGGTATGCGCCACCATGCCTGACTTATTGCTTACTTTAAATGCACGTATGGGGGCTGGAGAGATGGTTCAGCAGCACTGGCTGCTCTTGCAGAGGACCTGGATTCGATTCCCATCACCCACATGGTGGCTAACAACCATCAGTAATTCCAGTTCCAGGGCATTAGATGCCCTCTTCTGATTTCTGCAGGCACTGCACATGAGTATACTTGCAGGCAATACACTCATACACATAAAAACAATTTTTTTTAATGCATGTATGCTTGCTATTTAAATTTTTTTTAATTATTTTTATTTTATGTGTATGATTGTCTTGCCTGCATATATTTAAGTGCACCAATGCCCTCAGAGGTCAGAAAAGGCTATTGGATTCCTTGGAACTGGAGTTACAGATGGTTGTCAGCCACCATGTGGATGCTGGGAACTTGTTCTCTTGAGGTAGTCCTCTCTATGCCATGAACAACCTGATACTGATACAAAGCAGCCCTGAAGAACAGAGCAAGATCAACTAACTAAACTCTGATTAGAAAACAAGTGAAGTAGCATTTATTTTTTGGAGCATAGGCAAATTACAGAAGTGTACATAAAAGGGAATTTCGCTGATATCTTTCCAAGTTTATATTTATGAAAATTTGTTTACCAGAAACCATTTCAATTTGGGGAAACAATGCTGTGGATGGTGATTTAGAAAGGAAGGCTACCTAGTGACAGCAAAACAAAGAAACTTGGTTACTCCTACCCATGTCAGGGCACAGGTACCTGAACTTGGTACTCTTCCTTACTGCCTGGGGCCGTGGCTTTCTGGGATTCCTCCTGCTCACACAGCCAGTTTACCTCTAACAGGGGAGCAGTCTCCAGCTGAATGCCCAGGACTGAGAGTTTGCAGTAGTGTTCCTCCAAAATGTTTCTTTTCAGAAGACTTGTATCAAACTGCCTTCAACTACTTGTCAAAATGAAGAGCTTACTCTACCCCAGACTTAGGCAAGCAGAAGTTCTGGAAGCCAGGCTTGAGATTCTGCATTTTAAACAGTGGGCATCAAAGCCAAAACACTTTTAAGAGAAATGTAAAGTATGAGACATTTCTGGGTAGAGATTTCAAAAGAAGGCTTAGGCCTAGTAAAAGTATATAAAGTCCCACAAATGGTTAAATACAGGCCTTTCTCAGCAAATGTGTAATAAAATTCTTCAAAATGATGAATATTTACTTTAAAATAATTTATGTACATATACACATAAATATGTAGTTCCTATATTCTAATTATAAATGTTATTGCAAAATTAGATTGTGATAGTTCATGTACTGAGTTTGATATAATGAAAGGAAAACTCATTTAAATGTTTGGGGTTTATTCTTATTTCAGGGCTGACTATAGAACTGCCTAATGCTATGTACCCTTTTGTCAAATTTAAACCTCTAACTGCACAATTTAAGCTGATCGATTAACTGTCCTTTTTTCTTTCTTTTTCTTTTACTAGTTATTTATTTAGACATAGAACCTCATTCTCTAGCCTTGAACCCACAGTGGACCTCCTGCCTTAGCTTTCCAAGTGCTGGGATTAGAGGTGTGAACCACCATGCTCAGCTAGGCTTCTCTCTCTCCCCTCTCTTTCTTTCCCTCCCTCCCTCCTTCCTTCCTATTCTGAGGTGTATGTGTAGGTGTATGCAGATGTGCGTGTGGGTACATGGCTATGTGTGTGGAGGCCAGAGGTCAGTATCAGATATCTTCCCCAGTTGCTCTCCATATTTTTGAGACAGGGTCTCTCACTGAACCTGGACCTCAGCAATTTGGCTAAACTGGTTGGCCAGTGAGCTTCAGGGATCTGTTTATCTCTTCCCCTCATCCCTACCCTAGTGTTGGAGTCAAAGGTGTGTGCTGTCATGCCTGGCTTTTACATGAGTATTGGGGTCCAAACTCAGGTCCTCATGTATGCTCAGCAAGCAATTTACTGAGTCATCTCCCCAGCTCCAGTCTTTTAATAATAACACCTCAAGCAGTTATAACACAAAATAATGACAGAAGCAATCTCTTACCGCAGTGAGGGGTCCTTCTGCTTGTGCCTCCATTGGACTTGTGGGTGTCACTGTGATAAACTGACTAGCAGCTCCAGCCTGGAGGTCTAGCCTATCGGTGTACTGCTCTGAAGCAGCCGTGGCAGGGCACTCTGCAGAGAGAGCTAAGACCACACCTGAGGTTTCCTTCTTTAAGTGATCATCCACCCAAGGACCTACTTCGAGCTTTTCATCTTGAGGTGATTCCTCCAGGACTTGAAGCACTTCAGGCTCCTCATCAGAAGGGCTTCCAGTTGTTTTATGGCCTTGGCCTAACACTTCATTTGTCCTAAAATCCTGAAGGTCTTGCTCCTTGTCCACAATCACCCATTCTTTGGAATCAACCTCCTGCTTGCAAGAGTTTAAGTTGACAGCTATAAATCCATTGCTGCCGCCACCATCTGCCTGCTCAGGGGTTTTGGCAGAGGCAGGCTTGGAGGCATCAGGAAGATATTCTTCATCATAGTGCCAGACGTGGTCAGCACGGGACCCAGCAGGAACACAAGGCTTATGAGGCAGGGCAGGGAGAACAGACTCCTTTCCTGCACTGGAATCTTTCTGCATTTTCTCCATGCTTAAGAAAAAGGAGAGAAATTACTCAATTGTCCTTAGGGAAACATTTATTACATACTGATAAACTCTATATGGAACAAGTGTTCTTACAAAATGAGATGAAAACAAATGGATAAATCATAAGGAAAAATTCAGATGGTTGATAATGTCCTTCTCCACCTGCCATGATCCTGCTTTGGAAGATGGAGCTCAGCTCTTTCTTCAATGTGGTTCACTTTTAGTTCCTTTCTTTTGTTAGTCAAATTACTTGCCAAAGTAAATTTGTTAATCCCTATTGCTCTCTTACATTTATTCCTCATCTCAACTATAATTCAAAATATGTGAAGTACTGCTCAACTCTAGTCCGTTCTTTTGATCATATCTCTTGCTATGTAGTGACAGATGACCTTGAATTTCTTTATCCTCCTGCTCCACCTTCCTAGTGCTGAGATTCTAGGCATGTACTGCCACATCAGGTATTATGTGGTGCTGGGGATCAAACCTATGGCCTCATGGATGCTAGGCAAGCACTCTACCAACTGAGCTATATCCCCATCTCAAATCCATAGTCTTTCTAACCTAACATTTCACTGCCAAGAGTAACCACCAGAGATGCATGATTAAAAGGTATGAACCTTTGAAGTAACTGGGATTACAGGGTGCACAACTATATATGGCTATGTTTGAATCCTCTTAAAGCCTTTTATAATTCATTTATATATCTCAAATTTTTTTAAAATTTCATTTGTCTTCTGTTCTCAAAATTTGTTATAGAGAGAATGTACCACATTAGCCAAAAGCTACAGTCATTACAGTATTTATAGATAGATCTCTGAAGTCCAGTTTTTCTCTTTCTGGGTTGACTGTGAGTGCTTCAGGCCAAGATAACAAACTTACTAATATGTATTTTCCTACTGCATCTTCTCTCCATGTATCCCCTCATTTCTGCCTAGTTCTTTCTTTATCAGGCCTTTTCCAACTCTATACTCTTGTTTGGAAGAGAATACCTTCTTTTTTTTTTTTTTTTTTGGTCTTTTTGAAACAGGGTCTCTCTGTAGCCCCAGCTGTCCTGGAACTCACTATGTAAACCAGGCTAGCCTTGAACTCACAAAGATCCACCTGTCTCTGCCTCCTGAATGCTGGGATTAAAGGTGTGTGCCACCACGCCTGGCGAGAATACCTTCTAAACAAGGTCACTGTAGGTTTGTTCATTTAACTCTATCTAGTGTTAGGAAATTACTTTGCTATGGAATTTGTAATGATAGTGGAAAATTCACATTAAGAATGGGATGACATACAACTAAGACATGGATGAAGAAATAAAAGCTTAGTGGACTCAGTGTTACCAAAATGCAGGAATTTCTTTCTTTTTTGTGTGTGTGGTTTTTTTTTTTTTTTGAGACAGCATCTCCCTGAAGCCCTAGCTAACCTGGAGCTCACTAAGCAGACTCAGAGAGATCAGCCTGCCTCTGCTGGGATTAAAGTGCTGGGATTAAAGGCATGCACCACCACGCCCAGCATGCAAGAACTTCTTATTTGATTGCGAGCCTGAGCCTTTAAGGGCTGCGCCAGCTCTCCAGCCAAGAATTTCTTATTTGAAAAGCCAGGTGTGGTGGCACATACCTTTAGTCCCAGCATAGACAGGCAGACAGGCAGCTTTCTGTGAGTTCAAGGCCAGCCTGGTCTACATAGTGAGTTCCAGGTCAGTTGGGTCTACAGGGAGACCCTGTCTCAAAAAGACCAAAAAAAAAAAAAAAAAAAAGAATTTATTTGAAACAGTTTTTACAAAATGGATATAAAATATAGTAATGGTACCTTGGAAGCTTGAGAGAGAGAGAGACAGAGACAGAGAGAGAGAGAGAGACAGAGAGAGACAGAGAGACAGAGATATCACATTTCATACCAGGTTTCAAGAAACTTGTCAGTATCTGGCTTTGGCTCTAGTGTCAGCCGTTTTTCCAGCTCAAAGCTGTGGATGGAACGTAATTTTCGTACTAATGGAACGTCTCGGTCTGGCTGAGTAATCTCTGATCGGACACGAATTGGAGAACCAAGGCTTGGAGCATTGAGAATACCATTTACTTGACCATGGCTATTTTCTTCTTCAGTAGCAGCCTAGAAAAACAAACAAACAAAAAACCTCAATAGAACCATGAATAATATACCAGGTATCATACATGGAGCTAGAGAGATGACTCAGTAGTTAAGAGCACATACTGCTCTTGCAGAGGACCCAAGTTTGATTCCCAACACTCACAATGGGTGACTCACAACCACCTAAGACTCCAGCTCTAGGGGGATCCAAAGCCACTGGCCTCCACAAGCACTGCACTCTTATGCACAGAACCATACACAGACATACACATAATTAAAAATAAAAATATTTTGGGGCTGGAGAGATGGCTCAGCGGTTAAGAGCACTGACTGCTCTTGAGGACCTGGGTTTGATTCCCAGCACCCACATGGCGGCTACGAACCATCCTTAACTCCAGTTCCAGGGGGCTCGGAAGCCCTTGTCTGACCTCTGCGGCATTGCACAATACAGGTGCACTCACACACATGCAGGCAATATGCTCATACACATAAAATAAAAATAAAAAATAATAAATGAAATACTAAAAAAATTAAAAAATATTTTGACTATAATAATTTCATTACATTCCTGTTTATTAACCCCTTAATGAGTTTTCTTTATACTCAGTTTCAGTATTTATTTAGCTTTTTTATATTTTTGGTACAAGACTATTCTTTTTAAAAACGTTTAAAGACTTTGGCTTCTTGCATTACATCTGACTTGATACTTGTAGAACCCCACTCTACTATACTAAAACTAGAGCTGGAAAGGATGTTCTCTTTGAGACATACAGGCCTTACAGGAGTTAAGAGAGACTGAAAACATTAATCCCCATACTGCCCCCCCTTCTCATTCCCTCTCTCAAAAGCAAACAGCAACAAAACAACCGAAATCTGTGGCTAGACCAAGATGCTGCTGAGGCAAAGCAGGAGGTGAGCATGAGTTGTACAAAGGACAGAGGGCCACAGCAGTACAGTTACCAAGGAAATCAAGCCTTGTTAGAGTGCAGTGATCAGAAGTCTGGGACATCTATTCTGCTTAGAGACCATCAAGAAGATGACTAATTGGTATCAAATTAGGAGTACACTCTGGTTATCCACAGAAGGTAATCTAATCTGAAGGTAGGTTCCCAGCTCCCAATTTAGGTTTGCAGGATTTCCACCAATTATTAAATGTACAAAAACTTCAAGACAGGAGAAGGCATGTCACCATAACCAACACTGTTAAGAGTTGGGAGAAATAGTTTAAACAAAACAAAACATTTAAAACTTCTAAGGGGGGCTGGAGAGATGGCTCAGCAGTTAAGAGCACTGACTGCTCTTGCAGAGGACCTGGGTTGGATTCCCAGCACCCACATGGCAGCTACAAACTGTCCATAACTCCAGTTCCAGGGGACCTCCGCAGCATTGCAAGAGTGATGGCTGGGATTTACACCTATAAACCCCAGCACTTGGAAGGTTGAGGCAAGATCTTGAGTTCAAAGCCAGCCAAGTCTACATTGTGAGACCCAAAACAAAACTTTTATTCACTTGGAAGATCTAAGAATTTTGTACTTGTATGTACTTAAGTGAAAAACATATGAGTGAAAAAAAATATGGGAGGCTGGAGAGATGGCTCAGTGGTTAAGAGCAATGCTGTTCTTGCAGAGGACCTGAGTTTGATTCCCAGCATCCACATGGCAGCTAACCACCATTCATAACTCCAGTTCCAGGGGATCCAACATCCTCATCTGACTTCATAGAAATAAAAATAAATTTTTAAAAACACTTATTTCCTTCCTCTGCTTGTCTTGGGTTCATTTGTTTTCCCTCTAGTTTCTTCTTTTTCTTTTTTTAATTTTTATTTTGTGTATGAGTGTATTGCTTGCATGTATGTGAGTGCACCTGTGTCGTGCAATGCTGCAGAGGTCAGAAGTCCCCTGGAACTGGAGTTAAGGACGGTTCATAGCCACCATGTGGGTGCTGGGAATCAAATCCGGGTCCTCTACAAGAGCAGTCAGTGCTCTTAACCACTGAGCCATCTCTCCAGCCCCCAACTCCCACTTTTTAAAAAAGATTTTTATAGGCTGGGCATGGTGGCGCACGCCTTTAATACCAGCACTTGGGAGGCAGAGGCAGAGGCAGGTGGATCTCTGTGAGTTCGAGGCCAGCCTGGTCTACATAGTGAGTTCCAGGTCAGCTGGGGCTACGGGGAAACCCTGTCTCAAAGACCGAAAAAAAAAAAAAAGATTTTCATCTATTTTTATTATGTGTTTGTGTCTGCTCATCTACATGTGTGCCATGTTTGTGCAGGTGCCTGTGGAGGTCAGAAGAGGGCATTCGAGCCCCTGGAACTGGAGTTGCAAATGGTTGTGAGCTGCCCAGTGTGGGTGCTGGAAACCAAACCCTGGTACTCTGTAAAGACAAGTGCTCTTAACCACTGAGCCATCTCTCCAGCCTCCCAACTTCTATCTACATGCACTTTAATTCCTTTTAATTTTCTTATTCTTACAATGTTCTTTCTACCTTATATTTGGTTGGGTCTTTATCTACCCAGACAGAATACAAACTCCTTAAAGATAAAAGAAGCACCTTAAACTGCATAGCACCTACCTTAATGAAGTGCATACAGAAAGTGCTAACTTAAACTTTGTTGAATTTATGAAAGTCGTGATTTGGCTGTGCTTCAGTAAAGAGCTTAATGTTTTATCTAGATGTTGAGAGTGAGTAGAGAGTATAACGTACAGCAGCATACATTACTATTTCAAGAAACTGCACATTAGTATAACGTGGACCAGCATAAATAATGGACCAGGACCCAGGGACATTTAAATTTTACTGACATTAAACAGTCCTAGTAGGTGGAAGATAGAACAATAATTATGCTCTTTTATATAGAATACCACTTCATTCCCTCACATACAAAGATATATACACATGGAAATTGAGAATTCAGTAGCGATTTTCCGCCCATAACAACAGTTTGTAGGCAGGTGTGGTGGCACATACCTGCAACTGCAGCACTTGGGAGGCAGAGTTAAGAGGGTCACTACAAGTTCAAGGATTTACACAGTGAGTTCCAGGCCATTTGGGCTACAGAGCTAAACCTTGTATCAAAAAAACAGTTTATTTCTGGTGCAATAAAGATACCAAAGGCTTGAGGTATAGCTCAGTAGTAGTGTGCTTTGTGCATTAAACACTGGGTTCAATCACTAGCAACACACACACACACACACACACACACACACACAAAAAAAAAAAAAAAAACATTGAATCCCAGTCTACTTCTATTTTTTACTATTCATCTTTGATTACCATTACTGTACATACTGCTCATTCAAGAGCCAGACCATATTACTGCATAACCCAAGTACACAGAGAATGCTTTTGCAAATGACTGAAAGTATATACCTCTAACCTGTACTTCTGTATTTTATGTCACTCACACACTGAAATCCTAATTCCTAAGTGATGTAGCAGAAGGTAGGACATATAGAGATGATTGGGTCATGAAAGCATAGTCCTCATAAAATCAGTGCCTTTGGGTTGGAGAGATGGCTCATCGGTTAAGAGCCACTCTGGCAGAGGACCTGGGTTTGATTCCCAGTACCCACATGGCAGCCAACAAGTGTAACTCCAGTTCCAGGGGAATTTGACACTATCTTCTGACCTCTGTGGGCACTGCATAACACAGGTGCACTTACACACATGCAGGCAATACACTCATACACATAAAAATAATAAAATAAAATCAGTGTCTTTACAAAGGGCCCAAAAGAGACTCTTTAACATTTGCATTATGTAAGGACACCATATGAAGGAGTCAGAAAAGGGTCTTCACCAGACCCCAAACCTGCCTTGATCTTGGACTTCCAAGAAGTGCAGTGTTGCTTACAAGGTACCTATTTTATGGTATTTTTATTATAGCAGCCAAACATACTAAGATAATATCCTTAAGAATTTTTAAGGTTAATTTTTTGGTTAACTACAAAAGAACTGGATTTGTGTTCTTTTCATACACATATATCATTATACCTTGTTTTCATTTATCCCAGCATTCACCCCCTTTGCATTTTTTTGGGGGGGGGTCTTTTCAAGACAGGGACTCCCTGTAGCCCCAGCTGTCCTGGAACTCACTATGCTCACTACGTAGACCAGGCTGGCCTTGAACTCACAGAGAGCCATCTGCCTCTGCCTCCTGAGTGCTGGGATTAAAGGAGTGCACCACCATGCCCGGCGTGTTTTTTAAAATTATATAATTTAACAGTTGCACAAAGATAGGACAAACTGCTCAGAATTGATCACAGATGATTCTTGCAAGGATATATAAAATATGACTAACCAATTTTCTACTAACTACATCTGTAAGGATAAACCCTTAAGCCTTAACCTCCTTCCCAACCAAAACTTATAAAAACATTTCAATAGCACACTATGACAGCAATAATAACTACTAATTTTGTAATCAATTATCCTTTTATCCTATTTTCTTCATTTTCCATGAAAGAGGAAAGAACAAATGAACAGTAAATTCAAAGAAAAGTTTAGAGATAGTCTCCCCAAGATGATTAAAAATTCACCATATCGTTCAGAAATCTGTATCTTTCCCCATACGGACACGTGTACCTGCTGATAATTCTACTAAGAACAGTCTTATCTTTTATTTCACACTCATCCATAGGCTCATGAGTGTGATCATTTCTACTTTCAACCCTCTTCTCTTTCCAACCTCACTAGGGACAATGTTCACATAGCTCACTGTCCAGAGTAGAAAAGGTCCAGAATTTTGGCACATTATTTGGAAAATTCATTAACTTTGTTTGTTGGTTTTGGGTTTTTCGTTGTTGTTGTTGTGGGTTTTTTGAGACAGGGTCTCCCTGTAGCCCGAGCAGGCCTTGAACTCACAGAGATCCACCTGTCTCTGCCTCCCAAGTGCTGGGATTAAAGGCACGCACAACTTT
Source organism: Nannospalax galili (assembly GCF_000622305.1). Lineage (NCBI taxonomy): Eukaryota > Metazoa > Chordata > Mammalia > Rodentia > Spalacidae > Nannospalax > Nannospalax galili. Next base: position 2,544,479 of record NW_008349359.1, read on the forward strand.
TGTTCTACAGATATGTCTTCATTTGGTATCAATAATTTTTTTCATTTGGGTTTTTTCAGTTCTTTTCTTTCCTTCTCTCTCTCTTTTTTTTTAATGTTATTAAGATAGAATCCAGAGCTCATGCAAACTTGGCCAGTGCTCTACCACAGAACTACACTCCCACTCCTGGTTATTTATTTTTTAAATATCTCTATCTTTTCCATAAATACAATGACTGTTTGGTGTCTAAACATGATTATTATGGGCCACATTAGCTAAAATATTGTAATTACAAATATTTAAAGTAATTAGCAATACAGTGTTCTACTTTTCACTCAAACTTGAGAATCATGGGTCTGTGAAATGCTTAAGTGAGTAAAGGTTCTTCTCACCAAGTCTGACAACCTGAGTTTAACTCCCAGGACCTACAAATTATCCTCTGACCTCTACACGTGTTCTCTCTCTCTCTCTCTCTCAGATCCTGTCTTAAAAAGACCAAATAAAATAAATAAAAATAAATAAATAAATAAATAAATAAATGAAGTAAAATTCTTTTAAAAGATTGAGAATCACAATACTTCGTGCAACCAAGAAAAATAATAAGTACATAGAAAGATATCACTTCCTGTACAAGAAATACACACTTTACAAATTCCAAGCTTTATCTTGTTCTTGTTGATATCCATCTCTTCCCAGACATCCTTTTCCTGAGGTCGAGTGTGTCCCAAAGATCCAGGCAATTTATAAAATTCTTTTAAAAGATTGAGAATCACAATACTTCGTGCAACCAAGAAAAATAATAAGTACATAGAAAGATATCACTTCCTGTACAAGAAATACACACTTTACAAATTCCAAGCTTTATCTTGTTCTTGTTGATATCCATCTCTTCCCAGACATCCTTTTCCTGAGGTCGAGTGTGTCCCAAAGATCCAGGCAATTTATCTGGTGACACACCAATGGGGAGACCATTCTCCCCATCACTGAGCTGTTCATCTGGAAACACTTCATCTGTGTTTTCTCGAAGCAAGTCTCCTGGGATGGGAGTGGCATTTGCAATTCTAATTTGGGAAGGAGGAAAAAAAAAGATAGAACTTAAAAAGACTAAAATTGAAAATTACCATGAGTCTAACCTATATTTTGTTTCTGGAATTAAGTGATAAAAGTCTATACATTATTAAGAGTGTTAAAAAAAAAAACAACTCTTACAACACTTAAGTTTTATGCTAATTCTACAAAATAAAACTTTTCTAAATTGTGAGGAATTAAGAGTTTATAGCCTGATTTTACAATACAAAAACTCAGTGATTTAATAATCACTTAAAGTCAGAAACATCTGTTCTATTTTCCATGAGGTCTTCATCAATATGATGAAATTTTCTATTCTTTACCTTTTATGTAAATAATAAAAACAATTATTCACAAGGAAGTACTAAGTGCCATAAAGAAATAAATAAGGGTTAAGAGCAGTTTTCTTTTTTTTTTTTTTTTTTTTTTTTTTTTTTTTTTTTTTTTTTTTTGTTTGTTTGTTTTTTGAGACAGCCTCTCCCTGTAGCACCAGCTGCCTTAGAACTCACTATGTAGACCAGGCTGGCCTTGAACTCACAGAGATCTGCCTGCCTCTGCCTCCTGAGAACTGAGACTAAAGGCATGCGCCACCATGCCCAGCTAAGAGCAGCGTAATTTTTTACTATGAAATGTGCATTGCTTTGTCACTTACAGATTTTTTTTTTACTAAGCTCCTACTATATATAAGTCTCCAGCAAAACAATGAGGAAGGAAATCTTTATCTTATAGGAGAAATTAGAAATTCTGAAATTATATGGTTCATATATTTCTACATGGGAAAAACAGAAAATATTAACACATAGTTGTGTATACATTTCCTTTCTTTTGAGACAGGGTCTTTTAGCCCATACTGACACTGAATACAAGATCTTTCTGTCTCAGCTTCCCAAATCCTAGGATTATTCGAGTATGCCATCATGCTTGGCTCTACATTTCTTTTGATGTAATTCTGGTCTTGTTTACAGAGTTGTCATCTCATACAAACTCCTGGTTCATGAAAGTCTCTTTAGTTCTTAGTCATCAGTTACTAACTGAAAAAGACCTCTAACAGCTCTAATGATCTATAAATATTAGGGGTTTTTTTGTTTTGTTTTTTTTTTTGGTCTTTTTGAGACAGGGTCTCCATGTAGCCCCAACTGGCCTGGAACTCACTATGCAGACCAGGCTGGCCTTGAACTCACAGAGATCCCCCTGTTTCTGCCTCCTGAGTGCTGGGATTAAAGGCGTGCACCACCGCGCCCGCAAATATTAGTATTTTTAAAAAATATTTCTAGCTGAACACAGTATTCACACACAAAGAAACTTTTTTTTTTTTTTTTTTGGTCTTTTTGAGACAGGGTCTCCCTGTAGCCCCAGCTAGCCTGGAATTCACTATGTAGATCAGGCTGGCCTTGAACTAACAGAGATCCACCTGCCTCTGCCTCCCAAGTGCTGGGATTAAAGGCGTGCACCACCACGCCCAACTACACAAAGAAACTTTTAAGACGTAATCTGGAATACCTAAACATAGAAAAACAATCTTCAATGGACTGTATTGACACACATGATCATTGTGAAAGCAAAATAGACACCCTCTCAGGGAATCACTCTGAAGATAACATGTGTGCCCTAGCACAGGTGACCTAAGGACATTTTATTTTCTTCTAAGAAGTCCAATATTATCCAAGGACATGTTCCTCCTTATTTGATGTCCTTTACTTCTACTTCGGCCTACATTGGTCAACGCTAGATGATCTCTTTATCAATAGATTATAGGTAAACAATCTAGAAAAATCACTGACCATGGCTCTGACGGGAAAAACCGTAGTCTAGCAAAGTAATCCCTATAGTTTAGATTCTACAAATAGCTTAGCTTGAAATAGTCCAAACAAATCATTAAAGATCAGAAATAAACTGAGCACTGAAAGTTTTTTCAGATACAAGTCAGTATAACTTACTGATGTAAAAAGTGCACCTGGAAGTTCGGTCTGCTAACCCGACCATCTTCATATTTTCATCACTCAGTGTTCTTCTCAATGCCTTTTCCCTTATGCCTACCATTAGTCTCCTTCCCCACAACTATTCTAATTCCTCCACAGTTCCTTCTTCCACTCCTTGAGAAATCAACCACATCTGCAGCCACACCGTGACTACTATTTTCACTCAGTCCTAGTTACCCTCTCAGCTATGATGTAGATATCATGTTACTTCATGAACGTACCCTACATTCTCCAGACAACAACTCAAAGGAAATGTATTTAATACAAGTAGAGGAGGAAAACATTAAAAATAAAAGGTGCCGGGTGTGATGGCACATACACCTTTCATCTCAGCATTTGGGGGGCAGAAACAGGTAGATCTCTGTGAGATGGAGACCAGCCTAGTCTACATAATGAGTTCTAGCCTACACAAGGCTACAGGGAGACTCTGTCTCAAAAACAACAAAAAATAAGAACAAAAGGTAAAAACATGGAAATATCTGAGCATGGTTGGGCACATCAGCAATCTCAGGACTCAGGAGACTGAGGGCAGGAGGACTGCAAGTTCAACATCAGCTTGATATATATATATCAAGACTTCCATCTCAAACAAATAACAACCCTCCCAAGAAAATAAATAAGAAAAAGAAAAAGAATATAGTATTCTATATAAACCAAATTACTTTCATAAAAAGAATATGCCTACACATTTTACTCCCACTATATGTAAGCACAGTAGGATATAATTATGACTCATTCTTTCCAGGGTCCCATATAGTTTCTAGAACTATAACTAACAGCTCCCTCTCATTCTGAAGAAAACCCATTGTACATCTAATATCAAGTTATCTAAACTCTAAGCTCCCATTTCACAGAATGAACCATTAGTATTTTCTAAGTAATTCCAAAATGCATAAGCAAGGAAATACATAAGCTTTCCCTCATGTCTTAGCAGTTGACATTTGAGAACCAAGACAAACTAAAGTAACTTCCTGCCAGTCCAATTCATCCAGAAAAGGTACCACTGAATGAACTGTGCAAGACATACCCGATTGCAGCAGGGGTCAAGCGGGTGTGCAACTGAGGGGTGGTAGAGGTGGTGGTGGTAGTTAGGGAGCCATCAGTTCCAGTCTTCTCCCAGTCAAAAGGATCACTCTCAATTACCCCAAAGGTCTTGATGCTATTGTCAAACACGGATGTAAGAAGCTAAACCACAAAGATAAAAACTAGAGTAAGCCAACTGTAAATATAGTCACTTTTTTCTAGAAGAGAAAGCACCATAGACGTATCAAGAGTTTATAGTAATTAAATTAATTTTAAAATTAATTACTGTTTAAATTACAGTAATCAAAATTGATGTTTCAAAGAAGGTAACATGAATAAAGACTATGTGGAAGATGAAAATAAATTAATATTGATTAATGTTGACTGTGGTACTGGTATGTAGATGTATAAAATATTTTATTTATGGAATATATAATGCAGCACTATATCTATAATTTACTCTCAGGTGGTTTGGTAAAGGAAATTTGTAGTGTGTGGGTGGGTTTATTTTTAAAAAGGACATTTTATATGGTTCAATCTAAATAAGAGACCAGTGTTATTGCTGGAATGTCCAAGAAAGAGACATAAAGAAATTCCTTGTACTTTGGGGGGGGGGTTGAGAAATTCTAAAAACGTCTCTTTGAGTGTTATGTACATGTTTAGAAACACAAATAGTCACAAAGAAATTTATACCTTAAAGAAGTTTGGCTTATATGTACTTTGAGTTCCTGTTTTTAAATAGCTCAGTAATTTGAGTTATTTAAATAATGACCCTCTAACTACACCTGTCCATGCACACCATTTTCCATTTTATGATCACGGTCTCATTCTCCCGTTGTCATTTCTCTTGCTCTGCTATCTGCTAGTATCCTATCTTCTGGGATCCATCTCTACAGTTCTTGCTCAAGAACTGAAATCAGCACTTCTTTGTTGAAATATTTTGCACGTCTATTTGAGGCTTTAAGAAGATTACCCTGGCTCTCAAGTAGAGCAGATGCCATAAACAGGGATGAAGGGACTAAGAATCAGGAAGTAATAGAATTTGGACATGATTTGAAGGTAGAGTTGAAAGACCCTATTGACAAAGTAGATGAAAGCTGTGATAGCAAGAAACAAAAGCAACTTAGATTTCTGTCCTGAGCTACTGGATAAATGCAGTGGAATGGGAAGCAGCCAGTTCAGGAACTGGGATATTCTGCAGGACAGGTTTGAGCATCATTAGCATATAAATACCAATAAATATTTAAAGTCACAGGACAGTTGATATCACTTAGAGACCTTAGTTAGCAAAGAGGTCTGAGGACAAATGTCTAGGGTACCCCAGCATATAAGGAAGGTAACTCAACATAGGAAATAAAGGTTGGGGCTGGAGAGATGGCTCAGCCATTAAAAGCACTTGTTGCTCTTCCAAAGGACACAGGTTCGGTTCCCAGTACCCATATGATGACTAACAACTATAACTCCAGGTCCAGGAGATCCAACACCCTCTTCTGACCTCCATGGGAAGTGCATGTACAGGTATACTTACATACTTGCAGGCCAAACACTCATACACATAAAAAATTTAAAAAAGAAACAAAGGTTACGACTGGTCAATGAAGCCAAAATCCAAAGATAGAGCGTTTTAAACAATAAGCCAAGAAACCAAGTTCCAACAAGGAGGATGGTCAAATTTATAATCCTGAGTAGGAATTTTTCTTTCTCTTTCAATTCACTGTAAAACCCAAGAAGCCGGTATATGTCCCATACATAAATATTTGAAAATATTTCAAGAAAAAAAATTGTATTAGTAATAGTATTTACTGAAAGTCACATAACTCACTCACAAAAAAAAAAAAAAAGGATACAGAAAAGGACACTAAAAAGATGAGGATTGGAAAAGCCATGGCTGTAAAATCTTGGAAACTTCTGTTTTGGTCCTAATTTTGTTAATGTAGGTAGGTTACCTGTGTTACTAGAGAACATCAGAGGTAGAAGGTTTAGAAAATACAAGAGTGAAGGGCTGAGCATGTAGCTTGTCATAAAGTACTTGCCTAACATGTATGAGGGCCCTGGATCAGATCCCAAGGACCACACTGCAAAAGAGAAAAGAAAGAAAAAGGAAGGAAAGCAGGAAGGAGGGAGGGAGAGAAAGAAATCCATTGGGACCCAGAAGTTGAGAAATCAAGGTTCTCATGAATTTCTTCTTTTTAAAATTGTGTGTGTGTGTGTGTGTGTGTGTGTGTGTATGTACCATGACATAAGTATGGAGGTCAGAGACAACTTTGTGGAGTCAATTCTGTCCTTCCACCTTTACATGGGTTCCGGGAATCAAACTCAAGTTGCAAAGCTGCGTGGCAAGAACCTGCTTGGCTATCTTATCACCCTCTCATGGATTCTTACAGTCAGGTGTACATTTTCCAGAAAGTGGAGATTACGTTTACTTGCCTTGTGTGAGCACACAGAATGTGACTACCTTAATTCAATTTCTACACTGTGCTACAACAGGAGGACTCGTAAATGGTTTTTATGTCAGATCTTTCTATTGAGTAATTATATTTATCACTACTGCTTATCTTAGAAAATTATTCTATGGCACTGATTCTCAAATCAGAAACAGCTTGTTACATGATGGTGATACTTGAGACCAGCAGCAAGAAACAGAAAGATGGAGAACACAGACAAAAGAAATAAGAGGAAAGCCAAAAGCCTCTTGGTCCTTAAAGGCACCCTCGTGGGAACAAATGGTCAAGACTACAGAGCTCTGCAGAATTTTTTTTTTTTTTTTTTGGTCTTTTTGAGACAGGGTCTCCCTGTAGCCCCAGCTGTCCTGGAACTCATTATGTAGACCAGGCTGGCCTTGAACTCACAGAGATCTGCCCGCCTCTGCCTCCCAAGTGGCAGGATTAAAGGCATGCGCCACCACGCCCGGCCCACTCTACAGATTTTTAAGAAGAAAAACATTTCTTTTTTAAAATATTTTTTATTTTATTTATTATTTTTATTTTACGTGTATGGGTGCATTGCCTGCATATAGGTAAGAGCACCCGTGTTGTGCAATGCCTGTGGGGGACAGAAGAGGCTGTCGGATTCCCTGGAACTGGAGTTACAAACAGTTGTTGGCTGCCATGTGGGTGCTGGGATTCAACCCTGAGTCTTCTGCAGGAATAGCCAGTGTTCTTAATAGCTGAGCCATCTCTCCAGCCCCAGAAAAATATTTCTAAACCTAGGAAAAATAAACTAATTGAGGACCAGAGTAGTTCCTAATAAAATCATATTGGGCTGTTGGGGACCCCTGCTATTTGGGTCGCAGTCTCTCCATGTCCGGATAGCCCAAGGGGCTCGGCATTTTTATGCAGAGACTCCCTTTTCCAGCAGGGCGCCTTCTACTCTCTTCCTGACTCACTTTGAAGTGGCCACCACAGATACATGACCTCTGGCATAGAAACTGCCAGGTTTTTCCTATGTGATAATCAGGCACTGTCTGACAGTCTGATAGAAGCCCACCACCACATGTAAATGGGGCATCCTAGGAGCACCTATCAACTAAGGCTTTTGCTACTGCCTCCACACTATAAATCTTCTGGTTTCACCCCAATAAAGCGGAGCTGTATCACTGAGCTTGTCTGGAGCTGTATCTGTGTCTCACTGTGCCTGGAACCAGCCTGTGATTCAGTCTTCCCGGAGGGGGCTATCCTTCCCTCAACAACCACTCGCGAAGATCTTGCTTTCGCTGTTCCTGCACCTCCCCTCGTGATCCGGTGGCCAATGGATCGCGTGCACAGAGGGAGCGTCCGGCAGCTTGGCACAGAAGCCGCCTGGCAGTCTGCAGGCCTGCCGACCTGCAGACTCGCCTACACTTCCCAAGCAGCCGCGGAGACCCAGAGACCCGCCCAGCAGCGCGGCGCCCGCAAGACGCACACAGCAACATTGGACTAATAGAAACAGGACAAGTCTAGGACTCATTTTTTCTGCAACTGAATTATTTACATTTGGCTAGGATAAATAATAAAACAAAAGTATTCCAATTTAGTTACTCGTTCAAATTTAAGTATAATATAGTCACAATAAAATCACCCACAAATGAGAGAGAGAGAGAGAGAGAGAGAGAGAGAGAGAATAAACTTAAATGGTCCTTTTCTTTTTCTTCCTTCCTTCCTTCCTTCATGCATGCATTCATGCATTTTGCAGTGCTGGGGATAGAACCCATGGTCTCACACATGCATATGTATATGCTATGTGCTCTACCACTAAACTATGCCCCCTATTCCTTTTACTAATTAATGTATCAGAAAACACAAACCCATCTAATATAGAGACCAGGTTCCTAAAGTCAGATAATGTGTTCTCTATCATTTGCTGCTGTGTACCAGAGAGTTTAAAGTCACCTGATAAATGTGGCACATTTTATCACAGGCATGCTATTTAAAGCTTGGATTTGTGGCTGGCACTTTAAGACTACTCACAGAAGAACCATGCTTATTACTGAAAGAAGAGCTCTCAGTGAAACTGTCCGAGAAACACTAGAAGCAGAACAGCATCTTCCTTGGAGGAAGCACGAAGGGAGTAGCTGAGAAAGTGAGGGGAGAATAAAAGGAGAGGAGTTTGAAGAAGAAATAGATATTGGGGCTGGAGAGATGGCTCAGTGGTTAAAAGCACTCGTTGCTCTTGCAGAGGACTTGGGTTCAATTCCCAGCACCTATACAGCAGCTAATAAACTGCTATTTATAACTCCAGTTCCAGGGGATACGATGCCCTTTTCTGGCCTTCACAAGCACTGCATGCCTGTGGTGCACTGACATACATGCAGGCGAAACACTCATACACATAAAATTAAAAAAATGAATTTATAGAAGAAGAAATAAAGACAGGCAAAATGTAATGCTGACTGAGGCATGTTGGTGCAAGTCAGTAATCCCAGCATTTGGCAGGTAAAGGCAGAAGGATAAGGAGTCCATTGGGGCTGCATAAGACCCCGTCTCAAAAAAAAAAAAAAATACAAAGTATTAAAGTTACTTTCTGTTTTTGTTTTACTTCTTTCTTTTTTTAAAATATTTTTAATGTGCTGGGCATGGTGGCGAACGCCTTTAATCCCAGCACTCGGGAGGCAGGGGCAGGTGGATCTCTGTGAGTAAAGGCAGAAGGATAAGGAGTCCATTGGGGCTGCATAAGACCCCGTCTCAAAAAAAAAAAAAAATACAAAGTATTAAAGTTACTTTCTGTTTTTGTTTTACTTCTTTCTTTTTTTAAAATATTTTTAATGTGCTGGGCATGGTGGCGAACGCCTTTAATCCCAGCACTCGGGAGGCAGGGGCAGGTGGATCTCTGTGAGCTGATATGTGAATGAGTGTCTTGCCTGCATGTATGTAAGTGCAACTGTGTCATGCAATGCCTGCAGAGGTCAGAAGAAGGCATTGGATCCCTTGGAACTGGAGTTATAGACAGTTGTTAGCCACCATGTGGGTGCTGGGAATCAAACCTAGGTCCTCTGCAAGAGCAGCCAGTGCTCTTAACTGCTGAGCCATCTCTCTAGCCCTTGCTCCTTTTTGAGCCATGTTTCACTATATAGTAAAATGGGCTTGAAGTAAATCTTCCGCCTTCCTGGTGGTGAGACTACAGGTGTATACCCTAGGGTAGACCTGGAACTTTACTTTTTATTTGACCATTGTTATAGATTATTGTATAACCCTCCCTTCTACTTATGAATAACTGATGGACTGTTTTGGGTTTTTGTTGATGTTTTTGAGACGAGATTTTGTTATAAAGCCCAAGCTAGGCTTCAACATAGTCTACCCTAAAACTGTGATCCTCCTGCCTCTTGAGTGCTGTGATTACAGATCTGTGCCATCACATTCAGTTGAAAGCAGTTCATTTTTGTTGAACTGAGATACACAATAAAATGATTTTTTCAAAGCAATTTATTCAAGGCACAGAAAGGATAATCAAAATGAGATTCTAAGTAATCTGAAATTTCTAATTCTCTGTAATTTCTAAATTTTTATAACTACATATTATTTTTAATAACAAGAATGAATTGAATCAAAATGTATTCTCAGGGCTGGAGAGATGGCTCAGCAGTTAAGAACACTGCTTGTTCTTGCAGAAGACCTGGGTTTGGATCCCAGCACCCACATGGCAGCTAACAACTGTCCGTAACTCCAGTCCCAGGGGATCCAACAGCCTCTTCTGACCTCTGTGGGCATTGCACAACACAGGTGCACTTACCTACAAGCAGGCAATACATGCATACACATAAAAAATAAAAATAAAAATAAAATTTAAAAATAGTATTCTCTACAATAACTTGATTAGATGTCTAACCAGGTGCAGCCCACAAAGATGTTTGACACTAATTCCTGCCACCTGGAACACCCTCATTGGTCACAGCAATCAGTCACCTGATTTCGACTCAATGTATTACTACTCTTACCCTCAGCACAAAATACAATCAACAACAGTGTCATTTAACTCCATGGGAAATCTCAATTTGCCATGAAAGAAAAATGGAGACAAGAATTATTTGTAAGGTGATATAAGGAATTTCACTGAGGATCTTGATTTCTGAATTCTCAGTGAATAAATAGCAAATTCAGAGATCAATAAAGCACTTTAACCCAGAGATGGCAGTACTGACTTGGCTGACTCAAAGATTATTTAATGCAAAAGAACTGCCTCACTTCAGTAATACGTAGATGAAACAAGGTAAAGGGAAGAACTATATTTTTTTTCTTCTCTGCCCTTCTGTAGGATTTAGGCAATCATAAGTAACAAAAAACTGTATTGCACCCATCCTCTAGAGAACAGAACCAGCAAGACAGAAACAAAAACAAAACAAAAAGCTGGGCACCGTGGCAGATGCCTTTAATCCCAGCACTTGGGAGGTAGACGCAAGTAGATCTCTGTGACACTGAGGCCAGCCTTGTCCACATGGTGAGTTCAAGGCCAGCTGGGGCTACAGGGAGACCTTGTCTCAAAAATAAAAATACAAAAAAAAAAAAAAAAATCAAAAAATAAACAAAACAAAACCCCAAAAAACAAGGGCTGGTGAGATGTCTCAGGAAGTAATAAAAGATTCCTGGAAAAGCCAGAGAAACCCAACTTCCAAAAGTTTCCTCTGACTTTGACATGTATGCCTTTCCATGCCTACACCACACACACACACACACACACACACACACACACACACACACGCATGCACGCACACACACACACAAACACAAATAATTTTTTTAAAAAGCCATAAAAGTGATGTTGAATAGAATACAAGAATGAAGAGAAATGAGACAAGTGTAAATAAAAGTAGAGTGGCTGAGGGGTGTGTGTGTGTGTGTGTGTATGTATATAT
>NW_008349359.1:2555969-2561899 GCF_000622305.1 Nannospalax galili
AAATGATTTTATAATTTATAAATTATTCTTATTAGTACCTCATTCAAATCTCAACAGCCATACTGAGGTAGATATTTTCACCAATTTGCAGGCTACAAAACCGAGGATTAGAAAGGTCATTCAAATCTGGTGTAGTAAAGCACCAATTCAAACAGTTCTTTTAACATGTTTTAAAAATTATAGCCACCAAGGACCCAAGTTTGGTTCCCAGCACTCAGGTGGCTCACAACCACCTGTAACTCTAGCTCCAGGACACCCTCTTCTGGTGTCCTACAGTCATTTGCACTCATGCACACATGCACACACACATAATTGAAAATAAATATTTTTTAAAAAGTTATAGCCATGTCTGGAGGGATGGTTCAGCAGTTAAGAGCACAGGCTGCTCTGGCAAAGGACCCAGGTTTGAGTCCCAGCACTCATATGACAGCTAACAACCATCTATAACTCCAGTTCTAGGGGAAATCCGATACCCTCTTCTGATCTCTGTGGGCATTGCATCACACAAGTGCACCCACACACATGCAGGAAATACACATACATATAAAATAAAAAAAATAAAATTTATTTTTTAAAAAGTTATAGCTGTTCTGGGCATGGTGGTGCATGCCTTTAATCCCAGTACTTGGGAGGCAGAGGCAAGCAGATCTCTGTGAGTTCAAGGCCGGCCTGCTCTACATAGTGAGTTTCGGGCCAGCTAGGGCTACAGGGAGACCCTGTCTCAAAAAAGACCAAAATTAAAAAGTTATAGGCACTATGCAGACAAGAAAAATCCAGCACATAGTTGAAATCATCCTTGAAAGTCCCTTAAAATGCCCATAAAGTACAGAATACAACTATCTTAAAAAAAATTTTTTTTGGTCTTTTTGAGACAGGGTCTCCCTGCAGCCCAAGCTGGCCTGGAACTCACTATGTAGACCAGGCTGGCCTCAGTCTCAGAGATCCTACTTGTCTCTGCCTCCTGAGTGCTGGGATTAAAGGCATGTGCCGCCATGCCCAGTCAGAATATTACTCTTTTACTAGCTGTGATATAGTTATTTTTTTTCCTCCAGTCCTGGAACACACATCTATTTCTTCAAATGAATGTAGATGAAATAAGCTGGCTGCATTTCAGTGGTCACACTATATACAAAAATGTAATGCTCTTTCAAATACTACTCTCATTCCCAAGGAGCCTGACTATGGAGACACTGGGCTGCTCTCAATGAGAAACAGACTTGAAGGAGTAGTAGATTAATAGTTCTTGTCACAGGGCATAGGCAGCTGAGTCAAAGAGCCAGAAAAATAGATGCTAAATTTTTTCTAAGGTGCATGTGGTGAACCATGCCAGTAACCCTGGCACTTGGAAGGCTGTACTATACTGTACTGTACTCTTCCTTTGGAGAATAGAACCAGCAAGACAGATACCAAATAAAGAGCTCAAGGTGAGGTGGAAGGCAGGTGGGTATAGGCTTTCAGCTGTTTTAAGATTTCTTTTTTGGGAGCTGGAGAGATGGCTCAGCAGTTCAGAGCATTGGCTGCTCTTGTAGAGGACCTGGGTTTGATTCCCAGTACTCACATGGTGGCTACTAACCATCTGTAACTCCAATTCCAGGGGAATCCAACACCCTCTTCTGACCTCCATGGGCATTGTACGACATGGATGCACTTACATACATGCACACAATACATACATACACATAAAATTAAAAAAAAATTTTTTTAAAGGATTTCTTTTGTTGTTGTTGTTTTTGGTCTTTTTGAAGCAGGGTCTCCTGTAGCCCCAGCTGGCCTGGAACTCTATGTAGACCAGGCTGGCCTCAAACTAACAGAGATCTGCCTGCCTCTGCCTGAGTGCTGGGATTAAAGGTGTCCACCATCATGCCCAGCTTTTTTCTTTCTTTTCTTTCCTGGTCTTTTGTTTATTTGTTTTTAGAATTTATCTATTTTTATTTTATGTGTATGAGTGTTTTCCTGAGTGCTGGGATTAAAGGTGTCCACCATCACGCCCGACTTTTTTCTTTCTTTTCTTTTCTGGTCTTTTGTTTATTTGTTTTTAGAATTTACTTATTTTTATTTTATGTGTATGAGTGTTTTCCTGAATGTATGTATGTGTACCATGTGCACTTCTGGTGCCAAAGGAGGCCAAAAGAAGAGTGTTGGATCCCCTGGAACTGGAATTACAGATGGTTGTGAGTACCATGTCTTTACGTTTTTCTTACATTCCCTGATTAAGAGAAGAAAAGTAATAGCCCCAAAGTAAGACTAAATTTGTTGAACATTTGTTTAAAATTTAGGTGTCAGGCACAGTGCCAAACAAAGGAGAGGAGGAGAAAAGAGAAAGAGAGAGAGAAGGGAGGGAGTAAAGAAAGAAAAAAGAAAGAAGGAAGGAAGGAGGAAGGAAGGAAGGAGGAAGGAAGGAAGGAAGGAACGAAAGAAGAAAGAAAGAGAAAGAAAGAAAGAAAGAAAGAAAGAAAGAAAGAAAGAAAGAAAGAAAGAAAGAAAGAAAGAAAGAAAGAAAGAAAGAAAGAAAGGGAAAGAAAGAAAGAAAAAGCTGGGGAGATGGCTCAGTAGTTAAAGCACTTGCCATGCAAGTTTGAGGACCAGGGAGTCCAGATCCCTAGAACCCATGTGAACACCAGGTGAGTGTGGCAGCACATCTGTAATTCCAGTGCTCAAGAGGTACATACAGGGGCTCCCTGGGGCAAGCTGGCTAGCTAGGCTAGTTGTATCAGTGAGTTCTGGGGTCAGCTGAGGGACCCTGTCTCAAAGAATAAAGTAGAGAACAATAGAAGACAACTCCAGACATCAACTTTGGGCCTTCACAGGTTCATGTAACTAGCACACACACACACACACACACACACACACACACACAAGCATACATACACAGGCATGCACACCACACATACATACTCATGAGAGAGAAAATTAAAAAGAAATGGTTGTGTTCTAGGATTTAAAAAGTGGTTAGGAATACAGATTCAGACATAAATACTAAGTCCTAATAAAGTTGATGTAGTTTCCCCAAATAACCCTAACCCTTCTACTTTTTTGCTGTTGTTGAATGGTCTCAATATAGCATAGGCTGGCCTCAAACACAAAATCCTCCTGCTTCAGTTTCCATTATGCTGGGATTACAAGTATGGACCACCACACTTGGTTAGAACACTTCAAAAGGAAGTCTTAGCTGTTATTCTAAGTGAGACATGCACAAAAAGTTTCTACTAGGAAACAAAATAGCCATTCTCTCTAGATCTATACCTGGAGTAATAGGTGTATGAGGTGTCAGTCATATGTGACTTGTTAAGAAAATGATCCACAGCAAAACAACAACAGAAACCTTAATCTTTAAATACACATTCAAATTAAAAGGTGACTCTAGCATTTTGTGATTATAAAAAAAAATCTACATATTCATTTTGGTCTCAGCTTTGAATACACAAAGTTAGAAATACACCCTTCGGTACAGCTAGGAAATCAGTTATGCTCAATACTGACTGGGATGTTTTTCACCTGTTGTTAGGGGAGGAGTGTTATTTTTAATTATGCTGACTGTCCCATGAAGAATCCCATAAAAGAGCAGTCATTAAAATCAAACTAAGGAATGAATTTCAAGCTATAAAATTCATAAGAGTGTTCAGATTCAAAATAGAGTGATTCTTCTCCAAGTAAAGCCCAGAGTAGTGCTCTGTACAAGGAAACAGAGGCTGAGAAGTCCAGACCTTCCTGGAAACTGATGTCACATTGGTAGGAGTCACCAGACACTCTAATTACTTACACCAACATTTCCCCTGACTTAGCCTCTCCTGTCACCTGTTGTCTCCCACTTATTGCTTATAAGATCAAAGAGCAGGAAAGAACTAGATTATTTATTCTGTGAAATAAAGATAATGTGCCTACTCTGCCCCATCTCAAAATAAGAAATAATCATGCTCTGTTTTGTTACTAAGTGACAAAGAAGCCAAGCGAAAACTTGACAACAATAATTAAATTAGAATCTTCAAACATTAGCTGGTGGACATGACAGTCTTTTTAGATTTTAGATTATAGGCAGCTAAGAAACAAATACAATCAAAATCCTAAACTTTTATACTCTTCTTCCTCAAGCAAACTTTGTGAAAAAAAAAAAAAGTATTAGCACCCAAGACAGGAAAAGTTGGGACAGTTTCTAGGTCATCTGGGCTCTAGTCTGACAGGTATAATTTCATTTTATTGCAAGTTTTGTGAATTCTCTTCATTTCAGAAAACACATAAAATGTAAATGTAAGAACACTTCTGGGGCTGGAGAGATGGTCCAGCGATTAAGAGCACTGGACTTGCAGAAACCCAGGTTAAGTTCCCAGCACCCACATGGCAGCTAAGAACCTTCTGTAACTGCAGTTCCAGGAGATCCAAGGCCCTCTTCTGGCCTCCTTGGACACTACATACACATGGTGCACTTACATGCAGTCAAAACATATACACATAAAAATAAATCAATAATTTTTTTATTTTTAAAAAATATTTTATGGGGAGCGGCTGGAGAGATAGCTCAGTGGTTAAAAGCACTGACTGCTCTTACAGTGGACCTGGGTTCAAATCCCAGCACCCACATGGCGGCTAACAACTGTCCATAACTCCAATTCCAGGGGATATGATGCCCTCCTCTAACCTCTGAGGGCATTGCATGACATGGGTATACTCACATACATGCAGGCAGTACATTCAAATACATAAATTTTTTTTTCTTTTGGTCTTTTTGAAACAGGGTCTCCCTGTAGCCCCAGCTGTCCTGGAACTCACTATGTAGACCAGGCTGGCCTTGAACTCACAGAGATCCGCCTGCCTCTGCCTCCCAAGTGCTCCCGGGTGTGCACCACCATACCCGGCTAAAAATAACATTAAAAAAAAATTTATGGGGCTGGAGAGATAGCTCGGCAGTTAAGAACACTGGCTGTTCTTGCAGAAGACCCGGGTCTAAATCCCAGCACCCACGTGGCAGCTAACAATTGTATGTAACTCCAGTTCCAGGGCATCTGACGGCCTCTTCTGTCCTCCACAGGCATTTTATTTGCATGTGTATTGCCTGCATGTATATAAGTGCACCTGTCTTGTGCAATGCCCAAGGTGGTCAGAAGAGGGTGTCAGATCCCCTGTAACTGAAGTTATGGATGTTGCTAGTTGCCATGTGGGTCCTGGGAATCAAACCCCGGTCCTCTGCAAGAGCAGCCAGTGCTCTTAACTGCTAAACCATTTCTCCAGCTCTCAATTTTTTTAATAAAAAAAAAAAATCCTTCTGCTAGGCATGGTGGCAACTGTCACCACATCCAGCACTTGGAAGGTCAAGGCAGGAGAACTGCAAATTCGAGGCCAACCTTGGCTCTACAGTAAGACCCTGTTTCACAAACAAATAAAAAAAATTTGAAACAACTTAAATACAATTTTGTTAGACTGTCTGCGTAGTTTATAATGTAAATGGCCATATGGGAAAAAAGGTAAGTTCAATCACTTAAGTCTTTAAGATCCAAGGTTTGCTGCCTCTCTCCTTTATATTCTGCTTATGTCTTTTTTTTTTTTCATGTGTATGCGTATATTGCCTGCATGTAGGTAAGTGCACCCATGTCATGCATGCTCATGGAAGACAGAAGAGACTGTTGGATCCCCTGGAACTGGAGTTACAGACAGTTGTTAGCTGCCATGTGGGTTCTGGGATTAGAACCCAGGTCTTCTGTAAGAACTGTTAAGAACCAGTGTTCTTAACCGCTGAGCCATCTCTCCAGCCCCCTCCTGTTTATGTCTTAAATAACAGCTACAATTTCACAGAGAAATTAATTCCTGTATGAAAATGAATTGATAGTTCTGTAGGCATGCTTAGATTTTTGCCTGGACACTGACATGCTTTAGAATTTTAAACTTCTATTAGCAAGCAGCAAAGTCTATGTGCTATTCAACATAGATAAAAATGCATC
>NW_008349359.1:2561946-2583784 GCF_000622305.1 Nannospalax galili
TATTCTATATAATTTATATACATTTATTAATCTATGTGTTGCCTGATTTATGTTTTTAGTGGTAGAAATTGTTTTTGAATTAAGCCCTGACCAGGTTCTCCCTAACAAATAGAATCTTCTGAAATGAGGATACAATTTGTAGCAAACCTAGTTGATCCTCAGAAAGGCTCATTAACTGATGCTCTAAGGAAACTATTCACTGACCACAGATGGAATGGTGTCAGTAATGTTTACTGGCTGCCATCCCATAGCATAAGCCGCTCTCAGCAGATACATTGCCCAGCTGGACATTTTCTTCTGGTCAAGAATTGCTACTAAATTTACTTTATTAGAATTATCACCAGTGATATACATATACATATACATATACATATACATATACATATACATATACATATATACATACATATTATGGTGAATCACACCAAGTACAGCGAAATCTGTTACACAGTAAACCTAAAACTAGAAGTAAATTTACCTAAAAGTCTTTCTCTAATTCTATCTCTCTCCCTCACACACACACTCACTCATACTCTCTCTCAAGCATGCATACACACACACACACACACACACACACACACACACACACAGAGGCACAAAGCATCATCAACACCATGTTAATTTCACATTTCTCAAGCTGTATTAAAACAATGTTACTCCAGGGACCTCTCATTCACTTCAATCTACAATGAGTGAAGGCAGAGACTAAGTGAACCCACAGAACTCACAAAGATGATTACCTGGTAGTCTGGTTTTGTAAAATAATCCAAAGAGGAGATATGGTCAAGAAAGGTGCTGAATTCCGGAGGGAGATGCTTCAGCATGAGCCTGTGGTCATACCTCTCCTTAATTGAGCCTACTTGCTCCTGGAAAGTAGAGAGAAAAGTAATCAAACTCAATTTCTTTTGGAAGTTATGCATTAAAAGCTCTATAGTTAATAGTCTCAAGAGAATGTACATGGCTAGGAATGAGACAGTGCATAATTAAGTAGAAAGTAAGAACTAAGCTTTCACTAATAGCTTAATACACAGTGCTTTAAAGGGGGGAAGCAAGGGAAATATATAATGCAGAGTCAAAAGAGTAATATGCATCAGAGAACTAAAAATCCCCCAAAGAGCACTTTAAACCGGGTCTATTTTCCTTTATCAATACATTGTTTATACTTTTCCAAAAAATAATCTGACAATTAGAAAATAAGAACTGTCCCAGGTGTGGTGGCATATGCCTTTAGTCCTAGCAATTGGGAGGCAGAGGCAGGCAGAGCTCTGTGAGTTCAAGGCCAGCCTGGTCTACACAGTGAATTCCAGGCTAGCTGTGGCTACAGGGAGACCCAGACTAAAAAAAAAGAGCTATACTTTGTATCATAAAAATGCTGTACTTATAAAATAGTACCTATTCTCAATGTACACAGAAAAATCAGTCTAATTAGCTCTCTAATATCAATTCATAGAGAGAAAAATATACATATAGTGAAGCCACTAGTAGACTTTAAGTGCCATATGTAAGGGCATTAAAGTATTTGAAATAGCCGAGCATGGTGGCACATGCCTTTAAACCCCAGAATTTGGGAGGCAGAGGATCTCTGTGCGTTCAAGGCCAGCCTGGTCTACATAGTGAGTTCCAGGTCAGTTAGGGCTACACAGAAACCCTGTCTCAAAAAAAAAAACAAACAAAACAAAACAAAAGAAATTTAGTTTACAACTAAACTGATATACAAATACAAAAACTATACACACATTAATAGGGTACCATGTAATATTTCTTTTTTATCTTTTGTATTGCGAGGAATTGAACCCAGGGTCTTACAAATGCTTGGGAAGCATCTACGACTGAACTTCATCCCCATTCTTTACTACATGATATTTCAATACATGAATACATTAGGTAATGTTTACTAAGCAGACTTTCAACAAATTCTTTCCCCTACCAAAACTGACTTTCCACTTCAAAATTACCTTGTCTTTTATTTTTCTCCAAGGCAGCTGACCAACCACAAACTCTACCAACATGTAAAACAAGGACCAAAGGTCATCGTGTCTTCCCATTTCCTTAGGAAATAAGAGAATTCAGACATATATTAACAGTCCCTCCAAGTATACCATATCGTTCAAGACCCAACCATTTAAATGTATTTCCCATACATTATCTGGTAAATATATCTATACAACTATATACATAACTATATATCAATTTATATGCAGAATATATGTGTTGAAAAATGTTTTGATACAAAGAATACCCTGGTAGGAGATGTAGTTTAGTAGGAGAATTCTTAATGTGTTTAAGACCATGGATTTTATTCCCAAACACCACAAAAAAACAACTATCACCAAAAATAAAAAACACAGAACTGGGGATGTAGCTCAACGGGTAGAGTACTTGCCTAGAGTGTATGAGGCTCTAGGTTTGATCCCCAGTACTACCTAATACTGGGCATTGCAGTGCATGCCTGTAGTTCCAGGACACCAAGGAGGGATTAAAAGTTCAAGGCTAAGGCTGGGCATGGTGGCACATGCCCTTAATCCCAGCACTCAGGAAGCAGAAGGAGGCAGATTTCTGTGAGATCAAAGCCAACCTAGTCTATAGGTCAGTTGGAGCTACAGGGAGTCCCTGTCTCAAAATAACCAAATCAAACCAAACAAATCAGGGGATGGAGAGACAGCTCAGCAGTTAAGAGCACTGGCTGCTCTTGCAGAGGACCCAGATTCAATTCCCAGCACCTACATGACAGCTAACAACTGTCTGTAACTCCAGGGGAATCTGATGCCCTCTTCTGACATCCTTGGGCATTGCATGACTCAGGTGCACTTACAAACATGCAGGTAATACACTCATATACACTAAATTGAAAAAAAATGAAAACAAAAACAAAAAACTGAAGCCAGAGGTGGTGGCACACGCCTTTAATCCCAGCACTTGGGAGGCAGAGGCGGGCAGATCCCTGTGAGTTCAAGACCAGCCTGGTCTACATAGTGAGTTCCAGGACAGCTGGGGCTACAGGGAGACCCTGTCTCAAAAAGACCAAAAAAAAAAAAACCAAAAGAGAAGTTCAAGGTCATCCTTGGCTATGCAGTAACTTCAAAGTCAGACTATGGATATATGAGACCCTATCTCAAAAATCAATCAAATAAGCCGGGCGTGGTGGCGCACACCTTTTAATCTCAGCACTCGGGAGGCAGAGGCAGGCGGATCTCTGTGAGTTCAAGGCCAGCCTGTTCTACATAGCAAGTTCCAGGACAGCTGGAGCTACAGGGAGCCCCTTTCAAAAAAAAAACCAAAAAAAAAAAAAAAAAATCAAATAATAAAATAAAATAAAAACACCTCTAAAACCCAGAAATACTGAAAATAATATAACTTGAAGTTATTAATTAATAAGTACTTTTCTTTTTTGTCTTTTTGAGATAGGATCATTTTGGGGCTGAAAAGATGGCTCAGTGGTTAAGAACACTGGTGTTGTTCTTGCAGAAGACCCGGGTTCGAATCCCTGCACCCACATGGCAGGTAAGAACTGTCTGTAACTCCAGTTCCAGGGGATCCGACAGCCTCCTCTGACCTCCGCAAGCATTGCACAGCACAGGTACACCTACCTACATGCAGGCAATACATTGATACACATAAAAAAAATTTAAAAAAAAAAAAGAGATAGGATCTTCTTGTAGCCCTAGGAGGCAACACACTCATAAACATAAAATAAAAAAATAAATAAAATGTTAAAAAAATATTGTCACTATTTTAAATTTATCATCACATCATAAGACACCAAATTAACTGGAACATAGCACAAAAACCATGTTACATTTATCATTGGTTAAATTCTCATTAAAACAATTGTTGACTTCACAGAATAGGAACAAGATTTTTTTTAAAGTATTAAGAAAAGATTTCCTTTTATCAAAGATATACTTGCTAAATTTCTCAAGCAGACAAATTTAAAGATAGACATTCCATTAAATGCCCTCCTTTCCTACTCATAACCAAAGCCTAGGATGAGGGGAGGAAAAAGGGAGGCTAAATCATCAGAACCAAAGAAAGTAGATATTTTAAAAAATTTAACCCAGAGAGAAGGAATAATTAAAAAAAATTAAAGTTGTCTGTATTTGAGGAATATTCATAAATATAAAGGGCTTGGTGTACAAAGGTTATTACAGATTAGAAACACATTATAAAGAAAATGATCTCTATATTAGATATTGACAGTGTGATATTCAAATCTTTTTTTCTTAAAAATTTTTAATTACATTTATTTATTATATATGGATGTGTGTGTATGCATTCATGTGGAGGTTGGAGGACAGGAGTTGGTTCTCTCCTTCCACCATGTGGGTTCTGGGGATCAAACTCAGGTTGTCAGGCTTGGAGGCAAGTACCTTTACCTGCTGAACTATCTTGCATTGCTGGAACCAACCCACAAATAATCTCTTTTTTAAAAAATATTTTATTCATTATTTTTATTTTATGTGTAAAATACCATGCAATAAAATAATAATAAAATTTTAGTGTTTTGCCTGAATATGTTTATCCATGTCATGCAGTGCCTGCAGAGGCCAGAAGAGGGCATTGGATCCCCTGGAACTGAAGTTACTGGTGGTTGTGAGCTGCCATGTGGGTCCTGAGAACTGAACCTGGGTCCTCTCCAAAAGTATCCAGTGCTCTTAACCACTGAGCCATCTCTCCAGTCCCACAAATAATTTCTTGAAACAGAATACAGGTATTTATTTCTTCAAATTTCTATATTTAATTTGTAATACTAATATCTAATTAGACATATTTCTCACACACATACTTAGTTATTTCCTTTTCTGGTATATGAAAATTTATTTTCTATGAAGCTGCACATATTTTATCCATTATACATCTTACCATGAATTAATACTATGAACTCCTTTCCCTACAGCATTATACAAAAACATGAATTAGAACAACCACTGAGGTAAATTTGTAGCTACCAAAGGGATCGTGTGCTCCTGAGTACTTTCTTTTTTAATAGTTTATTATTTTTATTTTATGTGTATGAGTGTATTGCCTGCATGTATGTGAGTGCACCCGTGTCATGCATGCCGCAGAGGTCAGAAGAGGGCTTCGGATTCCCCTGGAACTGGAGTTAAGGATGGTTCGTAGCTGCCATGTGGGTGCTGGGAATCAAACCTGGGTCCTCTGCAAGAGCAGTCAGTACTCTTAACCACTGAGCCATCTCTCCAGCCCCACTTCCAAGTACTTTCTACACCTTTGAACTATAGTATAAAGAAATCAATCTGATTCAAGTCATGAGCATTCATATGCAGATATGATGACCCTAGTTCAGACACCTACCCTGTTCCGATGAGCGTTGATTGATGCATAACGAACCGTCCCTCGAAAACCTGCCACAGCACGGGGCTATAATAAATCACACAATAGTAGGAAATTAACTTAAACAGCAACAGATTCAACACAGTTGAACATTATGAAGCAAATGGTAAAAAAAATTATTAAAAACTAGAAAGAATATCTTTAAACCACAACTTAAAATACACTGATGTTTTAGTTATTGTATTTCAGTCCTCTTCTATGTCTTTAAATATTTTAAAAATTTATTTATTTATCTATTTAGAGTGTGCATGATGTTTAAGGTGGTAGGAGGCATACTACAGTGTGCACTGGAGGTCAGAGGACAACTTTCAGGAGTCAGTTCTTACCCTCCACCAAGTGGTCCATGGGACTGAACTCAGGTATCAAGCTTGACAACAAGTACCTTTACCTACTGAGCTATCTGCATTTTAAAGTATAACATGATGGAGATGCACCTCAGGGTAGAGCATTTGCCTACCATATACAGGCTTTGGGTTTGATCCCCAGCATTATCAACACACACACACACACACACACACACACACACACACACACACACACACACACATACAAAAGATAGATTAGATGATAGATGTGTTTATGATATATATATATATATACACACACAATTCTGTATATTAGAAAACATCAAATGTTTTCATTGACTCAGAATTATGCCAGTATCAAAGAATCATAGTATACACATAGTGTATAGGCTCTAGTTACAAATACATATAACAATACAAGCCATCAGCAAATAACCAAAGATACCAACTTCTTCATATCTTGACTATTTCATTCAAACTTAATTCAAAGGTGGTGAAAACTGTACTTTAACTGCATAAGCAATTAATACATTAAACATTCAAATTGTTGGATACATATGCTAGGTAATGGGAATTAAGCCAGATATGATCCCAGTCCTTGGACAGTGCAACATCAAATAGTGTAGAAACAATTTGCATTTGGCTTACAAGACTCCATGACTTGTCTTCCTCTCCACAGTGCATTTACTATAGTTTCTTCTACCACCAATTTTCATTCTAGCTCAAGATTTTACACTTGCTAAATTCTTCAGAATGTCATCTCCTTGCATGCCTCCCATGGCTAGATTTCCTTCAGGTTAAAGCCTCTGTTTAAATGTCACCTACTGAAAACTATTAATCATCCTGATCTACAATACCACTCCCCCACCTGCAATGCCACTCTGTTCTTTTACACTTGCCACATTCTATAATGCTTTTTACCCACAAAAATATATTTTACTTATATGATTACTTTATCACCTATTTCTTTACATTTTATTTATTGGTTGTCTTCCTTCCACAGGATATATTCTGAAGGCATAAGTTCTTTGTCTTGCTCATTTTATAAAGCTCATTTTATAAACACAGAAACAATTAATCAAATATAAAATACAGAAGAAAGCATCAACTGGCAAGACCAGGCAGAAGGGGTTATCAGGGACAGAGGGCAAGGTAGAGATAACAATATCTACAAACATATATAAAGAACAAAAGCATCAAGGAACATAACTCAAATGTCCAAGAACTCTGGGATACCCAAAAGGCCAAACCTAAGAATATATGGAATAGGAGAAGGAGCTGAGATAAATTATATCAAAAGGCTTAGACAATAAAATTATAGTCAAGAATTTCCAAACCTAGAGAAATAGATATCCGAACACAGGAAGCATTTAGAATTCCAAATAAATGTGATGAGAGAACCTCCTCTCCATGATATATCATGGTCAAGATGTCAAAAATACAAAGCAAAGAAACACTACTAAAAGCTGAAATGGAAAAACGCCAACTAAACTATAGAGACAGAAACATCCAAATAACATGCGAAATGCTGAAAGTATTAAAAGAAAACAGAGAAAATACTTCAAGATATAGATGTAAGCAACCCTAATAGCACAGGAAACAGCCCCAAGAATTGGCAAATGGGATTACATGAAATAAAAAAAGCTTCTACATAGCAAAAGAAACTGTCACCAGAATGAACACACAATAAAGAACTGCTAAAATTAAACACCAAAAACCAAACAGAAAATCAATAAATGGGAAAATGACCTGAACAGACAGTTTCTATGAGAAATACAGATGGACAATAGGCATTGTTTTAAAATGTCAACATCACGGGCCATCAAAGAAATTCAAACTAAAACTATTTTGAGATTTTCTCACAAGAGACTGACTCTTCTCCCCAGCAGCCCATCTCACCCCAGCCAGCTTGGCCACAATCAAGAAAATACGACAATAACAAATGCTGACAAAAATATGCACAAAGAGGGATCCTCACCTACTGTTACCATCAACATATGAAAATGTAGCATATCTACAAAGTGGAATTCTATTCAGCTGTCCAGAAAAATGGAATGACAAAATGCACGCAAGATGAATGAAACTGGAAGACATTGTGTTACTCAAGGCAACCAAGACTCAGAAAGACAAATCATCACATGTTCTCTCTCATATGTGGATCATAGACTCTAACAATTCAAATAAGTGTATCCAGGTGGGAGTTAATAGGGTAAAAAATAGAAGAATGGGATCCATGGGGCTGGAGAGATGGCTCAGCAGTTAAGAGCACTGGCTGCTCTTGAAGAGGACCCAGGTTTGATTCCCAGCACCCACATGGCATAACTACCGTTCATAACTCCCGTTCCAGGGGATCCAAAATTCTCTTCTGACCTCCACGGGCACTGACCCAGTGCATTTACATACATGCAGGCAATATAAGGCAATATAATCATACATATAAAATTAAAAATACATAATAAAAAAAAAAGGCCAAGTGTGGTGGCATATGTCTTTAATCCCAGCACTTGGGAGGCAGAGGCAAGCAGATCTCTGTGAGTGAGGCCAGCCTGGTCTACATAGTGAGTTCCAAGACAGCTGGGGCTACAGGAGAAGACAACAGAACAAAATGAAAACAGAAATACTGTGGAAGAAAGACCATAGCAAGGAAAAGGGGGTCAGAGAGATGAGGGGAAGTGGGAGGGAATCAAAACAAAATGTGCATAAAAATCCTAGTTGAAAACCTGTAATTTTGTAACCTAATATAAAAATCTTTTTTAAAATTTATTATTTTTATGTGTATGCATATATTGCCTGCATGTAGGTAAGTGCACCTGTGTCATGCAATTCCCACAGAGGACAGAAGAGAGGCTGTCGGATCCCCTGGGACTGGAGTTATGGACAGTTGTCAGCTGACAGTTGTTAGCTGGGTGCTGGGATTTGAACCTTGGTCTTCTGCCAAGAACAACCAGTGTTCTTAACCGCTGAGATCTCTCCAGCCCCATATATAAAACTCTTTAAAATATTTTTAACAAGTCTCTGAGGAGAGTAACTTGTTTGTGAACTTAACAAGTGACAAAATAAGTTCTTGCATATGACCTTTCAACTTCAGACCATACAGTGTTTCCATTCTACTGCTTCAGAAGGGTCAAGTCACTACCAAGAATCAGAGAGCCACCATAGCTCAATATGAAAACTTACAAACTTATAATTATTTTCACTAGATTTTTTCCAGAAATTTCATTTTTTAAAATTTATCTTTTGTTTATGTGTATGAGTGTTTTGCCTCCATGTATGTAAGTACATCCTTGTCATGCAATGCCCACAGAGGTCAGAAGAGGGCATTAGATTCTCTTGAACTGTATTTTTTTTTTTTTTTTTTTTGGTCTGTTTTGAGACAGGGTCTCCCTGTAGCCCCAGCTGTCCTGGAACTCACTAAGTAGACCAGGCTGGCCTTGAACTCACAGAGATCCGCCTGCCTCTGCCTCCCGAGTGCTGGGATTAAAGGCGTGCACCACCATGCCCAGCGAACTGTATTTTTTTGAGTGGTTGTAAGCCATCTCTCCAGTGCCCCCCACCTTTTGGAGACAGGATCTCACTATGGAGCCCTGGCTGGGCTGGATCTTACCTGCCTCTGCCTCCGAAAGGCACATGACACCATACCTGGCTTTTTTCAGTAATTCAAATTTCCCTCAGTATATACTGTTTTTATTGTTTAAAAAACACTATAGTACATGGTATTTTAAAAATTCTGGACTGAGGTGTAGCAGTGGTATGGCACTTACTCCAAGGCCCCAAGGTTGACCACCAGCACCACCATCAAAAGAACAAAAAAAACTCACAACTTTATAAGAATCATTTCCTCACATACAAAAGAGTAAGATACACAGTCTATGAATTCTTCTATTTGCTCACTTTCATAATCTATGTTTACTCTGTTCAAGCTAGTGTTTATATCATTTTTTTCATTTTTCCCTTTCTCTTTAAATACCTTTTAAAAAAAACTATTTTGAAATTATTCTCTGTATAAGTCTCAGTAATAAAAAAATTTCTACAACGCTGGGCACGGTGGTGCACACCTTTAATCTCAGCACTCCAGAGGCTGAGGAAGGCAGATCTTAATGAGATCAAGGCCAGCCTGGTCTATACAGCAAGTTCCAGGCCTGCTGGGGCTACAAGGAGAACCTCTCTTTTTTGTGTGTGTGTGCTGCAATAAATTTTTTTTTCAAACAGGTAGCAGAACACAGTTTGGACCACAGTTTTTTGACTCCTAAAATAATGTACATGCAGTATTCATAATATAAGTTGGCATATAGTAAGTGATCATTAATATAATAATTTTCATTATTAAGGACAAAAATGGATCAAGTAATATTGGCCCACAGTTGCTGAATAAAATTATTTATATATCCCACTTATCTTAGTACTTTGAGGCTACTGTAACAAAATACCATATATGTATTATATTGTAATACAATATATGTATATAATTAATAGAAACAGATATCACTTAGTTCTGAACTCTGGAAAGTTCCAACGCCATGGTACATTCCATACCTAGTGAGGGTTCACTTTTTTTTAAAATTTGTTTTTACTGAATTTTTCTGTATTTTATACAGAAGAGCTCAAAGAATCTTAATCATCTTTATATCCCCATCCCCACTGGTATGCTCCCACAGCCACCCCCCCAGCCCATATATTCTGTCATTCTGTCATCTGTATTAAGGCCCAATATGTCAAGTCAGTTCCCCCAAGATGTTTCCCTGTGCAAGTCTATCCACTGAGGTCTAGTCAACCTATCTAGAGTCTCTTGTTTTAGGAAGATCAGCTCTTCCTCACCCAGCAGTAATCAGCTGCCAATGTTTCCTCAGCTAAGACTGGGGTCTGCTGTTCATTTCCCCAGTTATGTGCTGGTTTTTTGTCTGAGTTTGCACAGAATTTTTGTATGCTAACACCATTGTCATAGAATCAAATGAGCAGATTCCCAGGAGCTTGTAGGACTGTTTCCATATGGTTGTGCACCTCCTCCCTGGCTTTTACAATCTTTCCGCCCCCTCTTCCATGATGATCCCTGAGCCCTAGGTAGATGAAGTTTAATATAGGAGTCCTGCCCATTGACCAACAATCTGTAGACTCTTAATCTCTACATTTTGGCCATTTGTAGCCTTTTGCATTCCTGTCCTTCTGTTGCATGAGGGATCTTCATTAATGAGAATTGAGAAATTCTTTAGTATTGTCTTCGTTACCCCTATTCTATGTTCCATATGCCTTAGACGTAGAGGTTGCATTGTAGATGTGTCACTTAGGCCTGGGCATAGACAATGTCTGTGTGTAACCAGTTGTAGTACTTGGTAATAGGGAAGACCCTATCTTAAGAAACAAAACAAGGGGATGGAGAGATGGCTCAGCGGTTAAGAGCACTGGCTGTTCTTGCAGAAGACCTAGGTTTAAATCCCAGCACCCACATGGCAGCTAACAACCATCTGTCTATAACTCCAGTTCCAGGAGATCTGATGCCCTCTTCTGTCCTCCATGAGCATTGCATGACATAGGTGCACTTACATGCAGGCAATACATGCATATGCATAAAATAAAAACAAAACAAAAAACCTTAAATTTTTTTCTACAATCTTTTGAAATCTTCATCTTTAAAAAATTTTTTGATTTATTTATCTTTATTTTATGTGTACAAGAGTTTTGCCTGTATGTATATAAGTGCATCCATATCATGCAAAGCCCATAGAGGCCAGAAGAGGGTGTTGAATCCCCTGGAACTGGGGAACAGACAGTGCTCTTCATTTTCTATTCTATTCTATTCTATTCTATTCTATTCTATTCTATTCTATTCTATTCTATTCTAATTCTATTCTATTCTATTCTATTCCATTCCATTCCATTCCATTCCATTCTATTCTATTCTATTCTATTTGTCTTTTTGAGACAGAGTCTCCCTATAACCCCAGCTACCTTGGCCTGGAATTCACTATGTAGACCAGGCTGGCCACCTGCCTCTGCCTTCCAAGTACTGGGATTAAAGGCATGCACCACCACACCTGGATAGTGCTTTTCATATTCTATGCTGGCAGTTACTGACAATCATAGTTAGTACATCTCAATATGTTTTCTAAGATATCATGAGTAATGGGATTTTTTTAGTGGAGCCAGATCTGAGATCATTCTTTATATAAGAAAAAAAAATCAGGGCTGGAAAGATGGCTTGGCAGCTTAAGAGCACTGGCTGCTCTTGTAGAAGACTCAGGTTCGATTTCCAGCACCTACATGGCTGCTAATAAATGTAACTCAGTTCCAGGGGATCCAATGCCCTCTTCTCCATCTCCACAGGCATTGTATGACATGAGTGCACTTAAATACGTGCAGGAGATACACTCATATACATAAAATAAAAATAATAATTTTTTTTAATCTAAAAATATGAAAGCCTACTACCAATGCTTTTCAGTGAATAATACTTCAAAAGTTGTACTTTCATGCAATGGCTGATACAGCCCTCAGCATAGTTGTTTTTGTAGCATTCAATTTTATCTAATTATTTGCATTCAAATAACTGACAGAATGAAAATATCCAGACCCATTACCATAATCCATAGCCCAGTCCACAGTTAATTGGGCATCTAGATGTCCCATGATGGATTTCAGCACAGACAAGCCTAGCAGATCTTCCTACTTACGAGTACCCCTGGCAAGGCTCTGATGTGACTTCAAGTGCTATGGAAGGTTGAAATTGAAGTAGAGAGATGAGCTGTTCAGATAAATCTTGATGTAACTAATCAAAGAAATCCAAGTAGAGGAAATTCAATCACCTTATTTAATGCACTAAAGGCAACTCAAGTCTAACCAGGGAAGCAATAATATATGCAAATAATTCTAATTCAAGGTCCATTACACCATGTGAATTTTATTTAAGATTTATAGTGAAAATACATCCTGAAAGATAAAGTAAAAAGTTAGCATCCTGAATAATCTAAGAGCAAGTTTTCTTAAAATAAATACCTATAGTGTTTTAATAAAAATGGAAAAGAAAAACTAAACTGAGCCCTTATGGACTGACAGAATAGCAACTGGAAGGAAACACATTTCAGATAAGTGCAAGGTAGGAAGAAGAAAGAAGAGTGGGTATAAGGGAAACAAAACTGCTAAGACATGAAGCAGATGGCGAGCAAAGATAAAGAAAAGTCGGTTAAAGAAGGCCTTGAGGCCAGGCTGGGTGGCACACACCTTTAATCCCAGCACTTGGGAGGCAGAGGCAGGTAGATCTCTGTGAGTTCAAGGCCAGCCTGGTCTATATAGTGAGATCCAGAGCAGCTGGGGCTACAGTGAGACCCTGTCTCAAAAAGACCAAAAAAAGAAGGCCTTGAAGTGGCAGAATAACTCAGAGGTTAAGAGCACTTGCTGTTATTCCAGAAGACCCTGGTTTGGTTCCCAGCATCCATGTTGGGCACAACTGCCTGATTCCAGTTCCAAGGGATCTGATACCTTCCTCTCCCCTCACACATGGGACAGACATTCACACTGATACACATGCACACACACAAAAATAAATCTTTAAAAAAAAGACATTTAAAAAAAATCTTTTTTTTTTTTTGGAGACAGGGTCTTCCTGTAGCTTCAGCTGGCTTGGAACTCACTATATAGAACAGGCTGGCCTCAATCTCACAGAGATATATCTGCCTCTGCAGGATTAAAGACCTGCACCATCATGCACCACCCATAAGAACATTTAAGGTATATATGTATTCATATGATTCCCTGGCTTTAACAAAACTATTCAATTAATGGACCAATTATTATTCTTATTGATTACCCAAAAGTCCCTGCTATGAAAATAAAAATGTATTTGTTACAAACTCTTAATTAAATGATAAGCTTTAAAGGTTGTTCTAGACTACTTTCTATTGCTGTGATACTGTCCAAAGCCAACTTGAGAGGAAAGGGTTTAGTTCATCTTACAACTCTGAGGTCACAGCCTAACACCAAGGGAAGTCAGACAGGAGCTCAGGGCAGGAACCTGTAGGCAGCAACTGAAGCACAGACCACAGAGCAATGCTGCTTCCTGGCTTGCTCCTCTGGCCTGTGCCTCTGCCTCCCGAGTACTTGGATCAAAGGTGTGCGCCACCACACCCGGCCTAGCCTGCTTTCTTATACAACCCAGGACCACTTTTTCAGGAGTGGCACCACCGAGCCCTCCCATATCATTCAACAATCAATAAAATGCCTCAGAGACATGCCCACAGGCCAAATCAATAGAGAAAATTCTCCAAATGAGGTTCCCAGGCGTCAAGTTGATAACTGAAGCTATCCAGCACAAAAGTGTCATATAGCTGGGCATGTTAGTTTCCACCTATAATCCCAGCACTTAAGAGAAAGATGGATTGCTGCAAATGGAGGCCAGACTGGTCTACTAGGTAACTTCCAAACCAGCCTGGACTATAGAGTGCCACCTTGACTCAAAAGAAAAAAAAATGTGTTCTACAAATAAAATTGTCTGAGCAAGTGAGGTGACCCATGCCTTTAATCCTTTGACATTTAATAGAATTCCTGGAAAGTTTGACCATACATGGGGAGGGGGGGGAAGCAGGCAATAGAAAATGCCTGAGGGTGATTTAATAGGAAACATCTTCAAAGCAACTAAAGGAAAGCTTGATTAAAGAACTAAAGTAGGACAACAATGGGGTATTAAATAAGAAATATCAATAAAAGGATTTGAAGATGGCCCGGGACCTGATTTCAAATCCTCAGAACCCACAGAAAAAGCCAGGAGTGGTCACACATGTACGTATTACCCCAGCACTGTTGGGAAGCAGAGACAAGAGGACCACTGACCTTGCTGGCAGTTAGCCTAGCTCCAGGTTCAGTGAGAGACCCCGTCTTGGGGAAATAAAGAGGACAGTGATAGAGTTAGAAATCTTATGTCTTCCTCTGGCCTCTGAATGCATACATGGGTACACACATCAATAAAGAAAACCAAATAAAAATACTGGACTTGAAAAGTACAATAGCGAGGCAGGTGTGGTGGTGCATGCCTGCAATTAAAGCAGTCAGGAGACTGAAGCAGAGAGATCACAAGTTTGAGGCCAGCCTGTGCTGCATATGTTGGAAGGGGCAGAGATGGAGAAAAAGGAGGGGAGGAAGGAGGGAGAGAGAAAGAATATAATGGAAATAGAAGGTAGGAAGGGCATCAGACAGTAAGAAAAAACCCTAATCTCAAAAAGGGAATAAATGTTCTTAGTACTAGGACTATTCTAAAGCAGCTTTTGATATATCTAACTATAAAGTCATAACTTTCAATAATAAAATTTATTAATTTTGTTCTATAATGTAATTAAAAAATCAAAATGCCACTTTTTAGATAACATCCATGCTTTTATTCATTGAGCTATACTCCACCTCTATATAACATTCATTCTGATATAGCATTAGCATTTCTTTAAAGCGATACTATAAATAGCAGGTTAATTATCTAATACAAAATAGTAATATAGAAAATCTTACTGGTCTGACGTCACCACAGGAATTGGTAAATTGTCGGGCCAAGCCAAAATCAAGCATGAAACATTTCCTACATGTACTGGGAAAGCGTCCCATGGCGAAGTTTGACTAGAAAAATAAAAATGGAAAATATAATACATATTCTTGTAGTAAATCCTCTGACATTTTACCCTTAAATTCTTTTAAAGTCTACATGTTTAAAATATATTATTTGTAATCCATGATTTTTATTAGACATTTTATATATATATATAAATTTAGTTGTTGGCTCTATTAATGCCTACCATCAAGGAATTGGTAAATTGTCAGCAAAAATGAATTTACATGATTGTATAGTTGCATATAATATAATACTGATGTAATTAAACTCAGAACTAGAATCCTTTGAAATTCTAGTCTAAGTCATTGCTTAAATGACAGCCCAATCACTAAAACAAGGGAAACTAGGGTTTGGAAAAAATAAACATATCTCAGAAAGAATTTCTCCCACTTCTCAACCTTTTGGTTAAGGTCAAGTTTAAGAGCCAGGTGTGGTGGCACATACCTTCGACCCCAGAGCTCAGGAGACAGAGGCAGGTGGATCTCTGTTACTTCAAGGCCAGCTTGGTCTACATAGCAAGTTCCAGGCCAGTCAGGGCTACATACTGAGATCCTATGACTTCAAGACCAGCCTAGTCTACATATTGAGTTCCAGGTCAGCTGGGGCTACACAGTGAGACCATGTCTCAAAACAAACAAACAAAAAACCACATCAAGTATAAAAGCATACCCTCTAAGTACCATAAAGCTAAATTTCACAAAAGACCTAAGGAAAAGATACATTGTGTTATTCCCTTAAAAAACAAACTGATGTGGCCAGGCTTGATGGAGCATGACTGTAATCCCAGCATTCAGGAAACAGAGGCAAGAGGAACAGAAGTTCAAGGTCATCCTGAATTACACAGGAAGTTGGAGGCCAACTTAGGCTACATGAGACCCTGTCTCAAAAAACTGAAAAAAATATCAGTGTAATGTGTTAAATGACTACAAAATTGCAAAGACAGTTTACATAAATAAAGAAATCTGTAATGGTAAAAGCCAAATTGTTACACAATTGGACTGCTTTATTATGAGCTTTCTGATGAAATGGAAACCTAATAGTTGGATTTCTTCAATAAGACAGAAAGACACAGAGAAAGAGAAATGCTATATAGCCTTAAAGATTCACTTCCAAGCTGTGAATCTTTTTAAATTGAACCTCCACATGCAATAACTGATATTAAATAAATCAGTTAAGCTGGGAGTGGTGGTGCATGCCTTTCATCCCATGCAGAGGTGGGTAGATCTCTGTGAGTTCAAGGCCAGCCTGGTCTACATAAGAGTTCCAGGCCAGCTGGGGCTACAAGGAGACCCTGTCTTGAAAGCAAAGAAAAACTAATAAAATAAATTATTTAATCATACCATTTTATTTAAATGTAATACTAACAGATAACTCATTTTCAGTTTCAGTGTGGGTCTAGCAACTGAACAAACCACTAGTTAGAAACTTCACTGCCATTTTCATGTAAACTAATTTTAGAAGTGATATAACAATAGATGGCTGTACTTTTAAACTGCACCAACGGCAGTTAAATTTATAGTAAATACAGTATTATAAAGAAAAATAGGTCATTTCCCCTCATGAAGAATAAACACCCAAAAGAAAAAAGGAAAATCACATTTCAGAAATGAAAATGATGATTTCTAAGAAAAACGAAACAGAAAAAGCAAAAGCCTGTACTTCCATAGTAGCCCTGAGAAGAAAAATAAGGTCTTTCATAGTTGTTTCTTGTAAATACAACTGGTGACTTAAGCGACAGAGAACACAACATGGACAACTAGTATCAGGAAAAACAAAAGACAAATGAACGACTTAAGGCTGAGAGATTAGCAATGTAAAAATATCTAATAGTAACTGGCAAACCACTGTGTGTGTGTGTACATGCATGTGGGGACCAGAGGACATCCTCAGGTATCATTCCTGAGGTGTTGTCCACATTTTTATTTATTTATTTATTTATTTATTTATTTATTTATTTATTTACTTACTTACTTACTTACTTACTTACTTACTTACTTATTTGGAGACAGGGTCTCTCAGTAGCCTGGAACTTATGATACAGGCTAGGCTTGGCTGCCCAGTAAAGCCCCAGAGATCCTCCTGTCTCCTTCCCCAGTGCTCATCTGTACCACCACACCCAGCTCTTTGGTTTTGTTTACATGAGTTCTGGGCATGGACCTGAGTCCTCAGCACTTTACTGACTGAGCCATCTCCCAGCCCTGAGCATAGACTGTTTTAATTTGCTTGGCAATCAACATTTCATGGTATGAGAAAAGCTACTGAGGGGCAGAAGAGATGGTTCAGCAGTTAACAACACTTGCTGCTCTTCCAGAGAACCGGACTTTAATTCCCAGCACTCACATGACAGCTCACAACCCCTGCAACTCCAGTTTCAGGGGACCCAACACCCTCTTCTGCCTCCCCTGGCCTCCATGGGTACCAGGCATTCATGTGGTACACATATATACATGCAGGCAAAGCACTCAAACACATAAAAAATAAAAAAGAAAAAGAAAAAGTTATTGGAGTAAGTTATAGTTTTCAATTAGCACTTAAAAAAAAACTAAAAGGTAAGGTAAGTTATATTTTGCTTTCAGAACTTTACAGAAATAAAAATATTCCTTTGTATTTAATCATAACAAATACAGAAAACTACATATATAATTTATTGTATCTTCTTATAACATTAGAAATACTAAACAATATCCTTCTGTGCTTGGAATGGAAAAGGTCCCTACCGGCTTGATGTCTCGGTGCAGGAATCCCACAGAATGAATGCTTTCAATAGACTCCAGAATCTGTCTCCCAAGACGTAGAGTAGTGCTAATGGTGAATGTGCCCCGGGACTGGCTACGTCGAAGATCAGCCAGATTCCGACCCTGTAGAATCAGGTAATCACTTTAAAACATTAGTCCTAATACTGTGATAAGACCAAAGAATTATTTATTTACCATATTACCACATTTAAAAATGCTGTGACTGAAATAGTAAGGCTCTAGTCCAAGTTGTGACCCTCAAAAGAATTCAATAGAACATGTTCTCTCTCTCTCTTTTTTTTTTGTGGTCTTTTTGAGACAGGGTCTCCCTGTAGCCCCAGCTGGCCTGGAACTCACTATGTAGACGAGGCTGGCCTTGAACTCACAGAGATCCACCAGCTTCTGCCTCCCAAGCGCTGGGATTAAAGGCGTGCGCCACCATACCCAGTGAACATGTCCTCTTAATAACAAAATGTCTGATAAAAATTAAAGATAACCATGGCTGGAGAGATGGCTCAATGGTTAGAGCACTGGCTGCTCTTGCAGAGGACCCAGTTTTGATTCCCAGCACCCACATGGTGGCTAACAACCATCCATAACAGGGAAATTTGACCCTCTCTTCTGCCCTCCACAGGCATTGCATGAAATGCACGCACTTATATACATGTAGGCAATAACACTCATACATGTAAAATGAAAAAAAAATATTATAAATAAACAAATAAATAAAAGTGTACTTCCTGGGGCTGGAGTGATGGCTCAGTGCTTTTGAGCACTGGCTACCCAGAGGACCTGGTTCTGGTTCCTAGCACCCATATGGCAGTTAACAACCATCTGAAACTCCAGTTCCAGAGGATCCAATGCACTCTTCTGGCCTCCACAGGCATTGAACAGCACAGGTGCACTTAAAACATGCAGCCAAGCTGGGTGTGGTGGCACATGCCTGTAATCCCAGCACTCGGGGCAGATTTCTGTGAGTTCGAGGCCATGGGGCACAGCAAGTTCTAGGCCACCTGGGGCTACAGGGAGGCCCTGTCTCAAAAAGGCCAAAAAGAAAAGAAAAAATATGCAGGCAAAACACTCATACACATAAAATAAAAATACATCATCAGAAAAAATTTTAATGACTTCCTAACTCCATCTTCTTGAAAAGAATTAGAAACAATGACCAATTCCGTTGCAAAAGGCACACATAGCATCTAGACTGCCATCTCTCAATAGTGTTTCCCACTAAAAAGAACCAGGGCTTAATGGAAGAAACGATGATTCCAGATTTGGAGCATGAAATAAAGAGAGTGAACATGGTATACGGAATTGTCCTAAAAATAAGGATGCTGTAAAGACTGCCATCTAATCTGGTCAAAATGAATCAGGAGCCAATCTGAAAAAAGTTCCACTAATCAAAGGTGAAACATTTTGAACTTAAAAAGCTTCAGGCCTGGACTGATGGCATACTCCTGTAATCCCTATGTTTGTAAGGATGAGGCAGAAGGATTGCTTCCAGTTCAAGGGCACCTTGCAGGAAAATACTAGAGAAACATCTCATTTTTTTAAAAACTGATGAAAATAAAGGAATTGAATATTAACCCCAACTTTCGATATGAAATAGTGTAACCTGGAAGTTCCTCCAATCACTCTCCCATGCTCTGTGGAAGGAGTCTGCACGAAGGGGAGGGGTTAAGGATATATAAACCGGGAAAGTCACGAGGCAGGGCTCTCTTTGCCATTGTGTGTCTCTGTCCAGAAGCCACAGGATAAGGCCAGGTGTGGTGGCACACGCCTTTAATCCCAGAACTCAGGAGGCAGAGGCAGGTGGATCTCTGTGAGTTCAAGGCCAGCCTGGTCTACATCCTGAGTTCCAGGACAGCTGGGGCTACAGGGAGACCCTGTCTCAAAAAGACCAAAAAGGAGTAGTCGCCATTTTGGAACAGAGCTCAGAGCCGCCAGTCGTGCAGCTGGCAGACTGGGAGAAGGGTTGCAAGTGGTGTTGGTCGCAGAACTCAAAGCTTAGCCAAAATGTAGAAAATGGGCCAGCGGGAGTTCATTCCTCTGTAAGTCACTTTCCTGGATGTCACAAACCATGCTAAAACCCAAAGAGAATGTATCATGTCGGGTTTGTCAATCCTGGTTAGGGTCGAGTGACCCTGGGATCACAGAGAGCACATTCGGGTCCCACAGAGGGGTAAAATTTGGTGCAACAAATGTACCTCTGGATAAGCTGATAGAGTACTTTAAAAGGAAGATTTTTAAAACTAATAAATGAAGAAATGATACAATTATAATAATATATTTAGAATCCCATTGAAACAAAGGGTCTAGGCAATGCTTACTAATGGGCTGGAAAAAAAAGAGAAAAGAAAAACACTGGAAGAAAAATTAATGGGAATTCAAAATAGGTGAATTAGGCTGAAGAAAAACAAGACAGTGGCTCCTATGATACAGCAGAAAGCACACATCCTCTTCCGAACTACCCCTGTTAAAAGAAATGAAAGCTGAAATTCTAACCATCGTTTTATAAGAAATATGTGGGGTGGGGGTGGGGGACAGAGACACGACACACAACACGACAGTATGTTAAATACCAATACACAGAAATAATCAGTAAAATTCAGAACACTAGAATTTCTTTATGAAAACAGCAAAGAACAAATCTCTATGAAACTAAGAGGAGAAACTAACAGATAAAAGAGGCTTAAGAAATAAGCAATGTGGGGCTGGAGAGATGGCTCATAGATTAAGAACATTGGTTGTTCTTACAGAAGACCAGGATTCGAATCCCAGCACCCACATGGCAGCTAACAACTGTCTGTAACTCCAGTTCCAGGGGATCTGACGGCCTCTTCTGTCCACCTCAGGTATTGCAGAGTGCACTTACCTACATGCAGGCAATACACTCAAACACATAAAAAAAATTAAAAAAAAAAGAAATAAGCAATTATGGAGAAGGCTCACTGGTTAAGAGCACTGGTTGCTCTTGTAGAGAACCTGGGTTTGGTTCCCAGCACCCATATGGTAGCTAATAACCATCTGAAACTCCAGTTCCAGGGGAATCTGGCACCCTCTTCTGACCTTCGTGGGCATTGTATTTTTGTGGTGCACTTACATACATGCAGGAACACACTCATACACATAAAATAAAAATAAATTTTAAAAAAGTTTTAAAAAGGAAATAAACAATAGTGGACCCTTTTTAGAACCAGGTTCACGTAACCCAAATGAAAAATAAATAAATAAATAAAAAGGGAAATCAAAAAAATATGAAAACAATTGTTTGATGTCACTTTTTTTTTCCTCTGGTCTTTTTGAGACAGGGTGTACCTGTAGCTCCAGCGGGCCTGGAACTCTATGTAAACCAGGCTGGCTTTGAACTTATAGAGATCCACCTGTCTCTGCCTCCTGAGTGTTGGGATTAGAGGCATGCTCTACCACACCTGGCTTGATACCACTCTTAAGGACTTATTATGTGTTATAGTTAAAGAAGAAAAAAGGCTTGTCACTTATAAGTATATACTGATATATTTACAGGTAAAAGATGCCTTGGATTTGTCTTAAAACAATCTGGGGAGGAAGACAGAAAACACCTGAGAGATTGGTCACATACTGGTCACTGTTGAACCTGAGTAATGAGCAGATGTATGCTCATTATGTTATTCTCTTTATATGTGTTTAATTCTATCCATAGTAAACAAAAGGGGGGGGGATGGCAGTTCTTATGCAGTCTAGATCTACTTTTTTTTTTTTTTTTTTTTTTTTGTTTTTTAACTGCCTAGCCAATTCCTACCTCCTATTCTTATCATACCATCCTCTGAAAAGGTTACCCAGATTGCCAGTAGGGAATCGGGACATAGACAGTTTCGTCTGCTTCC
>NW_008349359.1:2583819-2591941 GCF_000622305.1 Nannospalax galili
TTTTTGTCTTTTTGAAGCAGGGTCTCCCTGTAGTCCCAACTGTCCTGGAACTCACTATGTAGACCAGGCCAGCCTTGAACTCACAGAGATCTGCCTGCCTCTGCCTTCCAAGTACTAGGACTACAGGCGTGAGCCACCACGCCCGGCTCTATTCCTTTTTTAAAAATTTCCCAGACTGATTTTTATCTCTAGAAGCTCAAATGGATGTTTTATATTTTTCATAGGGCACAGGTGAAGGCACACTGGGGCTGTAGAAGAGTAACAGAAAAATAATTAAACAACTCTTGGTGTCTGATAATGGGAGAGGGCCAACATCAAAGGCCTGGATGCCCAGGCCCACATGTGGACTGAAGACCACAACTGGCCCTCGGGGGAAATGGGAGGACCGTTCTAGAGAATCAGTCCTCCCAAGACCAGAATCTTCAAATAATAGAGACCTCCCCTGTCCCTGGCATAAGAGGCAGAACCACTGCCATACATAATCTGGGACCTAAGATTAAGGGGGCTGTGGGGAAAGCAGCCACTAAGAGAAGGCTGAAACTACTGCCTAACATCTAGAAGTCCTCCATACTCCACCCTGCTCCACCATCAATTTATCACCAGAGGATAGTGGAACTGTGGCTAACAGTAGAGGACCACAGCTCCATGTTCACAAGAAGGGACCACAGCTCAGGCTTACAGGAGGGGGCTTCAACTCTGGCTCATGGAAGGGGGTCACAGCTCCAGTTCCCAGGGTGGCACCACACTCTAGCTCAGTGGAGGAGACCACAGCTCCAGGTTTACAGGAGGAGACCACAGCTCCAACACACAGAGGGAAGTACACCATGTTAACTTTCTTGTAATGGGAAAAATATATATATAGCATGCAAGTCAAATGGAAAGGTCCTTAGACAAGTCCATAGAAGCTTGCCAGGTGCCCGTTACTGATATACACCAATCTTATTAGTTTTTCTAGTACTAAGAGCCTTACCACTCAAAGACAGTGAGATTTAGGTAACTTTAAGAATAAGAATGAGTATATTCTAAGACTGAGAGAGATTCTGTAGTCTAAGAAACCCTCTTCTATATATCTCTTCATTCACTAATAATAGTCTGAAGACAAATTGAAGAGCTTTCTCTATTAGAATGAAGATATTAACATCTGGCTTCCAGCAGTCTTTAACCATCAAGTTTACTCCACTGCAAACTACAAACTCCCTTCATCTTCAGTTTTCCCATTTGTAAAATGGGGATCAAAACTGTCCTCTCTCCCCCCATCCCATGGGGGTATACAGAAAAATCAAGATATATAAACAAAACAATAAAATAATAGGCATATAGTTCTATTAGAGGCCAATGAGGAAGAAAACAGTGTACATATTAATGAATTAAAAAATGTAAAAGGGAAATTACTTCAATAAAATAAAACTATGCTAATGAGATAGATGGTGGATCATGTAACTCAAAAAGACTTTTAAAGACCAGTGAGATGGTCCAGAGGGCAAAGGCTTTTGCTGCCAAGTCTGACACCTAAATTCAATCTCTGGGACCCACATGGTAGGAGAGACTGACTCCCATCAAATTGTCCTCTGACCTCTACATACGTGCCATGGCATTCTCCCCATCCTCAAAACTTAGCAATAATTTTTAAACAGATTTTAAGCCAGAGATGGTAGCTCATGACTGAAATCCTAGAAATCAAGAGATTAAGATAGGAAGATCTTGAGTTCAAGGCCAGTCTTGACTATATAGTAAGTTTAAGACTGCTTAAAAAAAAATTTAAGTCTATAATTTACAAAAAGGTTAATATCTTTAGGTCTAAGTCAAATGCTGAAGGATAGTTGAGGGAAACAAGAAAAGCCTTCTAATGAGAAGAAACATTTAGGCCAGTATTTATGCATATAAAATTACTATTATTTAGGGAACTTGAAAGAAAATAAAGGAACCAACATCCACAACCAAGTCTGTTAAAGATGAAAGGAAATGTTCAAAATTCAAAATCAGACAATAGGTGCACCATGGCTTTTAAATTTTGGGGGGAGGGGGTGGTCAGGAACACAGGTATCATCAAGGAAAATGGAATGGTTTCTTTGTTTTTCCTACAATAACCATTACTGCTATATTCCCTATGTGAACTTATATTCTCTCAACCCAACTTTACTCTCATCTAAAGGAAAGGGAACATCATTACATGGAAGGAAACACAGAAAGCAATGCTTACAACTTCAAAGTAATGACTGGTACTTGAGGGCATAAATGGAAATTTGAAATGCCTGAGGTAAGAAAGATGGAGGGAGAAGGCATGGGGAAGGGGCAAGACTCATATTATAGCTCACAATCCATGCTGAAATTAAAAGTTTTGCAAAAAATGGCAATCAGTAAAGATACAGATCAACTGAAACAGCTTCAAGGCCAACTACTTCATTTTTAAAAAATCTCTATCATTAAATAAAGTTCCATGTACACAGTGTACAGCATTTAGACATGATAAGAATGCTGTCATTTTGGGGCTGGACGTGGTGGTGCACGCCTGTAGTCCCAGCACTAGGGAGGCAGAGGCAGGCGGATCTCTGTGAGTTCAAGGCCAGCCTGGCCTACAAAGTGAGTTCCAGGACAGCTGGGGCTACAGGGAGACCCTGTCTCAAAAAGACGTGGTTAAGAGCACTAACTGCTCTTGCAGAGGACCTGGGTTTGGTTCCCAGCACCCACATGCAGCTAACAACTGTCTATAACTCCAGTTCCAAGGGATGTGACACCCTCTTCTGGCTTCTGCAGGTATTGCATACACACACTTATATATATGCAGGCAAAACATTTATACACATAAAATATAAATAAAAGCCGGGCGTGGTGGTGCATGCCTTTAATCCCAGCACTTGGGAGGCAGAGGCAGGTGGATCTCTGTGAGTTCAAGGCCAGCCTGGTCTACATAGTAAGTTCCAGGATAGCTGGGGCTACAGGGAGACCCTGTCTCAAAAAGACCGAAGGGGAGGGGGGAAAGAATGCTGTCATTTTAAATTCATATTTACTATAATGGGCACTTTGATCAAAACTTAAAGATTTTAAGATAAATTTTAAAGGTAACATACCTGCAACTGCATGACCACATAGTTGAAACGATCATTTCTTCCACAGCCAATAAATCTACAAACATGGTCTTTCCCTGGATAAAAAAAAAGAAAACAGTGGAAAAGGAATACCATAGTTTTTCTTTTTAGTTTTCTCTATAGTACTTTATGTTTAATATAAAATATATAAAATGTGTCTTAAGGCTGAAAAGAACAGGACATTTATATTATTTAAGATTTTTTTACCCATTCATCCCTAGGTCCTGTTCTGCTCCTTGTATATTCAAATAAAGGGTAAATGGGTAAATAAACAAATAAACGAGGGAACAAAAAATGCTTTGTTTAGAAAGGAAAATATTTTAAAGTTTTTTTAAGATTAACCTGCTCATATACAATAATTATTAAAACAGCAGTAAGAATGGTTAGAAATACAAATACTATTATATATGTTCTGCCACTCACTATGACATGACTTTCTTGGTCTGGTTGATTTGGATTAGTCCAGTGTTTTTCCCGTGGCTGGGAAGAGACAGGGACAAGACGAAATCTGGGACCTTTCAATTTAGAAAAGTATGCTACAGTCACCAAAGAGGACCAAG
This sequence comes from Nannospalax galili, assembly GCF_000622305.1. NCBI lineage: Eukaryota > Metazoa > Chordata > Mammalia > Rodentia > Spalacidae > Nannospalax > Nannospalax galili. Next base: position 2,587,466 of record NW_008349359.1, read on the forward strand.
CCTGGTGAGTTCTGGAGCCAGAAAAAGGGATGTGGACAGCAAACAGTGAGAGAGAGCAGGAAGAGATGGTGCTGGAGAAGCTGACAGACACTAGATGCTGAGGAATCCTATGCTCAATGATGAAGAATCTCACATGTATAGGTCAGTGTTTCACAGCCCTAGCTATTCATCAAAACCAACTAGGAAACTTTTTAAAGATTCTTCAATTCTACACTGGATGACAACTTGTATGGGAAAGAATACAGCGCATGAGCTTTTCAAAATTCTATAAATGAGAAGGCAGAGATGGGAAGATCAGGAATTTAAGCCCAACCCCCACTACATAATGAGTTCAAGATGAGCTGGGACTTAATAGTGAGACCTTGTCTCAAAAAAAAAAAAAAGTGAAAATTAAGAAACTTTACAATATAAATCCGGAAAATCTGCAACACTTAAAAGCATGATAAAAAATAGTCCCTTAACAAAATACAAGATGGGGGCTGGAGAGATGGCTCAGAGATTAAGAGCACTGACTGCTCCTGCAGAGGACCTGGGTTCAATTCCCAGTACCCACATGGTGGGTAACAACTGTCTAACTCCAGTCCCATGAGACCTGACATCCTCTTTTGACCGCCACAGGCATTGCACAGGTACACTTACACACATGCAGGCAATACACTCATACACATACAATAAAAAATAATAAATAAAACATTTTTTAAAAAAAGAAAAATACAGGAATAGCCTGAAAGGAAGAAAATTCCATGAAACTGTGGTAGACAATGGAAATGGCCAGTGACAAAAATCTATAAAATAACTCACTCATGGGATCAGAAGATGGTTCAGAGGGCAAGAGTGCTTGCTGTGCAAGCAGGAGGACCTGAACTCAGATCCCCACACATATAAAAGTCCATGCAAAGGCAGGAGGATTGCTAGGGCTTCCTGGTCACTCAGTGTAGGTGACAGTGAGCTCCAGGTTCAGTGAGACCCATGTAAAAGGAATAGGGTAGACAGCAATAAAGACCATCCAACATCGTCTTCTGGTCTCTTCACAAGTGCACACACACAAAGAAAAGGTCACGTATATAAATAATTAGGCAGTCACCAGAGGTTGAAAGGGGTAGAAGCCAGTTTATAAAGGGTGAAAGAAATATGAGACAAGGGTAGCAATTCTTGAAGAAAGTAGTTTGTAAAATAAAACAGTGACACATTAGATGTTATATATCTGGAGATTAAAGACACACATAAAACATTTCAAAAATAATTGTTCACTTAAAGCATAAATACAATTAATACTCATTTTGGCTAAAAATTGGACAATCTTGTTTCTTTGTTTTATGGAGCCAGGGTCTTGTTGCCCTGGGTTGGCTTTGAAATTTCCCCCTCCTGCAGGACTCAGACTCCTGAGTGCTGGGGTCACAGGCCTGTGCTGCCAACCAGACTTTCTATCATTCTTCTTTTTGCACCTGGGCTATCAGCTAACACACCAATGGTCAATTGGTAATTTTTGCCTCTGCTTCACAGAAAAAGCACTGAGTTTGAATTTGTCCTTTTATTGCCCAGACTTCAGCCTCCATTTTCACTGCTAGGAGTGCACTGCAGTGGGGCAACACTTCCCTAGCATGCACAGGACGTCAGATCCTACCTCCATCACTATAAAAGAACAAAATGAAACAACAAAAAGACACTATCTCCTATCACATTTTTTTTTTTTTAAGAAAAGGTGTCAATCCTCCTGTTTTAGCCTTCCAGATTCTGGGATTATACATATATATTACTGCATCCAGCTTCAATGGCACTTAAATGTAGGGCCTCTACTACAAAGACAGTTTAAGCATATAAAAACAAGACTACATTAGATTTAATTGCTCTTAGAATGTTCCTCTTAAAATATTTATCTTATAGCCAGGCATGGTGGTGCACACCTTTAATCCCAGCACTCAGGAGGCAGAGGCAGGTGGATCTCTGTGAGTTCAAGGCCAGCCTGGTCTACATAGTAAGTTCCAGGACAGCTGGGGCTACAGGAAGACCCTATCTCAAACAGACCAAAAAAAAAAAAAGAAAAAAAAATCTCATACTAAAACACTTCATCTCTTTTTTATTTTAGAAAACAATGTCTATCACACTAACAGATAAAAATGAAGAAACAAGGGGGCTGGAGAGATGGCTCAGCATCAAGAGCATGAGTCTTTCTTCCAGAGGACCCAAGTTTGGTTCCTAGCACTTACATGGCGGCTAATAACTGTTTGTAACTCCAGTTCCAGGAGATCCAATGCCCTCTTTTAGCCCCTCTGGGTTTGCAGGCATGTGATGCACTTACATACATGCAGGCAAAGCACTTATACACATAAACAAATTTTTATGCATTTTTTTTATTTTTACAAAAACTTTATTGAGAATTTCATACATGTATATAAGGTGTTTTGATCAAATCCATGCCCACTCTCTCCCCTCTAACATTCCCCCCTCTATTAAAGTGCCCTAGTGTTTTTTGTGTTTTTATTCAGCAGGCCTGGGATTGACCCTACAGTCTTGCTAGGCAAGCCTTCCTTCACTGAGATCGATCCCTACTCCATTTTTCACCTTTATTTTGAGGCAGGATCTCACCAAGTTACCCAAACTAGCTTTAAACTGGTCGAGCAGCCCGGGCTAGCCCTAAACTTCTGATCTTATATCTCTGTGTCCAGAGTGCCAGGATTATAGGCTTATACAACACACCTAGCCCAAATTGCCCAGTTTTTAAAAAGAAAAACAAAGACAGAAATTGAATTAACCGTTGATTCTTCGTTGAGCAATCAAAACATGGTTGGTAGCAGATTTTCTGGGACTTATCAATATATTTCCATCACTTTAGGTAACAATTTAATGAGTTCATTTCTCATACTCTATAGCATAATGTACTGCTGCTCTTTTATTTTATATTTATGCAATTAATGAAACTAATAAAGTTAACACAATAAAAATGTACAATTTTTGGAATCATGGAGTAGCTAGTTTAATTGGAACAGTAACTCTTTGCTATCACTTAGCGTAACTGTTAAAATAACTTTTATAACACTGAGTACATACTGAAGTAAATATTCAGAATATGAAAGCATTTAGGCCATTTTATGCACTTTCATGCATTTATTTCTCACAATAACAATAGGCATCAGTATTTTGCTTTTCAGATATAAAAGTGGATTGATGAGGTTAATTACTTAGTAAAAAATCATACAATTAGAAAATGATGGAGCAATTTGATCCCAAAGCCTTTATTCCTTTTTAAAAAATATATTCTGTTATTTTTATTTTATGTGTATGAGTGTATTACCTGCATGTATGTGAGTACACCTGTGTTGTGCACTGCCGCGGAGGTCAATAGAGAGTGTCGGGTTCCCCGGAACTGGAGTTAAGGATGGTTTGTAGCCGCCATGTGAGTGCTGGGATTCGAACCCAGGTCCTCTGCAAGAGCAGTCGGTGCTCTTAACCACTGAGCCATCTCTCCGGCCCGAAGCCTTTATTCTTTAAATATTTTTTATTTATCTGGTTAGGAGGCATGTGCATGCCAGGCCAGAAAACAACATGTGGGAGTCAGTTATTTCCTTCTAGCATGTGGGTCCTACAGATCAAACTCTGGCCATAAGGCTTGGTGGCAAGTGCCTTTACCAGCTGAGGCACCTTGCCAGTCCAACTAAAGCCTTTGTTCTTAACCACTACATCAGAAACAACTGAAACAGATTTTAAGTTGAAGTAACATCAGTAAATATGAAAATGGGTCTTGGACATGGTGCTGCACACCTTTAGTCCCAGCCCTTGGGAGGCAAAGGCAGGCAGATCTCTATGAGTTCAAGGCCAGACAGGAATACATAGTAAGACCCAGTCTCCCAATACCACAGATAAACAAACAATAAAATGAGTCTTGGCCTAGTAGTAAAGACCATAACCTCAGCTACCCGAGAGGCAGAGGAAGAAGGACAGATGCAAGGCCTACCTGGGTTACAGAGTAAGTTCAAGGCCAGCCTTGATAACTCAGTAAGACTCTGCCTAAAAATAAAAGGCCAAGCTTGGTGCCTTCCTTGGGCCCCAGGAGCACTGCTTCCGCGGGACCTGGCCCCGCCCTCACCTCTCCCTGCTTCCGGGACCTGCACCACTGGCTAACTCTCCTGGCCCGCTCTCACGCCCTCAGGCCTCTCTGGGGGTAAGTCTACCTTGCAGCCCTCCCCGCCTTGACTCCGCCAGCCGCGCTCACCCTTCCATCTCCCCCGCTCACCCTTCCATCCCCCCCGCTGTTCTCTACTCCTAGCTTGGGCCCTGTGCCATTCCTAGTCTTGGGGCCCCAGACACCTGGGGAGCCACTGCTGATTCCTGACCCTGTTCACCCCCACCGGCTTGGTGCCTTCCTTGGGCCCCAGGAGCACTGCCTCTAGACCCGGCCCCGCCCCCACCTCTCTCTGCTTCCTGATCCTGCAACACCCGCCAGCCTCTTTCTGGGGCTGACAGCCTCTTTCTGGGGCT
>NW_008349359.1:2599685-2622803 GCF_000622305.1 Nannospalax galili
CACATGAAAATCGAATCACTACATTTTAAATTTATGAGACTATTTTAAGATGCTACCCACAAGACTACAAAGAATTAGAGTATACATTTAAAGAGGTGGGGTTTTAAATTTTTTTATTTATTTTATGTGTATGAGTGTCTTGCTTGCATGTTATATATGTGTACTTTGTAAGTGCCTGGTGCCCACAGAGGCCAGAAGAAAATGCCAGATCCCCTGGAATTCAAGTTATGAACAGTTTTGAGCCACCATGTAGATGCAAAGAACCGAACCCAGTTCTGCAAGAGCAGCAAGTGCTCTTAACTGCTGAGCCATCTCTCCAAGTCCCATTTAAAGAATCTTAATCAGCCATAAAGAAGAAATATGCCATTTGCAGGAAAATGGATGGAGCTAGAGATTATCATATTAAGTAAAATAAGTCAGACTCAGAAAGTCAAATAGCAAGTTTTCTCTTGTATGTAGAACCTAAATTTATGTGTGTATGAATTTGTTGTGGCAAAATACCTGACAAAAGCACTTAAAATGAGTCTTGGCTGGTAGTGAAGGCCGTAACCTTTAGGACAAAAGTGTTTGTTTTGGCTCAGTTGTAAGATACAGAACTTCATGGTGGGGATGCCTTGACAGTAGGCACAGAGGCAGCTGATCCCACTAAAGCCACTGTCAGGAAACAGAGAAAGGAATGCTGGTACTCAGCAAGCTTTCTCTTTTTCATCAGTCCAGGACACATTCATTCCATGGCATGATGCCACCCACATTTAGGGCGAGTCCTCCTATCTTAATTAACCTGATCTAGGAATTCCCTCACAGTCTCTTAGGTAATTCTAGATCCTGTCAAGTTGACAATTGGTATTAAACACACAAACACATGAAAACTGGTGCATACATACACCTGAAAATAGAAGAGGGCCTATTTGGCTATTTGGGAATATGAAAGAAACTCACTGGAGGGGAGAGGGTGGACAGAGGAGAGTAACAGAGGTGAATGTGGTCTATCTGATAGACTTTAATGAAAGTGTCATTATGAAACCCATCACCTTGTACAATGGATATACACTAATAATTTTTTTTTTTGTCTTTTTGAGACAGGGTCTTCTTGTTGCCCCAGCTGTCCCGGAACTCACTATGTAGACCAGGCTGGCCTTGAACTCACAAAGATCTGCCTGCCTCTGCCTCCCAAGTGCTGGGATTAAAGGCATGTGCCACCATGCCTGGCCCTAATAATTTTTTAAAAGAATACATTTATGATTATCAGAACTGGCAGGGTAAAGTTACATTAGGGTTAAGGTAGGTTAAGGCTCTGTAGAAGACATGAAGAGACATGAAAAGTGGCCTAAAGCCTTGTACATTGTGATGGTTTCCTTTTGTTGCTAATTGAACTGGATTTAGACTCACCCAGGTTAAGGCATACCTCTTGATGTGTTTGTGAGGGCATTTCAGAAGATTAACTGATAGAGGAAGACTTACCTTTTCATGTGGGTAGCACCATCCCATGTTGGGGCAGCAGGGGAGAGGCAGACAAAATAAAAAGGGAAAAAAAGGAGGGTCAGGCATGGTGGCCACATGCCTTCAATCCTAGCATTTGGGAGGCAGAGGCAATCTCTCTGTGAGGTTGAAGCCTCCTTGTCTACATAGCAAGTTCCAGGCCAGCCAGTGCCACATAGTGAGACCCTGGCTCAAAAAAAGGGGCTGGAGAAATGGTCCAGTGGTTAAGAGCACTGACTGTTTTTTCGGAGGACCTGGGTTCAGTTCCCAACAACCACATGGTAGCTAACAACCATCTCAAACTCCAGTTCCAAGGAATCCAATGCCCTCTTTTGGCCTACACAGGCACTGCATGACATAGGTGCACCTAAATGCAGGCAAAACACTCATACAGATAAACTAAGTAAAAATAACTTTAGAAAAGGAAAAAAGGAGAAAGCCAAACAATTTTCTCTTTTCTCTGATTCTTGGCCTGATGCAAACTGCTCTGCTCTCTAGAGTCTTACACTAGATTCTCTCTAGATTACTTACACTATCTAATGTAGTGTAAAGATTATATAAATAGTTGTGATACTATATTGTTTGGAGGATAATGACCAAAAACAAGTACATACATGTTTGGTACAAATGAACTTTTTCCTAAATTCTCATTCATTCTCTCTCTCTCTCTCTCTCTCTCTCTCTCTCTCTCTCTCTCTCTCTCTGTCTTACATAGCCCACGCTAGCCTTGAGCTTGCTACATAGCCAAGGATGAGCACATTTTTGTGGCGCTCGGGATCAAACCCACATCAACACTAGCCCAGGCTAGCCTTGAGCTTGCTACATAGCCAAGGATGAGCCCATTTTTGTGGTGCTCGGGATCAAACCCACATCAACACTTGACAAGCACTCTACCCACTAAGATATATATCCCAAGCTCCCAAACATTTTTCATTTCCAGCTGGTTGTACAATGGTTATGAAGGATAAAATGTATATTTTTGTCCCTATCTCACTTACTTAATTCTTAAAAATCCTAATAATTTCTTTTTTTAAGCATTTTTATTGAATTTTTGTGATTTCCAGACAATATAATTTGATGACATTTATATCCCCTCTCCCATCTATTCTCCCCCCAACCCCCCGGCCGCTGCCACTTAATTCATTGTACTCTCCCTGGGTAATAAAGCCTATATAGTCTAACTTGAATCCCCAAATGTTCTCCAGCATGGGCTCATCCACTTGAGCTTGCATAGGACTTGTGCATGCTGTTACCATTGCTGTGAGTTCATATGAGTAACTAGCTAGCTGGCTGGAGAACTCTGCCCCCCATGGTCATCCACCACCTCTGGCTCTTACAGTCTTTCCACTTCCTCCTCTGCAATGATTCCCAAGTCCTGAGCTCCAGAAGCCTGAGAGAGGCAGCCCCTTCCTCCCCGCACATTAGAAAACCGTAAGTTTCTGTGTCAATCACCATCTGCTGAGTAAGGAAACTTCTCTGGTGAGAGTTGAGAGATGCAATAATCTTCAACAGTGGGTGAGCACCTGACCCTGCACAGTTCATTCTGCTCATCCCTCCTGGGACTGGGAGTCCATATTATTATGAGGGTATCACAGTTACATTTCACATGAGGGGCCCATAGCTCAGGATCATAGGTGGGGAACCCTAGCTCCAGATCACAGGAGAGGACCACAGCTTCAGCTCACAGAAGGGGAACCACAGCTCCAGCTCATAGAAAGAACCATAGCTCCAGCTCACTGGAGGGGACCGTGTCTCCAGCTCACAGAAGGGAATCACAGCTGCAGCTCATAGGAGGGGACCATAGCTGCAGCTCACTGGAGGGGACCACAGCTCCAGCTCACAGGAGGGGACTATAGTTCTAGCTCACAGGAGGGGACCACAGCTCCAGCCCACAGGTGAAGACCATGGCTCCAGGTCACAGGAGGGAACCACAGTTTCAGCTCACTGGAGGGGACCACAACTCCAGCTCACAGGAGGGGACCATAGCTCCAGCTCGCAGGAGGGGACCACAGCTTCAGCCTATGGGAAGGGTCCATGACGCCAGCTCACAGGAATGATCACAGCTCTAGCCTACAGGAGAGTACCAGAGCTCAAGCCCACAGGAGAGGACCACAGCTCCAACTCACAGGAGGAGCCATAGCTCCAGCTCCCAGGATAGGGCGTTCCAGCTCACAGGAGAGGACCACAGCTCAAGCCCATGGGAAGGGACCATGACCCCAGCTCACAGGAGGGGACCTCAGTTCTAGTTCTGTTTCCTTAAGTTCTCAGGCTCTCAAACAGTGTTTCTCCCTGCATGTACCCAAGTACACTCATGTCCTGCAATGCCCACAGCAGTCAGAAGAAGTGCTAGATCCCCCAGAACATAGCTGCTTCAAATCCATGACTGGCCCAAATCCTTGCTCCTCTGGTTAAAATCCTCCAGATACAATCCTCTGGACAGAGGGGACAGGACCAAGATGGCTGGGGGCCTGGGTCACTCCGGTCCACTGCGCAGATCCCCACTCATTTCTCGGCTGCTGAGTGGAGCACTGGAGAAGCCCATGAAGGCCCCCGAGTCACTCAAGTCGTTCCAGCACAAGCAGTAGCAGCAACCACTGTTGTCATTGTCATCCAGATGGCTGTTGACCTGTGAGATCTTTGAGGAACCATGCTATAATGCACAAGGGCAAAGTCCTCTTCAAGACTCTCCTCTGACAACCTCCATCTTTGGCAATGTAGGCTTGCTTCCTCAATCATCCATAGCTTCGACTTGGCCATGCTCAGATTGGATTCTTGTAGGGATTCTGACTTGAGGCTCCCTCAGTGCATGGCAGCAGTAGAGTGCTTGTGCATTTCAGTCAGCTGGGCCTGGTGTGGACTTGCTCTTTGCTGCAGGGGCTTCTTCAAGGGCTGCTCCAGCTTCAACTCCTTTGGGAGAGGTTAGGTCATGTCATCTCTGTCGATGAGCTTGGTTGGCAGATGCTTTAAGAACTCGGGGGGCCACTCATGCTGGCACTCAGATGGCAGCACTCGATTTCCATCTCCGTCTCCAGCTGCGTGCCTACCTTCCTGGCTGCTATGGCATGGTGGTGCCCAGGCCTCTCCTGCCTGGTGGCAGGAAAGCTGGGCCCTAATAATTTCTTAAGTGATTGAAAGTATCCTTTGTTATTCATATGGCCCTTTTGATAACAAACCAGTAAATATAAATAAGTGCTTCTCCAAGTTCTACAAGCCATTCAAGCAAATTAATTGAACCCAAAGAGGGGGTCATGGGAGCCCTTGTCTGTCAAAAATTTGACAACCTACTACCTGCAATTTGTGTGTGAAGTAAGAGCAATCTTGTGGAGCTGAGTCTTCAATTGTGGGATCTGATGCTATCAAATAGAACTGAAATACAGGAGGATATCCACTTTGGGTCTGCTAGAGGAGTATTTGGTATATGGGAAATCCCCACCAATTGGGTGACAGAGGTGCTGATGGTAAGACTAGGAGGGAAGAATTCAGATCTGACTCACTGTTAGATAATGGGGCAGAGGCTTCCAGTGTCTTCAAGCATGAAAGCTACATGATCCAGACTGTATTTGGGAAATGAATGCAATAATGGGAGCCAATTAACAACCAGTAATCTAAGTAAAAGATGAGGAAGTTCTAAATAAAATCACTGGAAATGAGAATTTTTTTTAAAAAGCTTCCATTTTAGGATTGAGAAACAGACTGCAGATGCAGCTCACAATGGGAGAGCAGTTGCCTCCCACGTATGAGACCCTGGGCTAGATTCATAGAAAGAAATAAGCAGAATGCATGGGGGATAGGCGAGGTAAATGAAGACATTTAGCTACCCAAAGAAGGTGGGTAGTTTAAAAGAAGTAGGCTAATGTTAGAACATCATGACAGAAATAAAAATTAAAAACAAAACAGGAGCTGGAGAGATGGCTCAGCAGTTAAAAGCACTGACTGCTCTTGCAGAGGACCAGTTTCAATTCCCAACACCCACATGGTGGCTATGAATTGTCCTTAACTCCAGTTCCAGGGGAATCGGAAGCCCTCTTCTGACCTCCGCAGCATTGCACGACACGAGTGCACTCACATACATGCAGGCAATATACTCATACACATAAAATAAAAATAATACTTTTTAAAAAAAGGAATCAGGAGGAAGCCTAAGAGAGAAATGTGAAGACAAAGGACTTTTATACCTTGTAACTTCATATTAAGACTTAAGCAAAGAGTGGTGAGATGGCTCAGCGAGTAAAGGTGCCTGCTGCACAAGCCTGGAGACCTGAGTTTGAGTCTGGGGACGTATATAAAGGTGACAGGAGAGAAGTGACTCCACAAGTTGTCTGACCACCACACAGAGGCCACAGTACACACACTCATACACACACACACAATATAAAAATTTAAAAACAAATAAACAGTGATAAATCTATCAAAGATTAACAAAAGTAATGAAAAATCAAACATTCAATGCAATCCTTGGTAAAATTCCAGTTGGCTTCTTTGTAGAAATGAGCAAGCTGATTCTCAAATTCATACGGAATTACAAGGTGCTCAAATGGTCAAAATAATCTTTGTTTTGTAATTTTAAAACAGGGTCTTACTATGTTACCTTCGCCAGCCTGGAACTCACAGAGACTGGCCTGCCTCTGTGTCAAGTGCTGGGATTAAAAGAGCGCATCATTATATCCAGCCAAAATAATCTTGAGAACCAAGTCAAAGCACTAACACTTCTGATTTCAGAGTTTACTGCAAAGTGACAATGAAGATAGCATAGTGTTGGCATAAAGATACACATAGAGATGAATCAAATAAAATTGAAACTTCAAACACTGTCAAATTTTAGTCAACTGATTTTTGGCAAGGATGCCAAACATTTCAGTGGCAAAACAGCATTTTCCCCTATTTGGTTCCAGGACAACTGGAGTCTCCAAAGCTATGAACCCTGGTGGCTTTTTAAGAGCAGGAGAGACCACAGGATACAGTATAAACACAATCACGCTCCCTGTTTTATCACATGATGCCCTGAACCATCTCAGGACTCTGCCAGCGAAAATACCATCACCCAAGGCAGTGCATTTGACTTTGTATCTCCATAACAAGTCAAATGAATCCTTCCTTACACACCCAATCTTAGCCAGCAGAAACAGGCAAAGAAAAAAATTTGCTTCTTTCCTTTGTTTTGTTTATGGAGACAAGGTCTCATACTGTAGCCCAGGCTGGCCTGAAACTCACAAAGACCCACCTGCTTCAGTCTGTCATGTGCTAGGATTACAGGTGTGAGCTACCACATCCCATTCAGTTTTCTTATGATGTTTTTGTCTAACTTGGGTATCAGGGTACTATTTAGACTTCACAGAACAAACAGAGGAGTGTTTCTTGCTTATTTATTTGGAAGATTTTCCAAGGAATTGGTATTAAGTTTTCTTTAATTCACTGCCTTCCCAGTGCTGAATTACAAGTGCACAACACCATGCCTGGCTACAAAATTCACTTTTATTTCTATATATTAACAATGAACAATAGAAAATTAAAGTAATAATTCCATAGGGGCATCAAAATCTACTGGTAGAATTCACCAGTGAAGCAACTATAATGCCATATAGGTATTATTAGTAATTCAATTTCTATACTTACAGATTTTGGGGGGATTTTATATATCTTTTGAGCTTCTATAGTTGGTATCTTCTTGGTATTTGCTTTCTTTATTTGTTATTTAATTTGTGGCCATGCATTTGTCCATATTATTTCCTTATAATAATCCCTTTTCTGGGGCTGGAGAGATGGCTCAGGGGTTAAGAGCACTGACAGCTCTTGCAGAGGACCCGGGTTCGATTCCCAGCACCCACATGGCAGCTACAAACTGTCCTTAACTCCAGTTCCAGGGGAATCCGAAGCCCTCTTCTGACCTCCGTGGCATTGCACGACATAGGTGCACTCACATACATGCACTCAATACACTCACACACATAAAATAAATAAAATATTTAAAAAATAATAATCCCTTTTCTTTTTGTAATATGTTCAGTAAAGTCCTACTTTTATTCTTGGTTTTAGTAATTTCAGTCTTTTAAAAATCTTGATCTAGCCGGGAGTGGTGGCGCATGCCTGTAGTCCCAGCACTTGGGAGGTAGCGGCAGGTGGATCTCTGTGAGTTCAAGGCCAGCGACGTCTACATAGTGAGTTCCAGGACAGCTGGGGCTACAGGGAGACCCTGCTTCAAAAAGACAAAAAAAAAAAATCTTGATCTAGGACAGGGACAGTGGCATACACCTTTAATCCCAGCATTTGGGTGGCAGAGGCAGGCGGATGTCTGTGAGTTCAAGGCTAGCCTAGTCTACATAGTGAATTCCAGGCCAGCTGGGGCTACAGAGAAACCCTGTCTCAAAAGGACCAAAAAAAATTTTTTTTTTTTTATCTAGGGGTCTAGACACATGAATCAGTAGTTAAGAGCACTGTTTGCTCTTACAGAGGACAACTGTCTATTAAGCAGGTTCACCATTCTCAAATCTCATTTGGACCTCAGCAAACATGTCCCTTAATGTTTTTAATCCCACATTAATCATGGGATTATTTTCCTAAAATACTGTCTTTACCATGTCACTTGCCTACTTGAGTAACCATAAACAAAATTAAAATCATTAGTCCAGAATTCAAGGTGCATTTTATTTCACTTATGAAACCTCATTTCCTTCAGTTTCTCTAAATAAACTATATGCTCTGATGCAGTCATCCCTCCCTCCCCCCTGGTAGACTTGTCAGGTACCCACTGTGTAGCTCAGGCTGGCCTAGAACTCATGATCCTCCTACCTTAGCCTTCCAAGTTACTGGGATTACAGGTGCATACCACGATACCTGGCTCTACTTCTGGTTTTTTTTGTTGTTGTTTACTTTTTTTTTTTTTGACTACAATTTCCCTACAGTTTCATCTCCTACTAAATACACCTCTTAAAGTCTAAATATTCCTGTAGGAGCAATATCAACCATTTAGTACCCAGAATGAATTAGATTTTCAGGTAGCAGCAAGTTAGTCACTTAGCAAGGCCTGCATAGGGTTGACAGGACAAAGGGGTAAGTAATAAGACAACTAAAATAAGGGTTCCCTGAGGAAAAGTGAGAGAAATAAAATCCGGTATAAAGATAGAGCTAGAGAAAAAGAGGCTACAGTAGTCAGAGCAAGCAAGCCAGCACTGGATTCTGGAAGTCATGTATTGCTGGCCACAAGAAAATACAGATTGGAAACAATATCAACAAGCCAGTTGACTGTGGGGATGCATGTCTATAATCCCAGCACTGGGGAGGCAGCGGATCATGGGAAGTCAAGATCAGCTTGGGATACTTAGCAAATTCCAGACTAGTTAGGACTACAAAGCAAGACCCTGTCTCAAAGAGTAAACAAGGGAGGGGGGAAAGTGGGCATGAATATGAGAAAAACACATTATATGTATGCAGGAAATTTTCAAAAAATAAAGTATTATGTAAAATTTAAAAATAAACACTTAACTTTCTGATTCTTCTTTTCTTACATTAAAGTAATTGTTTACAAACAATCCTGAATGTATAAACAAGATCTTCTTCAGCCACAGATAACAACCCTAAGGCTTTCTTAGTATTTTAGCATTTCCTCACTCCAATATAATACTTGAATGCTTGAGAGAAATGATCACTGATACGTCAAACCAAATAAATAACAAGAATACTTCATTTAGACAGATACAATATATATATTTTAGACAAGACAGCACCTTCCAGTTAAGCAGATTTCAACTGTGATATAAAAAGGGCACCATCTGAAGCAAGTAGTAATCAAATTCTCCCTAGCTACTCAAAGTCAAAGTCTTACTTTTTAGTTTTAGTTTTATTGTATTTTATCCTTTTTTTTTTTTCTTTTTTTTGGTCTTTTTTGAAACAGGGTCTCCCTGTAGCTCCAGCTGGCTTAGAACTCACTATGTAGCCTATGCTGGCCTTGAACTCAGAGATCCACCAGCCTTTCCCTCCCAAGTGCTGGGATTAAAGGTGTGTGCCACCACCTCGTATTTTGTCTTTAAGACAGATCCACACACGTAGCTCAGGTTGGCCTTGAACTAATGATCCTCCTGCCTCTGCCTCCCAAGCGCTAGAATTACATGCAGGCACTATCCTGTCTGACTAGAAGTCTTTTTCCCTCTTAAGGAACAGATCTGGTATCTTACATACTAAAAGCATATAACTTTTATAAATCTTTGTTTTTACCATTTTAAATAATCAACTACTGCTTTTCCTTTTAATGTGATAGCTATCTAGGGAGTTTGAGACAAAACAAGCTTGGGCCACCTATGTCTCAAAAAAACACACACACAAAAAAAACAGGCATGCAGTACTCAGGAGGCAGAAGCAGGTAGATCTCTGTGAGTTTGAGGCCAGTTTGCAAGTTCCAGGCCATCCAGGGCTACATAATGAGACCCTGTCTAAAATAAATAAAAAATAAAGTCAAGTAATTTTGTACGACTTGCTGATAAAGAAAAATAAAATTATCAGAAAGGGGCATCAATTGTTTCTCCTAAAAAAATTTAATAGTAAACCAGGCGTGGTAGCACACACCTTTCATCCTAGCACTCAGGAGGCAGAAGCAGGTAGATAGATGTCTGTGAGATTTAGCTAGCTTGGTCTACACAGTGAGTTACAAGACAGACCTGGCTACAGGGAGACCCTATCTCAAAAGACAAAATAAAAACAAACAAATTTAGTAGTAAAATGAAAAGCTTAGTTAAAAGTATTTCATAGCCGGTGTGAGAGACAGTACATGAAGGCATTATCCCAGCACGGGGGCAGCTACAGCAGGTGGATGGTAAGTTTGAGATAAATGAGGACTACATAGCAAGACTTTATCTTTAAAAACCAAAAAGGGCAGGCAAGATGGCTCAGGGTACAGTAAAGGCACTTACTGTCACGCCTTTGTGTTTGATTTAGTTTGATCTCCAAGACCCACAGAGTGGAAGGAAAAAATGACTCATTCAAGTTGTTCTCTGACCACACACAAGCTGTGCCACATACATACCTGCCCCCACTCCCACATTCACACAAAATAAACAAATAATAACAAATAAATGTAATAAAAAATGTTAAAGGGCTTTGTAGATGGCTCACTGGGCAAGAGTATTTGTGGTGCAAGTAATGAGGACCCTGATTCTAGTCTACAGCACCCACATAAAAAAAGTCAGGCATGGTTGTATTTTAAACCCAAGCACTGGGAGACAGAGACAGGGCGATCCCATGAACTCTCTGGCCACCAGCCTAGTCAAAATGGTGATCTCTAGGTTCAGTAGGACACCCTGTCTAAAAGGAGTAATGCAGAGAGCAAGAGAGGAAGACATCCAGTATGAACATGGGCCCAAACAGGAAGTGTGCACACATCACACATACACACACAGAAATGGACAAAAGTTTCTGAAATTGAGTAATGGGAAAATTGACTTAAGGAGTAAATTCCAGGTCAATTAAAATTAGCAAATACTTCACCAGGCATGGTGGTACACGCCTTTAACCCCTATACTCCAGAGGCAGAGGCTGGAGGATCTCTGAGTGAGGCCAGTTGGGGCTACAGGGAGACCCTGTCAAAAAAAAAAAAAAAGAAAAGAAATAGTGTAATTCTGTAAAAATGAACTTCTGGAATGCCATGGACACAGCAAAGCAGCCTTGGCTTCCTGGCCCAGCTAGCATCTGCTCCTCCTACTTGCCCACTCTCCAACAAAAGAAACAAAACCAACTACTGCCCTAGAAGCAACAGATTAAGTATCTACACCATAGGAGAGAGAAAAATACATGACATGGGGCCTAATATTCAAAGAATTTACAATTTTGTTCAAGCCATTTTAATGGTGTTCAGTAGCATCTCACTTTGTATTCCCCTAAATGCTTGGTAATGTTAAATAAACATCTTTTCCTGAGCTGATTTTTCTACTCTATATTCTTCTTAAAATTACCTGCTAATGCCTATTAAGTTTTTTATTATTTTCCTTACTGCTACCTTTTCAGAACACTTCACGAATTCCATCAGTCCATCAGTCCTTTACAAATACATAATTTATCTCCCTGTCTGTAATCTGCCTTTTCTCTTCCCTTTCCTTTTTTTTTTTTTTGGTCTTTTTGAGACAGGGTCTCCCTGCAGCTCCAGCTGTCCTGGAACTCACGATGTAGACCAGGCGGGCCTTGAACTCACAGAGATCTGCCTGTCTCTGCCTCCCAAGTGCTGGGAGCAAAGGCATGCGCTGCTACCACCACGCCCGGCTCCTTTCCATTTTTTTAAGAAAGGGTCAGTGGGGCTTGAGAGATGGCTCAGCGGTTACAAACACTAGCTGTTCTTGCAGAAGACCCGGGCTCAAATCCCAGCACCCACACAGCAGCTAACAACTATCCATAACTCCAGTTCCAGGGGATCTGACAGCCTCTTCTGTCCTCTTCAGGCATTGCATGACACAGGTGCACTTACCTACATGCAGACAATACACACATACAAATAAATTAAAAATAAATAAAATTGAAAAACAAAAAAGGGTCAAGGTCTTGCTAAGAAACCCAGAAAATTTGATCCTCTCACCTCGGCCTCCCAAATACTGGGATTATAGGTGTGTGCCACCAGGCCACAGCTTCACTCTTTTTGTTTATCTGTTTATTTGATTGGTTGTTGTTTGTTTTGTTGGAACAGGGTTTCACTATGTTGTCTTGGCTGGCCTCCACCTGCATCTGCCTCCTCTCCTGAGATAAAGTTGTGTGCCACCATGCCTGGCCCCAGCTTCATTCTTAATGATGTCTTGCAAGCAAGCTTTTTAATTTAATAAAGCATAAGTCATCATTCTTTCCCTTTTAAGAATCATGCTTTTGGGGCTAGAGAAATGGTTCAGCAGTTAAGAGCACTGGGTATTCTTGCAGAAGACCCATCGAACCCCGGCACCCACATGGTAGCTAACAGCTGTCTATAACTCCAGTTCCAGGGGACCCGACACCCTCGTCTGGGTGCACTTACACACATGCAGGCATAAATGCATACACATAAAATAAAAATAAATCAAAAAATGTAAAAATAGAAGAATCATGCTTTTGGTGTCATCCAATGAACTTCTTGATAAAACCAGTCTCTCATTTTCTCCAAAAAGCTTTATAGCTTTTATGTCACATTTTATATCATATTTAGATAGTTCATCTTAATTTTTGTATGATATGTAGGGTTAGGTTGAAGTTTACTATTTTTTATACTGAATTGGTATTGCAACTTTGAATGGGAAAAAGATTATTAGCTATATTTGTGTTGGATGGATAGATGGATAGATTCATTAACTGATATTGATTGATTATAGTGCTGAGGACTGAACTCAGGGCTTTGTAATTTCCAGACAAGCTCTTTACTGCTAAGTTCTCTTACCACTCCTGTGAGGGGGGGTCTATTTCTGAAATTTCTATTCTATTACATTGATCTGCAGGTCTACCCTTTTGCGAATAATACAATCTTGATTATAATAGCTTTGTATTGTTTTCATTTTGCTTATATGTTTTTAATTGACAAATATTTTATGTAAATATGCTTTCAAACATATACACATTGTGGAATATCTCAATCAAGCTAATAATGTGTTATCTCACATGCTTGATTTTGTCATGAGAACACTTAAAACCCTCTAATTTTTTCCAACTTTTTTTTTTACAAATTTTTTGACAATTCTAAGTTTTTGTCTTTCTAATTTAGAATTAGCTTTTTTGTAAGAAAATTCTGTTGGCAAGCACAGTGTATTGGTGTATATCTATAATCTCAACACTTGACGGGGGGCAGGAGGATCATGAATCAAAGGTCAGCCTGGGTTACAAAGCAAGTTCAAGGGCAGTGAGAGATCCAGATCAAGACCTACAAAGTGAGTTCACATTTTGTTTTGTGAAACAGGTTCTCACATAGCCTAGGCTATCCTCAAACTCACTATACAGACAAGGATGATCCTGAACTCCTGATCCTCCTACATCCACTCTCAAGTACTAGGATTACAAGAGTACACTTCCATTCCCAACCTTCTTTGATTCCTTTAACCAGGACTTTGTACTTCTGAGCAGAGATACTATATATATTTACTTCTGGAATTACTATTTTTAATTCAGTTTTCAACTGTTCACTGCTTGCATACACAAATCTGATTGCTTTTTGTGATCTGACCCTGCCATGTTCTTAAGTTATGTATTCCAGGAATTTCTTTGTGGATTCTTTGAGATTTTCTATATGGATAATCACATCATATACAAACAGAAACAATTTTATTTCTTTTTCTTTTGTTTGTGGGTTTGGTGGTTTCTTTTTTCTCAAAACAATTTTTCCTTGGCCTCAAACTCATGCTCTTCCTGCCTTTGACTCCTGAATGCTGGGATTACAGGAGTGTACCATTATGCCCAGCATCCTGTTTTCAATATCTATGCCATTATTTCATCAAATATTTTTGCTACACCAAACTCATTCTCTCTTCTTATCCCCAGTCTCTGGTAATACAAATGCTAGAGCTTCTGATACGGTGTTACAGGTCAAAGATGCTCTGTTTATTTTAAATCTTCTCTGTTGTTCAATTTCCACTGATATATTTTTAAATTTGCTGACTCATTTGTCAGGTCCAACCTGTTATTTACTGATGACTGAGATTCTCATTTTCCATATTTTATTTCTAAGTTTTACAAATTTCACTTTGTTCTTCTTTAGTTATTCTGTTTCTTTTGTAAGGCTCTATCTTCCTGTTCATTCTTGGAACACAGTCATAATATGATTTAGTGTTTTTGAGATAAAGCTAACATCTGTATGATTAGTATCTATTTTCTTTTCCACACGAATTTAGGTTTTTCTGGTTTTTAAGATAATTAGTATATCTGTATTCTGGACATCTTGACTTATATTATAAGACCCTGGATTTTATTTAGATCCTACCGAGAACACTTTTCATTTATTTGTTTTATCTAGTACTTGGTCCAGTGGGTTGTATTTCTAATGCCAGCTCAGTTTTCAAAGCCTTCATGATCAAAGCCTTATGGCCACATTGAATGTATTCCATAAATCCTCATGTAGAATCCAGTGTAGGATGTAGATAGTGGTTTATCTCATAATTCAATTCTCAGTGTCTGTGTGTTTTATTAGGATTAGACTCACTCAGATACAGCTTAGAAGTCAGCTTAGCAGTTCATAAACAACTTTATTTCCCAAGTTCTTCCCTCTTTGGCAGTTGTTCAGCTTCCCAGGTTCCCCTTTCTTCAGAAAGCTGGGGTTTAACACCTCTGACTGTGTTCACTTCAGGACCAAACAACAAAAGGGCAGAGACAGAAAAAAAGCAATGGAGATTTACCCTACTCTTTGTAGGCTCCATTTCCTCCTGCCTGCCCCCACAGAGGCCACAAAGTGGCTGCCAAGGATTGTTTGAGGCCTGGGTGCAGGAGAATGAAGAAAAAAAAAGATGTGGGATGTTCAATATTTTCTCTGTGTATTAGGAAGCTCCCTTCTTGCTCCTTGAGTCAGAACTAGAGGACTTCTTCTGGGGGTTTTTCTGTCCATGTTAATGCCCACTTCCATGTTTCACAGTATATTAAATTCAGGCAGGGGCATACTGGAAGGAAAAAAATAAAGTCAACTCACCGCTGGTTCAGTGGTACATTGAATTCTGAT
Organism: Nannospalax galili; assembly: GCF_000622305.1. NCBI lineage: Eukaryota > Metazoa > Chordata > Mammalia > Rodentia > Spalacidae > Nannospalax > Nannospalax galili. Next base: position 2,614,798 of record NW_008349359.1, read on the forward strand.
CTTCTTCCCCAATCTGCCTCCTACTATTTACTTTTCAGAGTCCTCATAAAGCCACTCCAAGCATTGTGTCCAGGTATTATAGCTGCATTCAGTGGGAGAAACAGGGTGAAGTGTGCTTACTCCATCTTATCTAGAACCAGAACCTGGACTACTGTTGTTCATAACAAGCTTTGTAGAACTGATTAAACTACTTGTACACTTTGATTTAAAAAAAAAAAAACAAAAAGAAAACAAAAAATAGTATTACCCAGAAGAGGGGCAAAACAAACCTAGCACTATCACACTTTGCTTTCTTTGGTCTTGTTTTTACTTTTTGAGACAGGGTTTTGCTATGTAGCCCAGTCTTGAATTCACAATCCTCCTGCCCCAATGTGCTAAGAGCCAGGATTACAAGTATGTACCAACACAGTTTGGATTTTTGTAAGCATTATTTTATACATATTATATGGGGCGGGGGACAGGGGGACAGAATCTCACTGTGTAGCCCTGACTGGCACTGAACTCAAGAGATATGCCTGCCTCTACTTTCCAAGTCCTGGGATTAAAGGCTTGGGCGACCAAGCCTGGCTACATATTATGTTTTTTAAAAAAGTGGAAAAATAGCAGAAATTATCCAAAGCCTAAGAAACAGAAAGTAATTTGTTGGCAAGAGACTATAAACTTTGAGAAACTTAAGAAAAAAAATCAGAATGATCAGCATACTCAGTATAAGCCTAACAGTTTCAACACAAGAGGCAGGAGGGCAGCTGGGATTCAGTGTCTTGTATATCATGTTAAAGCATATGGACCCTACTTGAAAAAGGAAGGGCCTTGAATTGTTTCAGTAAGGCTGAGGAGTAATAGATCTGATCAGTGTCTTTAAAGCCTCACAACTGTTGCAGAAAGTTAAGGTGCACAGAATCCAAGTCTTACTGATTGAATTGAAAAGGTCACATCAAACTCCAGAATAACATAGTGTTACTCCATATGTTGGGAACATATCAGGTGTGTGTGTGTGTGTGTATACATATATATACACAGATATAATTACATTTGCACTTTATGTGTATATAGACGTGACTATAATAGACTATATGTAGGGAAAAACCTCACAAGAAACTAGTAGCACTAGTAAACTGAGAAGGAAAGTAAGAGACTGTTCTTCTGTTATATTTGATTTTTTTTTTTTTCCTTTTTGGAGACAGTCTCAACTATGTAGTCCAGAGTGTCCTCAAATTCATGATCTTTGGTTTTCTGAATGTTGGAAATAAAGGCATGTACCACCATGCCCAGCTGATTCAAAGTTTTGCTATACTCTTGTGTTTTATTTTATTTTATTTTTTTTTATTTATTTATTTTTTTGGTCTTTTTTGAGACAGGGTCTCCCTGTAGCCCCAGCTGTCCTGGAACTCACTATGTAGACCAGGCCAGCCTTTTACTCACAGGGATCCGCCTGCCTCTGCCTCCCAAGTGCTGGGATTAAAGGTGTGTGCCACCACGCCTGGCACGTTTTGTTTTTTAATCATCATGACTACTTTTAATTTTTTTAAGATTTGTTAAAAAATGAAGGGATGGGGAATGGAAAGACGGCTCAGAGGTTAAGAGCACTTGTTGTTCTTGCAGAGGACCCAGGTTCAGTTCCCAGAACCCACAAGACGGCTAAAAACTGTCTGTAACTCCAGTTCTAAGGGAATCTGACGCCCTCTTTAGGCAAAGCACAACATGGGTCCACATGCAAACATGCAAGCAATACACTTAGACATTAAAATAAAATTTAAAAAATAATAAATAAAATATATTTGAAAAATGAAGGAACAGCCAGGTATGGTGGAGAATGCTTACAATCTTAGCAATTGGGAGGTCAAAGCTGAAGGATTGTGTGTTTAAGGCCTACCTGGACTACAAAGTATGACAGAAAGAAAAGGAAGGAAAGGAAGGAAAGGAGGGGAGGGAGGGAAGGGAGGGAAGGAAGGGAAGGGGAGGGGGAGGGTGTGTGATGGACGGTGCAGATGACTGAGCAGTGAGTTTCCATGGTGTGATGGGGACAGAGACCTATAGAAAGACGAATCAGCCAGTAGGGAACCCAGGCAGAAGGAAAAAAGAAAAAGAGATGCTGTGTACATGAATTGGATGTTAGATTATAAGATATTAAAACAAGATAAAATATGTAAGTCTATCATTTGAGAGCTCTGTTTCTATCACACAATTAGCACTCAAATACTACTATATTTTCCCACAAATAAGATATAAGTTCACAATCTAAATAGCTTTTCACGGTAATATAATATACTGCACTATTTAAAACAGACAAAACATTAAAGAGATGATAAAGACTAAGAACATAAATGTTGAACATATCTGTAACTACCATTACAGTCATGCATGCGTATGCGTGTGTGTGTGTGTGTGTGTGTGTGTGTGTGTGTGTGTGTGTGTTTTGCTGGGAATTGAACTCAGCATTACATATGCTAAGTACTTTTACTACTGAGGTATATTCCCAGCCCTACAGTTAGTCCATTTCATTATGAAAGAAATATGCCTGCCTATTCTTCCCAATTTCTTAAGCACCAAAAAGTGTAAAGGGAAAAAGTAGAAGATCATCTATTTCCCTGAGCTCTATAATTCAAGGTGCCTTGATGGCTTAAGTTGTATTTGAAACAATACTTTCTTCATGCATAGAGCATATATAAATTCGTACAAACAGACATGCACACATTATATTCCATTAAAGGAAATGGACTTCTGCTGCTTAAAATAATGAGATTTGTCCAATATCCTATGTACCATTTTTCTAAATCCAGATGACAGAGGAGGGGTGAGGGGAGCACAGGCCCATAACCCTACTACCTGAGAGGCTGGCAGAGGAGAATCTCAAGTTCAAAGTCATCTTAGGCAACTTAGCAAGACTCTATTTCAAAATAAAAAAATACAAAAAAGACTAGGGATGGGGCATACAGCTGAGAAGTACGGTGCTTGCCTAGCATGTGAGAGGTTGTTCTAGTTTCTTTTCAATTGTTGTGACAAAACTCTCTGACCAATACCAACTTGGGGAGGAAAGTGTTTATTTGGCTTACATCTCCCGGGTCACAGTTCATCACTGAGGACCCAAGGTAGGAACTCAGGGCAGGAACCTGCAGACAGGAGCTGGAGCACAGCCATGGAGGAACACTGCTTACTGGCTTGCTCCCCTGGCCCATGCTTAGCCTGCTTTCTCTTTTTTTTTTGTTGGTCTTTTTGAGACAGGGTCTCCCTGTAGCCCCAGCCGTCCTGGAACTCACTATGTAGACCAGGCTGGCCTTGAACTCATAGAGATCCGCCTGCCTCTGCCTCCCAACTGGGATTAAAGGCATGCGCCACCACGCCCGGCTAGCCTGCTTTCTTATACAATACAGAACAACCCGCCCAGGGATGGCACTGCCCACAGTGAGTTGGGCCCTCCCACATCATTCAAAAATTAAAAAATAAAAATAAAAATAAATCACAAAAAAAAATCCCACAGACATGGCCACAGGCCAACCTAATGGAGGCAATTCCCCAATTGAGCCTCCTTCTACCCATATGTGTCAAGCTGACAATTAAAGCTATCCAGCACAGAGGCCAAGGGTTCAATCCCCAGTATCACAAAAAGACAGACACTGACATGGGTATCATGGTATACACTTGTAATCCCAGCATTTGAGAGGTGAAGACAGGAAGATCAGTTCAAAGCCAACCTTGGCTACATAGTGAGTTAAAAACTAGTTTGGAGGCTGGGCCCACGCCTTTAATCCCAGCACTCGGGAATCAGAGGCAGGCGGATCTCTGTGAGTTCAAGGCCAGCCTGGTCTACATACTGAGTTCCAGGACAGCTGGGGATACAGGGAGACCCTGTCTCAAAAAAGACTAAAAAAAAACTAGTTTGGGCAGGGGCTGGAGAGGTGGCTCAATGGCTCAGCAGTTAAGAACACTGCTCTTGCAGAGGACCCAGGTTCGATTCCCAGCACCTACATGGCAGCTACAAACCGTTCTTAACTCCAGTTCCAGGGGACCCAGAATTCAAAGCCTTCTTCTGACCTTCGAGGCATTGTACAACACAGGTGCACTCTCACATACATGCAGGCGATACACTCATACACAAAAAATAATAAATAAAATATTTTAAAAAACTAGTTTGGGCAACAGGAGACCCTGTCTTTGAAAAAAAAAAAGGGGGGGGACCAATGAAAGGCCTCAATGGGTAAAAGTGCTTGCTACTCAAATTGGACTACCTGAGTTGAGACCCTGGAACACATGTGTGCTGGATAGCTTTAGTGTCAACTTGACACACCTGGGTTGGGCTGAGGGCGCCTCAATTGGGGAATTGCCTCCATTGGACTGGCCTGTGGCCATGTCTGTGGGACATTTTCTTGATTGTTGAGTGATGTGGGAGGGTCCAGCCCACTGTGGGTGGTGCCACCCCTGGGCAGGTGGGCCTGTGTTGTATAAGAAAGCAGGTTGAGGGGCTGGAGAGATCGTTCAGTGGTTAAGAGCACTGACTGCTCTTGCAGAGGGCCCGGGTTCAATTTCCAGCACCCACATGGCAGCTACGAACAGTCCTTAACTCTAGTTCCAGGGGAATCCAATGCCCTCTTCTGACCTCCGCAGCACTACACGACATAGGTGCACTCACATACATGCAAACAATAAACATATACACATTAAAAAAAAAAAAAAAAGAAAGCAGGTTGAGCAGGGGCCAGGGGAGCAAGTCAGTAAGGAGTGTTCCTCCATGGCCTGTGCTCCAGCTCCTGCCTCCAGGTTCCTGCCCTGAAGTTCCTACCTTGGGCTCCCTGATGAACTGTGACTCAGGAGATGCAAGCTGAATAAACCCTTTCCTCCCCAAGTTGGTATTGGTAGTAATATTTTGTCACTATTTCCAGAAGAAAAAAAAGAAAAGTACAGGGTGAAACAATCAAAAGAGTAAATTATAGATGTATAAAAAATAAATACGGGTGGGCATGGTGGCGCACGCCTTTAATCCCAGCACTCGGGAGGCAGAGGCAGGCAGATCTCTGTGAGTTCAAGGCCAGCCTGGTCTACATAGTGAGTTCCAGGACAGCTGGGGCTACAGGGAGACCCTGTCTCAAAAAGACCAAAAAAGAAATAATAATAAGGTTCATTTGGAATAACTTTTCTAGGAATAACTTTTCTAGGCAGTCTTCTGCACTGACTAGGCCAATGGTCTAATCTAGCTATTACATATTTCTTACATTCTTAAGACTGAGAAAGGGGGAGGGGGATGGAGTGACGGCTCAGCAGTTAAGAGCACTGGCTCTTGAAGAGGACTGGGGTTCGATTCCCAGCACCCACATGGCCGCTAACAACGACCTGTAACTTCAGTTTCAGGGGATCTGATGCCCTCTTCTGACCTCCACAGGCATTGCATAACATGGGTGCATTTATATAAAAGCAGGCAAAACAGTCATACACATAAAATAAAAATAATAAATATTTTTTTAAAAAGACTGGGAAAAGGGAGTAACTGTCCATACATTGAAACAATAGCCAGAGCAAGAAATGCAGAACAGGTACAGTTATTTTCCTATAATAGTAACCATTCTTCTAAACTCTTAGTTTATACTCCATAGCACACAAAGCAAACATAAAACCCAGAACCTCTGTGTGTGTGTGTGTGTGTGTGTGTGTGTGTGTGCACGTGTGTAGTTTTTCCCTGCAATTACATGGGTAAGATAAATTAGTTTATAGTTAGTCTACTTAGGATAACTAAAATTATTTAGTTATCAAAAAATGTTATTTACTCTGTTATTTCTGGATAGTAATAGAATCTTTGCCAGGCATGGTAGCACAGACCTATAACCCCAGCACTCAGAAGGTAGAAGCAGGAGGATCACTACACATTTGAAGACAGCTTGGTCTATAATAAGTTCCAGGCCTGCCAGAACTACACAGGAAGACCTGTCAAAAGAAAGAAGGGAGTAAAGGAGGGGTGGAGGATGGGAAGAGAGAGAAACACAAAAAAATCTTCACCTGCTTTGAGAGAATATAAAAGAATTTTTCAATAATTGAAAAGTCCTTTAATTAATTACATCCTCATCAGAGAGAATATATAAACAAAAAAACTTCTTTTACTCAGGCCAGTGCTTTGAGACTCCAACAGATGACAGTGACCATTCACAACATGAAGTAAGAAGTTAATGCTGCCGGGCGTGGTGGTACACACCTGTAGTCCCAACACTTGGGAGGCAAAGGCAGGTGGATCTCTGTGAGTTCAAGGCCATCCTGGTCTACATAGTGAGTTCCAGGCCAGCTGGGGCTACAGGGAGACCCTGTCTCAAAAAAGAAAAAAGAAAAAAGTTGATGCAGACAGAAAAGCCAAACAACTTTTTAGTCATTCACTGAATTAAGGCAGTGATTTTAACTGAAATAACTGAATAACTTACATTGAAAATTTTTTGAAAAGAACACATATATGAACTAGAAATTGTATCTATAGAAATTCTTTTCATTTTCATATATGCATGTGGTGTGCGTATGCATGTTTCTGCATGTGTTTGTGCACATGTGTGTAGGAGCATGCATATGGCAGCCCAAGGCTAATGTTGGGAATCATCCTCACCTTCCACTTTACCCACTGAGGCAAGGTCTCTCAATCAAACCCAGAACCCATTCATATGGCTAGTCTTGACAGCCAGTTTGCTCAGGGGATCCTGATTCTGCCCTCTGAGGTGGGAATCACAGGTGGGCAACCGCATCCACCCAGCATTTACAAGGGTTCTGGGATCCAAACTCCAGTCCTTATGCTTACTGGCAAGCACTTTAAACACTGAGGCATCTCCCCATTCTTTAAAGAAATATCGTTACATTTATATATACAATTTCATAAAATGGAAGCACATGAACAATGTATGAGCTTTTAATGATCCTAAGACTTCCTTTGACAAAAAGATATACTATATAATTTTACATTCTAAATTCCCCAAATAATAAACCTTTGTACATGCAAATGTAAAAATTCAAATTCCTCAACTAAATAGTGATTACTTTCTGGAAGATCCAAGTAACTTTCTTCCACTAAAATAAAGAGCTGCATTTCTACATAACATGGTCTTTGAGAGCCTCATCCCAGTCATCTAAGGTAGTTTTTTTCAAGTGGCTTTCATAGAACTTTAACAAATTATTCCAGAATGTCAGTATTTTTCCTTATGTAGAAAAATATTAACAGTAGAGTTTATGAAGAAAATAACTAGAAATAGAAAAGCTCTGTTATCCTATCTCTAACATAAAACCATTTTGTGCTATTATTTTGCCACTGTGCATAATATAAATGCCAAGTTTAAATATGTAAAATGCCTGCCTGCTAATGGTCATGTAAATATTCAAAGTGTCAACTTCAAAATAGCAATGTGACATTAACCATAGAGTTGGCTCTATGTAGATGAGGCTGGCCTTGAACTCAAAGGGATCCGCCTGCCTCTGCCTCCCAAGTGCTGGGACTACAGGCATGCGCCACCACGCCCGGCTACAATCTTATTTTTAAAACAACACAAATTACAAAGTGCCCGTAAGAAAAATAGGGCAAAATACAGCACTTATTAAATACTACTTAGGACTTTGGGGTAAAATGGCAGGTGAGAGGTCTAACCACTGAAACTCAATGAGAGAAAACAGCCAAGATAATATGCCCTAAGCTTTCATCCTGCAAGAGACAAGTCTCTAAATGGACTTGTTAAGCAAGGAGAGATCTCAGCAGGGAAGATGAGAATCAGCCTAGCTGGAAGCCTGCTTGCTTGCAGAATAAGCCTGCCCAGGAAAGAGCATCAAAAACTGTAAGCAAGTGTTACTCCTCACATACACCTGATCACAGGACCAGAAGAGACCATGGTGTGTGGGAGACAGACTTGAGCCTAGGGTGAAAGTCTTATTGACAGCCATACAGCAGGCCTGAGGCAACGGCCCAACTGCTGGAGCCACAAGGAATGCCTTGTGACACTTTGTTCCCATTGGTAGATCATGAGACTGATGCCTAGAGCTCACCACTCCCTAATCAC
>NW_008349359.1:2622829-2625763 GCF_000622305.1 Nannospalax galili
TTGCTGTGCTGTGATTGGACCACTACCCCTATATAAGCTTGTGCCTTCCTGCAATAAACCAGATCTGCGTCACTGAACCTGGTCTCCTGTGTCTGAATGCGGCTCTGCTGACACAGTCTCCTCACCAGCCCTGGGGTCTGGACCGGACGACTGATCAGGGGAACTAAGAGAGCAGGAGAGTGGCCATAGCCAGAGGAGAGCAGCCACTTGACAACCACAACTGGCGCCCAATGTGGGGCACGAAGCCTCCTGCCCCACGGAGCTGTAGCGTGTCTTTCCTGTCTCCACTGATCATCTTCCTGAACGGTTCCTGAGTCCCTTTGGGTACATCTTGCAGGGTGAGTGACCTCCAGTATGGGGAATAGTCATCCAGCTGCTGCCAGCACCTGCGCTGTTGCACTGGTTTCTCTCCTAAGGAGTAGGCAAATTAGGGTAACAGAAAAGGATATAACTAAGGTTTTAGATGAAGTACTAGCTCTTGCCCCCTAGTTTACAAATACTTATTGCTGGGATTCTGAACAACGGGCTTGCATTTTATTCTTGGCCCGGCGTAGAGAAGTCAGGGAGGGATGCCCACAGTCTGGGCTGTTCTACCCCGTTGTGACAGACATTCTGGCCTTCCTTTGGCCTCCCAAAGCCCCTGAACAGGGCATTTTCCTATTAAAGGAGATAGATGAGCAAATACAACAATAGGACACTGGGGACAGCCTGTCCCAGGCATTTCCAGTTAAAACAAAACTAATGGATTCTTGTTCTGATGATACCATGACTGTTAATGATGATATAAAAAATGAGGAATTGGAGTTTGAGAGCTCCCCGATGATAAACAGGAAGTCAAGATCTGCCCCTGCTCCTCCATTATAGGTCAGGGCTATCCTCTGCCATCTTACACTGGTTTCAAAGAAGCAGACTCCCAGCCTCTCCTCCAGATGCCCAAGGCCAAGGAAAGGCAGAGATTCCTGAGGCGGCTGTGCTCAGGCATGGCAGTGGCACTAGGCTGGGGTGGGAGGCTGGGCGGAGATGGGTGGGCTCAGGCGTGTGCAGCAACCCTGGGGTGGCAAGCTCCTACCTGTGAGTGCGATGTGCCCTAGGCCATGATGAGGCTGTGTGGCCCTGGCCATGCGAGCTGCCGCCCAGCGCCCAAGAGGCGCTCAGCCATTTAGGGCCCTAGGTGTAGCAATCTCCTGGGGCTTCTGACAGAGGGAAACACCACCACTGATAAACTGGTTCTGAGCACCACTCTAGACTCCACCCTTATTCAACAAGCTAGAGACTTACACGCCCACTTCCACCTTTCTCCCCAGGCTATACATAGGCTCCTCCCTACCTTGCCAATTCAGAGCTGCAAGGATTTGGTCCATGCCTGCTCCTCTTTTGTCCCTCTTCTACCTCTGGGACCATTACAACCCACCAGAACTCTCCCTAGAGGCCTTGGCCCCAACAAGATATGGCAAGTGGACATCATTCATTTTTCTACTTTTGGCAAGCTCAAGTATATCCATCATATTATTTACACTTATTCCAAAGTCCATTTTGCGATGGCCTGCTCTGGTGAGATGGCTTCTCATGCCATTAGGACTGTCAAATATGCCACGGTCCTATGGGTGTTCCTTGGCAAACAAAAACAGATAACGGTCCTTGTTATGTTTCTGCTACCTTCAGCCATTTTTGCTCTGACTGGAATATTAGGCATATACAATCCTCAGGGTCAATAGATTGTTGAACGTTACCACCAAACACTCATTAAACAAATACAGAAAATACGGGAAGACAATGATAAAGGGCCCTGCTGTAAGGACCACAATTTTGTTATACAACAAGCTCTATTTGTATTAAATTTTCTAAAATTTGACTCCAATGGCCTCCCACCAGCAATAAAACATTGGGGGGCATTCATTCAGCCCACTCCTGCCCCCATGGTGAGATGGAAAGACCCCTCTCACAAGTGAATGGAAAGGTCCACACCTACTATTGACACAAGGGTGAGGCTATGCTTTTGTCTTTCCAGATAATCTTCCAGCCCCCACCTGTATCCCAGCCCAGAACATCAGAATTGCCTATGACAGAAAACTTCCCTCCACAACCACTGACCCCAGAGATGACAGCACTGACCCTGCAAAGAGTGTGCAATTATTATTATAGATATTAAGGACTGTTTATTTTCTATTCCTCTTCATGATGATGATACGCCCTATTTTGCCTTCTCTATACCTACCACCAACCATAACCTTCCAGTTCAACACTATCAATGGAAGGTTTTGCCTCAGGGCATGAAAAACAGCCCTACTATCTGCCAACATTATGTGGCCCATGCCTGCAGACCTTTGCTGTCTGAGGTTTATATTTTACATTATATGGATGACATTCTTATAGCCCATAAGGATCCTAAGATCTTAAAAGGAGCTTTTCAAAAACTCAAAACAAACCTCCAGGCATTAGGTCTTACTATTGCAGCAGATAAAATACAGTTACATGCCCCTCATACCTTTTTGGGCCACTCTATTCAGATGTCATCCTGCCCATAGCTCCTGTTCTTACCTTACCAGATAAGATTACACTTTCAGAAGTGCAAACCCTCTGTGGCAACATCAGTTGGATATGGGGCTTCTTACCCATGTCCACAGAAGAGCTTACACCACTTTTTGACCTCTTGTGGGGTACTGAGATGGTCTCCATTCCCCGCAAGGTCTCTCCGGAGGCACACGTGTTGTCTCAACAATCAATTCTCACCTGTCCCAAGCATTTGTAAATAGGATACAGCCAAAGTTGCCCATCCAAGCACTAGTTATTCCTACTAAAAACACCCCTTTGGGAGTGCTCTGGCAGACCCAGGGCCCCCTGATATGGGTCCACTCTTCATGGAGCCAACTTCACAAGATCACCCCAGCTATTGAGGCATGGGCTATGCTAGCCCTTAAACTTGTCCACACCTCC
>NW_008349359.1:2626873-2636439 GCF_000622305.1 Nannospalax galili
ACCCAATTTTGTTATACAGCGAGCTCTATTTGTATTAAACTTTCTAAAATTTGACTCCAATGGCCTCCCACCAGCAATTCACTCAGCCCACTCCTGCTCCCATAGTGAGATGGAAGGACCCTCTCACAAGTGAATGGAAAGGTCCACACCTATTATTAACACAAGGGCGAGGCTATGCTTGTGTCTTTCCAGATAATCTTCTAGCCCCCATCTGGATTCCAGCCCGGAACATCAGAATTGCCTGTGATGGAAAACCTCCCTCCACAACCACCGACCCCGGAGATGGCAGACCCTAGAGGAAGCAGCACACCTATGTGTGCCATCGTTACTGCTAACTCCTGATTTTTGGACCCTGCATTGTTAAGGGTCTTGATAATTTTGTTAAAACTCATATTTCTCTGGTTCAGTTAGCTGTTGCCCTACCTCCAGATCTTGCCAGGCATGTCTCTGCAAACAAGGACCTGCTGTTCGTTGCCCTTACCAACATAGAGATATAAAACTTAGGCTTAAGCATAAGTGTAAAATCTTACAGAACAACCATGCAACGGACCTGAGACAATGGCCCGACTGCCAGAGCCACAGGACATGCCTTGCGATATATACTCCTGTTGGCAGACTGTGAGACCGATGCCTAGAACTTGCCACTCCCTAATCCCCATCGTTACCCTAGATGGGACGACCCTGCTCCATCGGGTTTTATTGAATTCTTAGCCCCTTAAGAGGACTTTGCACAGGCCAAAGCTTGATACACTGCCTCTCCCTCTGCCAGACCATACCAAGGGACTCACCCTTTGAGGGCTCGTAGTCAATGATGGGTAAGATCCCAAGAGACTGGACAACCTAAGACAGGCACAGTCCATAATGCTGGGTGACCCCTGAGGTGGGGACAACAATGCCAAGGCAAAGAATCTCGACTGGCACGGAGTTGGCACAACCTGCTCTTAAGAAAGCTTGCCATTTTGAGGGAGGAGGCTCTTGATTCAATGACCCCCTGAGCCATTGTACTTTGCTTAATATATCTGGACTGATATCAATATGCTATGTATTCTAAATTATACCTCACCTTTAAAAATTAAAAAAAAGGGGGGGGATAGCCATACAGCAGGCCTGAGGCAACGGCCCAACTGCTGGAGCCACAGGAATGCCTTGTGGCACTTTGCTCCCATTGGCAGATCATGAGACTGATGCCTAGAGCTCGCCACTCCCTTATCACCACCCTTGGGTACCTCACCTTTAAACTACTTACTGTACTGTGCACCACCCTTGGATACCTCACCTTTAAACTACTTGCTGTGCTGTGATTGGACCACTACCCCTATATAAGCTTGTGCCTTCCTGCAATAAACCAGATCTGCATCACTGAACCTGGTCTCCTGCGTCTGAATGCGGCTCTGCTGACACAGTCTCCTCACCAGCCCTGGGGTCTGGACTGGACGACTGATCAGGGGAACTAAGACTTAACAACCACAATGGTGCAGTGCAGGAGTCCAAGGGAATTACCAGAAAAGGACTTACAATCTCCCCTCACCAACATGTCAGAACCTCAACACTGGGGCTGCAGGACCAAAGGCTCACACTTACCCCTCCCACACACAGCACCACATGGAACCTGCTAGAGGCAGAAGGATCTGAGAACTTCACCTTTCAACTTGGTGCAGTTGTGCCAGCAATTCAGTCTGTAAGTATTCTTGTATATATTTCTCATGCTGGCTTTACTTTTGTTTACATATTTATTGCTTAGGTGTTTTAGGACTGCTGTTTGTTTCTGCACCCACCTTACTATAAGGTGATCCTCACTATACTCCAGCTACCTCTCACACTCTTTCTCATTCTTGTCTTTCTTTCCCTCATCCTTATCCTCTCATATATCCCCACTTTTATTGGTCTTTTTGAGATGTCGCTCCAACATCCCAGCTGACCTGAAACTTGTTATGTAGACCAGGCTGGCCTCAATCTCAGAGAGCTCCATCTGCCTCTGCCTCCTGAGTGCTGAGATTAAAGGCCTGTGCCACCACACCTGGCTGAAGGGGGAACTCTTAATCAATATTGGAGGGAATATAAACTAGTGTAGCCACTATGGAAATCTGTGTGGAGGTTCCTCAAAAAGCAAAAAAAATAGATCTATCATATGATCTAGCTATACTACTCCTGAGCATATACCCAAAGGACTCTATATCCTACTACAAAGATACTTGTAAATCCATGCTCATTGCTGCTTTATTCTAAAAGCTAGGAAATAGAATAAAGCTGGATGTCCATCAACTGATGAATGGATTGCAAAAATGTGGTACATATACACAATGGAATATTGTCCGCTGTAAAGAAAAGTGCAGCTGAAAAAAAAAAAAAGGAAAGTGCAACTATAAAATCTGTGGGAAAATGGATGGAACTGGAAAATATTATTAACTCAGGTTTATAAAGAAACACACTGCGACAGGTGTGGTGGTGCACGCCTTTAATCCCAGCACTAGGGAGGCAGAGGCAGGCAAATCTCTGTGAGTTCAATGCCAGCCTGGTCTACATAGTGAGTTCTAGGGGCTACAGGAAGACCCTGTCTCAAAAAGACCAAAAAACAAACAAACAAAAAACCATGTGGAAGCAAGTATGTATTGAGCACAGGAAAGCTAGGGTGGGGGCCCATAAGAGAGGGGAAAAAAAGATCCTTTGTGGGGAAAAGAAGAATGTATGTGATATAAGAATGTGTACAAGGGATACTAGGGGTGCAAAGGCTTACGTGGTGAGAGGGTGCAGGGGATGTGGAAGACAGGATGGGGGTGGGGGTCAAGCAAAACTATGAAAAAATATAAGGAAATGTGACACAAAAGCTAATCAAAAAAATAAAATTTAACGGGGCTAGAGAGATGACTCAGCAGTTAGGAGCACTTGCAGATCTTGCAGAGGACCCAAGTTCAATCCCCAGCACCCAAGTCAAGTGTCTCACAACCACTTGTAACTCTAGTTCCTGGCGATGACATTACAATTACCTGAACAAAAAGCTTAACTCTTAACTTTAGTTTTTAACAGTCAGCCCCAGTTGGTGGCCCATGCGCCTTTGATCCCAGCACTTGGGAGGTGCAGGCAGGCAGATCTGAATTCAAGGCCAGTCTGGTCTACATAGCGAGCTCCAGGCCAGCTGGGGCTACAGGGAGACCCTGTCTCAAAAAGACCAAAAAAAAAAAGAGTAGGCCCCAATTGGAGGACAGTCATCCCCTATATCTCTCCTGGAACCATCTGTCTCCTGAACTGTGTTGATGGAACTGTCTTTTTGGAACTCCACCCTGCAAAATGTGTCCTTCAGCAGGGCCCCACCCATGATTTTATTCAAAATGTCTTCAGCTTCAATTGGGGAAGTATAAATTCAGCTCCACCCTAAATCTTAACAGATCATCCAGTCTTTTCATCCCTAGGTCTACAACATCTCATTCACCCAAAGTCACATGTCCTTCCCAGTCTCCACTGTGTGCAATGGAGATGGGTATGCCTGCTTTCAACACTTTGATACATTAATTCTCAAGCATATCCACATTCATTCATTATCTTTTTGGGTACAGTAGCAAATTGAGGTTCCCAGAAACAAGATCAGTGCCCAGGTAACAAAATACAAGAGTATGTGGCTTTGCTGGGGTAAATTAAAAGCCATTAGTCAATGCCTGGCGTGGGGCTACAGGGAGACCCTGTCTCATAAAGACCAAAAAAAAAAAAAAAAAAAGTCATTCCCACAGGATTTGGTCTCTGCAGGCACCTCTGGGAACCTGCATGAAAGTGTGGAGATACACACACACACACACACACACACACACACACAAATGAAATCTTTAAATTGTTGGTCAGAGAGGTCCCCGAGGCCTGCAAGATCCCCCAAACCATACAGGCTACTGTCACTACTGCTGGGCGCCCACCCAAACAAGATGGTAATACTCTATTGCTAAGGACACAACATATGCCTCTGGCACAAGACAGAGAAATCAAGCTGGAACTGAGTGGGAATTTTCTCACTGCTGGCTATCCCTCATAGTGCCACGCAGGTTGCTGGGGAAGAATTGTCATCAACAGTCTTGCTCAGATGTGAACCCTGTGTGCAACAATATCTATTTGGCCAGGCAAGATGAGCCCACTGGCACAATAGTTACAAGTTTGTTATGGGGTTTCCCTCTTTTTGACAGGACTGTGTTGCCGGGGTAACTTTGAATTGGATTTGATGTCTCCTCCACAGGAGAGTTCACACCTGGTACTGTAAACCAAGTTGAAAACCTGTAGCTAGGGAGGGCATAGCCTTAGTGGGGAAGCTACTCTGATTATTTTGCTAAATGGACAAGATGTGCCAGTTATATTGTCTTCTAAACAACTATGTTTATACCCACAGATTAGTGCTGCTGTCAGCTTCAGCCAGATGTTGTAATCCCAGCACTCAGGAGGTGGAGGAAGGAAGATCAGAAGTTCAAAGCCATCCTCAGCTACATAGCCAGTTCAAGGTCTGCCTGGGATTCATGAGACCCTACTTAAAAAACAAACAAAAACAGAAAACAAAACAAAAGCACCAATTTAAAACCAACTAACCCCATACAAAACTAGTCATACACCTTTCCTTACACATTAGCCTATTCACTGAAGTCACTCAGCATTAAGCCATCCTGCCACCAGAAAAGCAAGAGCAGCTCAGTACCACAGACATGTTAAAAGGGTCCAACCATCGTCAACAGAAAGAAGTTGTAAGCCTAAGTATACAGAAGGCTTACTATTTCTTCTGCCCTGCACAGGCATTGCACGACAAGGGTGTACTCACTTACATGCAGGCATAACACATAACACATAAAATATAAAATATTTTTTTAAAAAAGCCAAGAGAAGAGTGTCAAGGACTACCTAATTAAAATACAGACTAGAAGATTAAAAACCTATTCATTTGTGGAAAATAAGATTCCGAGGAATAGGGTTCATATGGGTATAAGCAGATAGGAAAAACATTTTAGAAAGTTTTTTTGCATTACAATTAATGCTGCAAGAACACTGTTTATGTAAAACACTATTTCTTCTTTTTTTGGGTCTTTTTGAGACAGGGTCTCCCTGTAGCCCCAGCTGTCCTGGAACTTATGTAGACCAGGCTGGCCTTGAATTCACAGAGATCCGCCTGCCTCTGCCTCCTGAGTGCTGCGATTAAAGGCATGGGCCACCACACCTGGCTTCTAATTTTAAAAAATATTTTATTTATTATTTTTATTTTATGTGTACGAGTGTATGTATGTAAGTATACCCATGTTGTGCAATGTCCACTAAGGTCAGAAGAGGGCATCGGATCCCCTGGAACTGGAGCTAAGACAGTTGTTAGCTGCCATATGGGCGCTGGGATTCAAACCTAGGTTTTCTGCAAGAACAACCAGAGTTCATATGCTGAGCCATCTATCCAGCCCCTTAGCCCCCTATTTCTATTTTAAAAAATATTTTATTATTTTTATCTTACATGTATGAGTATACTGCCTGCACATATGTTAGGCACTTGTGTCATGCAATGCCTGTGTAGGTCAAAAGAGGGTGTCGAATCCCCTGGAACTGGAGTTACAGACAGTTGTTAGCCACCATGTGGGTGCTGGGAATCGAACCTGGGTCCTTCGCAAGAACACCCACTGCTCTTAACTGCTGAGTCATCTCTCTAGCCCCTATTTCTAGAACTTTATAAAGATCTTTGATGTTTCTAAATTGTTCTCAAGAAAGTTGGTATTAATGTTTAATTTCACCAGAAAGTATGAATGGCCACTGTTCTCTAAAAAGAGAAAATAAATAAAAACATGTATATATTTAAAAAATGACACCAGGCATGGTGGCGCATGCCTTTAATCCCAGCACTTGGGAGGCAGAGGCAGGCGGATCTCTGTGAGTTCAAGGCCAGCCTGGTCTACAGAGTGAGTTCCAGGACAGCTGGGGCTACAGGGAGACTCTGTCTCAAAAAGACCAAAAAAAATAATAATAAATTAATTAAATGGAAAGAGCACAAACATCCAACAGTTTCTAACTCACTCTCCAGACCTGGGTTCAATTCCCAGCATCCACATGGCAGCTAACAACCGTCCAACACCCTCTTCCAACCTCTGAGGGCATTTCACAACATGGGTGCACTTACAAACATGCAGGCAATACACTCATACACACAAAAATAAAATTAGTAATAAAAAAAGAGGGTCTCTTTCCATTTTGGTTATGGTTTGCTTAGGATTCTGATTCTATGTGATAAAGCCTTAAGATCAATTTAGTACTTTTTTTAAAAAAGTGCTTTAAAAAAAGTGCTCTTAACCACTGAGCCATCTCTCCATCCCCCAAGAGAGCCTCTTGAAGGCTGCAGAACTGTCTTTTGTCTCACAGAAGCATCTCCTCAGGGCTAAGCAGAAAGACTGAAGTGGCACTAACCAGGCCAAGCTGCTGCTGATCATCCATGCCCTTTCTGAGGCCAGCCTTAAATGAGATCTATCTTTAGGCTCTGTGCAACTCTGGAGCAGGGGTTCTAATGGCCCTTATATGTGGCCTCTACATTCATGAGTGAGAACTAAAGAAAAAAGTAAGGAAAGTTGAGAAAAAGAAAGAGGTATCCTTTCTCCATTTTTCCTTTGCTGATTTTTTTTATTAAGTAGTGACAATGGGTGTCAAGCTATCTACTACTTTCCTGATTTATTATGCTATGGGAATCCTAAGTTTGAGCTAAAACTGACTATGAAACAGATTGTATTAGCATTATGTTCTAATCAAATGAAACAATTGGTAGAGAAATTTGGACAACTGGAAATTTTAGGAAAAAGAACAATGATCAACCTTATGTAATTCTGATTACAAATACTTTGATATTAGTAATATCACAGTGTGCCATTAAACACAGATTATAAAGAAACTAGCAATGCATGCATTGAGAGTTTTCATTACCTGATTGACATAAAAAAAAATTATTCACCTTGGGCTGGAGATGGCTCAGTGGTTAAGAGCACAGACTGCTCTTGCAGAGGACCCGGGTTCGATTCCCAGCACCCACATGGCAGCTACAAACCATCCTTAACTCCAGTTCCAGGGGATTCTGAAGCCCTCTTCTGACCTCCATGGCATTGCACAACATGGGTGCACTAACATACACTCATACACATAAAATAAAAGTAATAAATAAAATATTTTAAAAAATTATTCACCCTCATAGTAAAAGTACCTGAGCAATAAAATGAAGGACCTAAAAAATGATGAGCTATTCTCTTAAACTAAAGCTAATATGGACACACATCAAATAGACTCATCTACCATTTTAACCCTTCCTGCAGTATGATTTGAAGGCAGCTTCCAAAATGTGACCCAAGAATATTTAATATGCAAAGCCAAGCACAGATATTTTAAGAGACTTCTTTTAATAAAAAATTTAAAAAAATTTTTTTTTAACAGGCAAATTTTATTATAGCAGATTTAGGACACTTTCTAAAGTAGTAGAATAATTCTCTTAATTTCTCTCTCTCGTTCTCTCTTTCTCTCTCTCTCTCCCTCCCTCCCCCCTCCCCCCGAATAGGAATTTTGAAAGTCCAATATTCTAAGCAAACACACATTTTACTAAATAATAAAATTTTTACGACAAAAATGCTCAGTGTGTTTATACCTAGCTGAGACCAGAATAGTCAATTAATATAGAGAATTTAATCAGAGTATAGGAGGATTAAAAACAAATTTTAAATTGTTTGTCATTCAAAGCAGCTTACCTTGTAGTTTCTTCAAAACAGCAACTTCCATTTTCAGAACTTGTTTGGGTTGTTGAGCTGACTCCACTTTCAGTGCAACATTCTCCCTGGTGAGCATGTCCAAGGCATCGTAAATTTCTCCAAAGCCCCCACCCCCAATCTTTCTCAACTGCACAGAAAACAAAATGAGAATACATTCAAAATTCAAAATCATGAGATTCTAACTGGAAGCCAATTAATCTCATATACGTTAAAAAACAAAGTGATTTAACTATCCCTATTTGATGATAAAAGGTTTCAATACTGTTAAATTATTTATACAGCAAGAAGAAAACAAATGCCAGGATAACACTAGCACCCAGATTTTCTTACAAATCTGTCCACAAAAAAATAATGGAATTATTTCAGTTATAAGCAATTATAAAAGGTCTAAAGCTAGCATAAGAACTGTCACAAAAAAATACAGTATTTGAAAGAATCAATTTCCACACATGCCCCTAGATAGCCAGATTTGTTTTAATTCTAAAGCAGTCATTTGCAGACTTTTTAAACAATGAAATCTTTTTGCCATTTGAAATCTTATATAGAATCAATCTGGTCTATGTGTAAAGAGAGAGGCTGAAGAATCAGGTAAGCAGCCAGCACCCAGCCTTGCCAACACTATTTTCCTCTCTGAGATGACTAACAGGCTCCACAGAGCAGGTAGAGAGAGATTCTACACTACTCAGAGATCACTGTGCATCTATACTTCAAATAGGTTCTAATCAATGTAGGTGCGTTCATCAAACACCTAATATTCTCCCTAATAAATGTGAGTTTAATTGGAGAACATCAGAATCTTTGAGTATCATAAACAAGTTCTGAAATGCTAGTGACAACTGGACCTATAATGGGCTCTAAAAATCTAGGGCAGCAGATGATATACATAAGCAAGATACAGCAAAACACCAGTACTCCAGTTCCTGAAACCAAGTCTTCTCATCACATTATCGAACATCTAGAATGTGGTGTATTAAGTTAATACAATATCCTAAACCTCCCCAAGAGGCTCCAAGCTCATGTCACAGCCTACTTACTCTCCACTGGACTTTTCACTGACTACTTTATCTATGGTCTTTCCTTCCTTTCCTCTTTTCTGATGGTGCAGGGCCTTAGGCATGCCACACAAAGTGCTCTACAACTGAACTACATGCCCAGCCCTTTAAGCTAATTTATCATGTGAATTTCTATGAGAATTTAATTAGTCAAGTAACTATCTTACCAGGCCCTACACTTCATATATCACTGCTTTTTAACTCAAGTGGAATAACTTTTTGGTTTGTTTTTGTTTTCTCAAGACAGGGTTTTGGAGCTGGAGAGATGGTTCAGCAGTTAAAAGCACTGGCTGTTCTTGCAGAAGACCCGAGTTTGAATCCCAGCACCCACATGGTGGCTGACAACCATCTGGAACTCCAGTTCCAGAGGATCCGATACCTTCTTCTGTCCTCCACAGGCACTACATGACACTGGTGCACTTACATACATATAACACTCATACATATAAAATAAAAATAAATAAAACAAAACAAACAAACAAAAAGACAACATTTCACATTGCCCAGGCAAGCCTCAAATAGTGACCTTAAATTATCTCTGGAACCCACATGGTAGAAAAAGAGAACTGACTCCTACAAGCTATCCTCTAACTTCTACAAATACATTGTGACATACGCCTACCACACCCCCACCCCCCACACAAAAAATAAGAATGCAATAAAAAAATTTTAAGCTGCTAATGAATATTTTTTCCTTAAAGATTATCCTATTGACAGATTAAAGGAATCACTAAAAAAAGCTAGTTAAAACCTGCTAATGGAACAAAACTTTTGATTG
>NW_008349359.1:2636454-2638925 GCF_000622305.1 Nannospalax galili
GGATGGTTCTTCTCCTGCGAGATGGGAGATCCACTAATTAAGACGTATCTATCAAAGCTCAAGAACAACCAGTGTTCTTAACCGCTAAGCCATCTCTCCAGCCCAAATAAAAATAGCTTTAAAGATTTTTTTATTTTATTTTTATTTATTTATTTTTTTTGAGACAAAGTCTCCCTGTATCTACAACCAGCCTAGAACTCACTATGGAGACCAGGCTGGATCTCAGAGATCCCCCTGCCTCTGCCTCCCTAGTGCTGGGGTTAAAGGTATGTGCCACCATACTGGGCATCAAAATGAAAATAGCTCCTTTTAAAAAGTAGTCAATGTGGCTGGGCGTGGTGGCGCATGCCTTTAATCCCAGCACCCGGGAGGTAGAGTCAGACGGATCTCTGTGAGTTCAAGGCAGCATGGTCTACATAGTGAGTTCCAGGACAGCTGGGGCTACAGGGAGACCCTGTCTCAAAAAGACAAAAAAAAAGTAGTCAATGAAGGGCTGGAGAGATGGCTTAGTGGTTAAGAGCACTGACTGCTCTTGCAGAGGACCTGGGTTCAGTTCCAACATGGCGTTAACATCCATTTGTAACTCCAGATCCAGGGGAACTGACACCCTCTTCAGACCTCTGTGAGCACTGCACAACTTGGGTACACTTACATATATGCAGGCAATACACTCATATGCATAAAATAAAAATAAGTAAAATATTTTTTTTAAAGTAGTCAATGAGGTGGCAGATTCCAGATCTAGGAAAGAAAGCCATTAAAAGACTATTGGGGGCAGAAAAGAATAGCTCAGTGGTAGAGTGCTTGAGGCCTTGGGTTTGTTCCCCAGCACAGAAGGGAAAAAGACCGCTAGGAAGCCAGAGTATTGGTGCACACCTGTAACACCAGCATTCTGAAGGCTGAGGCTGAGACAGAAGGATTGAGCTTGAAGTCGGTCTGGGCTGTACTGAAAAAATTAAAAAAAAAAAAAAATTAACAAAGCAAAAACAAAATAAAAGTTCCATTAGGACCATTTGAAAAGAACTGAGGAGGCATCCTAATGGTGTCCCCTTAATCAAACGAGACAATCTGAAAATTTATAAGGGTAACAAAAATGGACCAACACACCAAATGTTTATTTTTAACATTATTATTATGAGTGTGTGTGAGCACGTGTGTGAGCCATGTACATACCATGATGCACATGTGGAGATAGGAAGATGACTTTCAGGAGTCACTTCTCTCCTTCCATATTAGGTTTTAGGAATGGAACTCAGGTTGTCAGGTTTTCATGGTGAGCATTTTTACCCACTAAGACATCTTAACAGCCCTCAAATATGTTTAAATTCAAAAAATTTTAAAACATTTATTTATTTATTATTTATTTATTAATTTATTTTGTCTTTTTGAGACAGGGTCTCCCTGTAGCCCCAGTTGGCCTAGAACTTACTATGTAGATCAGGCTGGCCCTGAAAGCAGAGGTCCGCCTGCCTCTGCCTCCTTTTTTTGAGACAGGGTATCTAGACCAAAGTGGCATCCAACTTCCTTCCTATGTAGCAGAGAATAATCCTGAATAGACCCTTCCTCCACCTCCTGAGTGTTGGGATTACAGGTTGTGCCACCACACCCAGTCAGTCATACCTCACTCAGTTATAAGGTGCTAAGGATATAATCCAGGGCCTCATGCATGGTAGGCAAGCCTTCTATCACCTATGCTACATCCCCAGTCCTCACAAATTTGTCACATATACTAAAATAAAAAATCTCAGTGGTCACTTGGAGGGATGCTAGGGGACTAAGAAAAAAGAAGATAGCATTTATTGTGTTTTCCTAATCAAACTGTACCTCCAAATAATTATAGTGAATGAAAGAATAACAAAATACCAACAAGTTGCATCTCTAATGAATTAATGGGACTAGCAATGCTCATCAATAGCTACTGATACAACAGAAAGAAGAACAGTAACACATTAGTGAAAGCTCCCAAAACCATTTATGATGCAAAAAAAGAAAAAAAAAATCTGGTGATATGGCTTAGTGGTAGAGTACTTGTCTAGCACATGCAAGGCCCTAGCTTCAATCCCCAGTACTACACAACACAATACAACACAACAAAGCAAATGACAAACACCAACAACTTTTGTAGGTGATTACATTTTTCAAAAAGAAGTTCTTATCTTTTAAAGACATATACTGACGTAAGACAGTTCAAAATACTCTATGAGGGAAAAACAAGATTAAGCATATTAACCACAAACTAATGACTGTTTAGGTCAAGTCTTAAATGTATGGAAGCTTATCATACCTGTCTTGTTTTCATGTATACATAAAAGTTTCCTTAATAAGCCGGGCATGGTGGCGCATGCCTTTAATCCCAGCACCTGGGAGGCAGAGGCAGGTGGATTTTTATGAGTTCAAGGCCAGCCTGGTCTACATAGTGAGTTCCAGGACAGCTGGGGCTACAAGGAGACCCTGTCTCAAAAAAGACAAAA
>NW_008349359.1:2638962-2646323 GCF_000622305.1 Nannospalax galili
AAAAAAAAAGTTTCCTTAATAATGTTATATAATAAAAAGAAAAGACAGTACACTGTACTTTTAAACTGTTTTTAAAATTTGTTCTTTTCCTAAATGTACTTTTATTTACATTACTCAATATCAGCCACTGGAAGTCAAGAAAATTTAGAACTTTAGAAAGCAAGCCTAATTAGAATACAGGGCTGGGCAGGTGGGCATACGCCTTTAGTTCCAGCACTTAGGAGACACAAACAGGCAGATCTCTGTGAGACTGAGGCCAGTGTGGTCTCCAAAGGGAGTTCAAGGCCAGCTGGGGCTACAGGAGGACACTGTCCCCACTGCCCCCCACCAAAAACGAATTAGAATATAAACAAAAGTTAATCATAGAAATATAACTGAAAATAACTGCTTTAGCATATGAGAAATATAAGCATTATTGCCTAAAGAAATGGTATTTTTATAAGAATACCAAAATTATAACCCTATATGTTTCCCTTCCTCCCCATCCTGCCCTCTCTCTCTCTTTTTTCTTTCTTTCACTCTATACTCACCACTTTCCATCTTTCTTTCACCAGGATTCCAACACTGAGGATATCTGGCTGCTCTCCTCCCCCACTCATTGCAAAACACTGATGTGATAAAACAGCTACACAGGCATCTAGCTCCCAAGGGTGGTTTCCATTTAATCTAAAAGAAACAGCAGCAACAGGGCTAATTAACACAAATAACGTTCCAGCATCAAGCAGCACTACTAATCCTATATATTAATTAGGTTGCTTACTTGGAAGAGTAGGGGAACCCCTACAAATTACATTCTGAAAACTATGAAATACATATTATCTTTCCAGTAGTTACCAAACCATCAAAGAAACAACACATACACTTTTTTTGGTTTTGGGTGTTTTCTTCTTGTTTTTGTCTTTTTGAGACAGGGTCCCTGTAGCCCCAACCGGCCTGGATCTCTCTAAGTAGACCAGGCTGGCTTGGAACTCAGAAATCCACCTGTCTCTGCTTTGCTGGGATTAAATGCATGTGCCACCACACCCAGCAACACAGACATTTTTTACAATAAGTGAAGTATCACAGGGTAAGCATAGGGGTCAATGGCAGTTGAATGAGATGGACCATTACCCTGAGTACAATATATTGCCAAAGAAAAACACACAGTAGCCAATTTATAACACCTTACAGTTTTGAACCCAGGGCCCCATGCATGCTAGTCAAGTGATTACCATTAAGCTATACACTTAGCCCTCTTTATATTTTTTTGAGACAGTCTCTCTAAGTTGTTTAGGCTTGTCTTGAATTCACTCTATAGCCCAAGCTGGCTTTGAACTTGTGACCCTCCTGCTTCAGCCTCCCATTTAACTGGATTACAGGCATGCACCGCCAGACCAGCCAATAACTTAGGTTTAGCATACTATTTAATATCATTAGTGCCAATAATACTTAAAATTTTTATTACATTCACTTATTTATTTTACGTGTTTCTATGAACCACAGTGCACATGTTCTCTCCTTCCACCACGTGGTTTCTGGATAGTTTCTGGATGGAATTCAAGTCATCAGGATTGGCAGCAAGTATCTTTACCTGCTGAGCCATCTCATCTAAATCTTACAAAACACATCTTAAATGCATAGGAAATAAGCATGAAGACAGAAGAGGCTGTTGCTCAAACACTAACACTCTATACTGTTTTTGTATTTTCTTAAAAAGGGAGTAACAGTAAAAAAGAACAGTACACCTGTAGAAAACAAAGTCACAAAGAGTAACTTTTATGGAAATATTGTTCTGTTGTATTTCTTCTTTTCTTTTGGTCTTTTCTGAGACGGGGTCTCCTATGGGGAGACCCCGTCTCAAAAAGACAGACAGACAGACAGACAGACAGACACACATACACACACACACACACACACACACACAAACAAAAAAAAAAAAAAAAGCAAGATGCAGAGTGTGGTGGTACATGCCTTTAATCCAGGAGGCAAAGACTGGTGGATCTCTGTGAGACTAAGGCCAGCATAGACTACAAAGTAAGTTCCAGGCCAGCTGGGGCAACAGGGAGACCCTGTCTCAAAACAGAAGGAAGAGGAAGAGGAAGAAGAGAAGGAAGAGGAGGGTGAGGAGAAGGGTTTATAGTGTGTTGTCTTTTGTGTAAGAGAGAAAAATGTTTAGTAAACTGAAGAAACTGCTTTTATTTACGAGAAAAAAGGGAAGATTAGCCAAAAGGCATGAAGATTATTCTTTATAATAATAAGGCGCAAGCTTTCAGCAAAGGGCCAGAAAACAAATATTTCTTCACTGGCCATATATTCTGTCCTAGTTACTCAGCACTGCCAAGGCAACACAAAGGAAGTCAAAGACAAAGTAATGAGTGTGGCTTGGTTTCAACACACTTTATTTACAAAAGAAAAAGGAAGATGACCAAAATTTTTAAATAAATTTTCTTATTTTTATTTTATGTGTATGAGTGTTTTTCCTGAACATATATAAGTGCATCCGTGTCATGCAATGACTGAGGAAGTCAGAAGAAGCCGTCAGATCCCCTGAAAAACTGGAGTTATGGATGGTTGTTAGCCACCATATGAGTGCTGGGAATCGAACCCGGGACCTCTGTAGTGCAGTCAGTGCTCTTAACTGCTTAGCAGATGGCCAAATTTGACTGGGAGATTACTGCTTACCCACATTTACTAATAATAAAATTTAAAAAAACAAAATAATAAAATAGATGAGCTGGGCATGGTAGGGTACACCTTTAATCACAGTACTCTGGAGACAGAGGGAACTGGTCACTGTGAGTTTGAGGCCAGCCTGGTCTACATAATAAGTTCCAGGTCATCCAAAGGTACATAACGAGACGTTATTTCTACATGAATGAATGAATGAATCAATGAATCAATCAATCAATGGGGAGAAATGGCAAGGATAAAGATAAAAGCTAGGTGTCTGGGACTACACTATAATGCGGTTTTCATTTTGGAACCATATAAATGTTTTACATATAACAGAAAAAAGTTTGTATATTACAAGTTCAGCAATAATAAGAGTGCATCAAAACTGGCCTTACTTTAGACAGGGGTAGTGGCACATGCCCATGATCCCAGTACAAAAGAGGCTAAGGCAGAGAAGACGTGGAATTCAAGCCTAGCCTGAGATTCTGAGACATATAATAAGACCATATCTCAACACTAACACACACACACACACACACACACACACAAACATACACAAACTGGATTAAAATTTTCATTTTATGTGTATGAGTGTTTTGCCTGCATGTATCTAAGTGCACCATGTGCATGCAATGCCTGTGGAGGCCAGAAGAGGGCATCAGATACCTTGGAACTGGTTTTATGGACAGTTGACAGCTGCCATATGAGTGCTGGGAACTAAACCCCAGTCTTCTGTAAGAGCAGCCACTGCTCCTAACTGATGAGCCATCTCTCCAGCACCTCCTCAAATTGGCTTTAAGTCCCTTCCAATCTATCAATCATAGCTTCATCTCAGGCTGGTAGTAAGTATCTGTAGTCCCAGCTACTCAGAAAGAGCAGAATTCCTTGAACCTAAAGTTCAAAGCCAGCCTGGGCAACAGAGCAGATCCTGTCTCTAAAAATTATCATGATAATAGCTTCAAGTGACTGACTGCACATTAGAAAGTCAATTCAGGGGGCTGGAGAGATGGATCAGTGGTTAAGCAGCCTAAACACATTATAACTAAAATAATAATTCTGAGCACCCACATTGCAGTTAACAACAGTTTGTAACTCCAGTTCCGAGGATGCCCTCTTCTGATCATCATGGGCATTGCACAACACAGATACACTTACCTGTATACATGCAGACAATACACACATAAACATAAAATAAAAATAATAAAATATTTTTTAAAAAAGAAAGTCTAATCTCAGCACTCGGGAGGCAGAGGCAGGTGGATCTCTGTGAGTTCAAGGCCAGCCTGGTCGACATAGTGAGTTCCAGGACAGCTGGAGCTACAGGGAGACCCTGTCTCAAAAAGACCAAAAAACAAAAACAAAAACAAAAAAGAAAGTCAATTGATCAATAACAGTCTCATTTCATCTGCATAGCAAAAGGATAGTTCCTAAATACTGCTTCATCAATTCTTGAACTCCACAATTCTCAAAACCCAACATAAGATCAACAGTTCTTTTCACTTAAATTGTGCCCCACAGTAATAGCACTTCCTTGCATAGATGACAATAAATGTAGCACTTTGTTCAGATACTGAGTGGTGGTGTTAAGGTAACTAACAGATAAAGAAAAAAGAAGAAACAGAAAACAGAGCTGAGTATAGTGGCACATACCTGCAACCCCAGAACTTGAGAGGTGAAGTCATAGGAAGATCAAGAGTTCATACCAAGTTCAAGGCTAGCCTGGACTACATGAGAACCTGTTCTGACTCTGAAAGACAAATATCACATTTTCTCTCACATGTGGATCGTGTGTGTGTGTGTGTGTGTGTGTGTGTGTGTGTGTGTGTGTGTGTCTCTGTAACTGAAGGGGAATATTTGGGAAAAGGAGATTTTGAACAAGAACATGAAAGGGGAGGCAGGAGAGGATAGAGGGTAAATACAGTCAAAGTACATAATATACTTGAATGAGAATGCCTTTATGAAACCTATCACAATATGAAACAAATATATCATTAAAAACCCTTCTAAAGACATTATAACTAAAATAATACATGTTCAAAACAAAGGAAATGCATTGAAATATGCAGATTAAGATGACAGATTACTTATGGAGACCAATAGTTTTGGAGGCCAAAAAGACAGGAAAATATTTTTCAAGTACTCATAAGAAGTAACATAAAATAAGTAATAAAGTAGTTGACCTAAACCCAAACATGCCAGAAATTACATTAAAATATAAATGACCTAAACATATCACTAAAAAGACAGAAATTAGCAGATAAATACAATTCTACAAGAAACTCATTTTTTAAATGACATATGTAGGTGCTGGAGAGAAATTCAGTGGTTAAGAGCACTTGCTGCTGGAGATCCTAGCAGACAACCTGAGAGGGTGGGTTCAGACCTCCTCCATCGAGGTAGCTGCTCAGAGCTCAGCAGACTGCCAGAGAGTGGGAGTTCTGGCCTCCGACTACCAGAGGGCCTGAGAACCCAGGGGACAGCCTGAGAGCCCCCAGATCCTGACTCCTCTTGGTGGTGAGCTTCCCCTAATTGCGCCATACCATCCCCCTACCTGGGATTTTGTGAAGCCCCTCCCAAGGCCCCAGGACTGATCTGGCTTTGGTGGGCTAGGGCTGAGATCCTAGTGGACAGCCTGAGAGGGTGGGTTCTGACCTCCATGGGGTAGTCTGCTCGGAGCTCAGCAGACCGCCAGAGAGTGCCGGGTTCTGGCCTCCCTCTGGCCTCCAACTACCAGAGGGCCTGAGAACCCAGGGGAAAGCCTGACAGCCTCCAGATACTGCCTCTACTGGTGGTGATCTTTCCCTAATTGCACAATACCATCCCCCTACCTGGGATTTTGTGAGGTCCCTCCCAAGGCCCCAGGGCAGATCTGGCTTTGGTAGGCTAAGGCTGGGATCTCAACAGACCTCCAGAGAGTTCTGGCCCCCCTCAGGTCTCCCTCTGGCGTAGGGTTGACAATGCACAGGACTGCCTGAGAGAGCCTGGATGCTGCCTCCATGTGATGAAGGAAACCTGAATATACCTGACTGGAACCTGAATTGGGCTTCTGTGGGTACCCCTGAATAGCTGATCTGAAGTCATCAGTCCCCTCCAAAATAAGCCTGAGAGAACCTGAACCCAGTACCAACCAGCTTTACATAACCAATAAAGAAAGGATCTAGGCACCCTGGTGATACAAACAGAAGAATACTTCAACTTAATTCTCAGATCAGAATCATAAACAACAAAAGAAATTCACATGCCAAAACCATAATGAAAGAATAATAAAATGGGTGCTCACTTCGGCAGTGCATATACTGAAATTGGAACAATACAGAGAAGATTAGCATGGCCCCTGCGTAAGGATGACACCCAAATTCATGAAGCATTATATAATTTTTCTAAAATCTTATCATCAGTACATTTAAATAAAAGCTTGAAGGAATAAAAAAATAATAATAATAAAATGGAAAGCCAAAACACTATGTCCCCAGCAAAGCCCATCAATCCTGTAGAAGAGTTCTACAAGGAGAACCCTGTAGAGATAACCCAGGACACTGAATTTAAAAGAACGATTATAAACATGATCAAGGCATTCAACTAATTTAAAAATCACACGAACAGGGGCTGGAGAGATGGCTCAGCGGTTAAGAACACTGGTTGTTCTTGCAGAAGACCCAGGATCAAATCCCAGCACCCAATGGCAGCTAATAACTGTCTGTAACTCCAGTTCTGGGGATCCGACAGGCTCTTCTGTCCTCCGTGGGCATTGCACGACATGGGTGCACTTACCTACATGCAGGCAATACATGCATATACATAAAATAAAAATAATAAATCAAATAAATCAAAGAGCTAAAAGAAGATAAGGATAAACTTCTGAATGAATTCACCAAAGAGATATAAACATTGAAGAAAACTCAGGCAGAAATGAAGAAGTGCAAAACTCAATAAGCCAACTTGAAACAACAAGGGAAAGCCTCACCTCTAGAATGAATGAAATGGAAAAAGAATATCAACACTGGAGGATAAAGTTGAAGAATTGGATCACGCAAGCAAAGAGTATGGAAAATTAAAAAAATACACAGGAATGGAATATGAAAGAGATGTGGGACACCATGAAAAGACCAAATCTACGGATCATAAAAATAGAAGAATAATTTCGGGTTAATGGTATAGACCAGATCTTAAACAGGATTGTAGAAGAGAATTTCCCAAAATTAAGGAAAGACATCCCTATACAAATACAAGAAGCACATAGAACACCAAATAGACAGGATCAAAAAAGAAACCCTCCATGACATATCATAGTAAAAACACTAAATGTACAGAACAAAGAGAGAATAGTGAAAGCAGCAAAAGAGAAACAATAAGTCACATATAAAGGAAAACCCATTAGAATTACAGCTGACTCATCAGTGCAAACATGAAAGCCAGAAGAGCCTGGGCCAAGGTATTTCCAGTTCTACATGACAATAGATGCCAACCCAGAATACTATATCCAGCAAAAATGTCTATTATAGTTGAAGGGGAAAGAAAAATCTTCCATTACACGAATAGCCTGAAAGAATACATGTCTACAAAATCAGCAATACAGAGAGCAGAGAGAGAAACAACTATACTCCAGGGACAATGAAAGAAAATAAATAAAGGTATAATTGGGGAAACACAAAATTAGACAGAGAACACAAACAGCAATCAAAATGATGGCAACCAATGCACATCTTTCC
>NW_008349359.1:2646447-2648043 GCF_000622305.1 Nannospalax galili
GGGGTGCAGTTCAAATATCTGACAAAATAGACTTCAAAGTAAAACTAATCAGAAAAGATAGGAGGGTCACTCCACTCTGATCAAAGGAACAGTTAACCAAGAAGAGATTACAATCCTTAACATATATGCACCAAATTCTGGTGCACCCAAATTCATAAAATGAACACTACAGGACTGTAAGACACAGATTAACTCCAAATCAGTAATAGTAGGGGACTTCAATACCCACTGTCTCCATTAGACTGGTTAACTGGACAAAGAATAAACAGAGACGTCTGAATTAAATGATACCATACACACACCAAATGGACCTAACAGACATCTTTCAATTATTCCACCCAAACACCAAAGAATACACTTTCTACTCAGCACCTCATGGAAATTTTTCAAAAATTGACCACATACTGGGCCACAAAACAAACCTCAACAAATACAAAAATATTGAAATAATTCCATGCATTCTATGGACCACAAAGCAATAAGTCTCAAAATCAACACTAGAGGAAGCTCCAGTCACTACACAAACTTGCGATGATTGAACAACACACTCCTAAACAATGAGTGGGTCAAAGGAGAAATTAAGAAAGAAATAAAAGAATTCCTGGAATTTAACAAAAAGGACAATACAACACAACAGAACCTCTGGGACACATTAAAAGCAATCCTAAGAGGGAAGTTTATAGCTCTAAGTGCCTACATTAAAAAACTGGAAAGAGCCCAAATAAATGACCTAACACTGCAACTCAAGGCACTGGAAAGGCAAGAACAAATGAAACACAAACCAGCAGAAGAGAAGAAATAACAAAAATCAGAGCAGAAATTAATGCGATAGAAACAAAGAAAACAATACAAAGAATCAATGAATCTAAGAGCTGGTTCTTTGAAAAGCTAAACAAGATAGACAGACCCTTAGCCCAGTTAACCAAAAGAAAGAAAGAGCAAATCCAAATCAACAAAATCAGAGATGAAAGGGGAAATATCACGACACCAAAGATCCAAACCATTATAAGGGAATATTTTAAAAACCTATATGCTACTAAATCTGAAAGTCTAAAAGAAATGGATGGATATCTGAAATCATGGGAACCTCCAAAGTTAAACCAAGAAGAGATCAACAGTTTAAACAGACCCAAACATATAAGGAAATTGAAACACTAATACAAAGCCTCCCAACTAAAAAGAGCCCAGGCCCAGATGGATTTACAGCAGAATTCTATCAGACATTTATAGAAGACCTCCAACCAATACTACTTAAATTATTCAAAACAATAGAAACAGAGGGAGTACTCCCAAACTCCTTCTATGAAGCCAGCATCACTCTAATGCCCAAACTGGGTAAAGACACAACCAAAAAAGAAAACTATAGACCCATATCCTTAATGAATATAGATGCAAAAATTCTCAACAAAATACTTGCAAACCGCATACAGACACACATCAAAAAGATCATTCACCATGGTCAAGTAGGCTTTATCCCAGAGATGCACGGATGGTTCAATATACACAAGTCAATAAATGTCATTAATCATATAAATGGACTCAAAGACAAAAACCACACTGTCATCTCAATAGATGCAGAAAAGGCTTTTGACAAAA
>NW_008349359.1:2648306-2648940 GCF_000622305.1 Nannospalax galili
CATTGTAGAGATCTATGGTGTCTTTTACAGATGATATGATCCTATACCTAAGAGATCCCAAAAGTTCTACCAGAAAAAAAGAAATAATCAACACTTTCAGTATAGTGGCAAGTTATTAAATCAATCTACAAAAATCAATAGCTTTTCTATATACCAATAACAAGCAATTGGAGAAAGAATACAGGGAAATGTTCCCATTCACAATTGCTGCAAAAAAATTAAAATATCTTGGAATAAACCTGATGAAAGACACCAAAGATCTCTACAATGAAAAATTTAAATCGTTAAAGAGATTGAGGGGCTGGAGAGATGGCTCAGCAGTTAAGAGCACTGATTGCTCTTGCAGCAGATCCGGGTTTGATTCCCAGCACCCACATGGCGGCTATGAATCGTTCTTAACTCCAGTTCCAGGGGAATCTGACACCTCTTTTGACCTCTGCGGCATTGCACGATATGGGTGCACTCACATACATGCAGGCAATACACTCATACACATAAAGTAAAAGTAATAAATATTTTTTTAAAAAAGAGATTGAGGAAGACACCAGGAGATGGAAGGACCTCCGATGTTCATGGATTGGAAGAATTAATATGTGAAAATGACCATCCTACCAAAAGCAATATGTAGATACAA
>NW_008349359.1:2649033-2656860 GCF_000622305.1 Nannospalax galili
CTGTAGGTCCCTGTTGGGGGGGAGCTGCTATTTGGAACCCTAACAATATCCAAGTATACTACAGAGCTATAGTCATTAAAAAAAAGAATGATACGGGCACAAAAATTGACACACAGATCAAAGGAATATCATTGAAGATCCAAACCTGAGTACACGCAATTTCAGCCCCTGATATTTGAAAAAGGTGCCAAGAACACACAATAAAGGAAAGACAGCATGTTCAACAAATGGTCCTGGCAAAACTGGATCTCCACCTGTAGAAGAATGAAGCTAGATCTGTATCTTTGCACAAAAGTCAACTCCAAATGGATCAAAGACTTCAATGTGAAACTGGAAACCCTGAAACTATTAGTAGAAAATATTGGTAGTAACTTACAGAACACAGGTGTAGGAAAGTATTTTCTAAATCAGACAGAAGTTGCTTAGGAGTTAAGGTCAGCAGTCAATAACTGGGACCTCATTAAACTAAAAAGCTTCTGTACAGCAAAAGAAACAATCAAGAAAGTGAAGAGAAAACCCACAGAGTGGGAAAAAAAATCTTCACCAGGGACACATCTGACAGAGGTTTAACATCCAGAATATATAAAGAACTCAAGAATTGAGAAAGCAAATGACCCAATTAAAAGACGGGCTAAAGATCTAAACAGAGTTCTCAAAGAAAGAAATAAAGATGGCTAAGAAACATCTCAAAAAGTACTTAACATCATTAGTAATTAGGGAAATGCAAATTAAACCACCCTAAGGTATCACCTTACCCTAATCAGACTGGCTGGGATCAAGAGAACAAATAACAAATGCTGTGAGGATGTGGAGAAAGGGGAACTCTCATTCACAACTGGTGAGATTGCAAACTCATGCAAGCCTCTATGGAAAACAGTTGTGGAGAACTCCTAGAAAACTAAAAATAGGGCCGGGCGTGGTGGTGCACACCTTTAATCCCAGCATTTGGGAGGCAGAGGCAGGGGATCTCTGTAAGTTCAAGGCCAGCCTGGTCTGCGTAGTGAGCTCCAGGCCAGCTGAGGCTACAGGGAGACCCTGTCTCAAAAGACCAAATAAGAATAAAATAAAGTAAATAAAACAAATCAAAAATGTTTTAATGATATATGTAGGCTAAAACCAAAGGAATGGAAAAGTTATACAGTGAAAATACTAATCAGGAGAAATCTGGACTATCTATAACAATATCTTACAATGTAGGTTTCAGAGCAAAGAAAATCATTGGCAAAGGTAAAGAGAGGTATTACATAAACACGGAAGGCCAATTTACAGAGAAATTCTCACAAGAAGCATAGTCCCAGGTATTCAGGAGACTGAAACAAGAGACTGAGCCCTGGAATTCAAGGCCAGTATGGACAATATACAGAAACCCTCCCTTAAAAAAAAAATTAACAGAATAAAGAAACTATATATGTGCAGACACAAAAGGAAGAGCAAAATGCATGAAATAAAAATTACTTGAAAGAGGGCATGGTGGCACACACCTTTAGTTCCACACAGAAGGCAGAGGCAGATGGATCTGTGTGAGTTTGAGGCCAGCCTGACCTACATAGCAAGTTCCAGGCGAGCTGGGGCCACAGGGAGAAGAAGGGAGGGAGGGAGGGAGGGAAAGATCCATAATCATAACTGGAAATATCCTCACTCCTATTTCAAAAAAACAAACTGCCTTGGCAGGGGAGGTACCATGGTAAAGAAGTAGACATAAAGGGCTAGTAAGATGGCACAGAGGGTAAAGGTGTTCACTGCTGAGCCTGATAACCTGAGTTAAATCCCCAGGACCCACTCTGATGATGGAGAGAACCAACACCCACAAATTGTTCTCTGACCTCCATACTTGAGCTGGAAGGAAGCAAGGGAGGGAGGGAGGGAGGGAGAGAAAGAGAGAGAGAAAGAAAACTACTTTAAAAAATATTTTCTTCATTTATTTATATATTTATTTAATTTATTATTTAGTCTTTTTGAGACAGGGTCTCCCTGTAGCCCCAGCTGCCCTTGAACTCAGAGATCCGCCTGCCTCTGCCTCCCCAGTGCTGGGATTAAAGGCGTGCACCACCACGCCCGGCTTTTCTTTATTATTTTTATATATTACGTGTATGCATGTATTGCCTGCGTGTAGGTTAAGTGCACCCGTGTCATCCAATGCCTGTGGAGGACAGAAGAGGCTATCGGATCCCCTGGAGTTACAGACAGTTGTTAGCTGCCATGTGGGTGCTGGAATTCGAACCCGGGTCTTCTACAAGAACAACCAGTGTTCTTAACTGCTGAGCCATCTCTCCAGCCCCAAAAATTACTTTTAAAAGATATAAAATTAGCAAAAACAAAATGAAACAGCACCATTATGGTATAATTTTTAAATATATTTGGTTATGACACTGTGATTTGCAATAAGGAATTACACCTTTGGTCCTTGTGCCTGGCTCCTGTCTGAGTTCCTAAAAGCTTTGTACCTTCTTAAATGATTCAAGCAATAGGAGCATCTTTTGCTATAGTCAACAGGATTATCTTCTGCTGTTTTAAGAAGATCCTTTCAACCACATGTAAGTTTTGTTAATGAAGTGATTTTTTTTTTTTAAGTGCTGGGCTTGGCGGCGCATGCCTTTAATCTCAGCACTCAGGAGGCAGAGGCAGGAGGATCTCTGTGAGATTGAGACCAGCCTGGTCTACACCCTGAGCTACACCAAAAAAAAAAAAAGTAAAGATAGGGGTCTTGTTGCCGGGGGAACTAGCCTTGTAATTAGAGGGCAAGAACTTTCAGCTCTGGAGAGGGAAGAGGCATTAAAGGTCAAGTTCACCTCCAATGATCAATGACTTAAATCAATCATGACTTAATGCTTAATGAAGCCTCCATAAAAACCTCAACAACAACAACAACAAAAAGACAAGGTTTGGAGGGGTTCCGGTTTGGTGAAAACATGCACGAATCAGGAAACTGGTATGCTACTTCTTGGAGACAGTAACTCTGAAGCTCAGGACCCTATCCTATCTATGAAGCTCTTAATCTAGCTATATATCTTATCACACCCTTTACTATATAAGCCAGTAAACATTGTTTCCCTGAAATCTGAGTGATCAAGCCAACTTCTATTTGCCAGAAGTACTGAGTAGCAACAGAACATACATTTTGTCCTATCCTGTTTCATATTTTGGTTTGAGAGAAATGATCTTTATCTCCAGCTCATGGCAGAAGACAGAATTTCCTAAGTGATGTGAATGCCTTTGTTATGCTATTAAGCAATTCCAGATATGGGACATTGCCAGAAAGCATATAATGGGAAGGCTAGAACTTCCATCCTTATCCAATGAACCTCTGTGGAGAAGAAGGGCTAGAAATTGAGTTCAATCATGCCTAGGTAATGAACTCTTTAACAGTGCTGTGGATGGAATCAGAACATTCTACCACTGAGCTATATTCCAGTCTTGTAGTAAAGTCTTTATTGAAAAACTCTAAACAAGGTTCAGCAGTTTCTATTTAATTTTTTTTTTTTTAAGACAGGGTTTCCCTCTAGCCCCAGCTGACCTGAAACTCACCATGCAGACCAAGCTGTTGAACTCACAGGAATCTGCCTGCCTCTGCCTCCTGAGTGCTGGGATTAAAGGCATGTGCCACCATTCCCAGCTTCTTTTTTAGATTTTTAAAAATTTATTATTTTATGTGTATGACTGTACTGCCTGCATGCAATGCTGCAGAGGCCAGAAGAGGGCATTAGATGCCCAGAACTGAAGTTACAGATGGTTGGTAGCCACCGAACTGAACCCGGGTCCTCTGTAAGAACAGTCAATGCTCTTAGCCGCTGACTCATTTCTCCAGATCCTCAAGACACTTCTTGATTAAACACATAGATTTAGGAAAGAAGTGTATCCTGACCCCCTAAACAAAGAAATTTCTGTGCTTGGATACCTTACAGACTTGCCACACCATAGTCTACATCTGGCTGTTCCTTTAAATCATGTTTTTGTTTGTTTGTTTGTTTGTTTGTAGACAGGAACTCACTATGTAGCCCTGGCTGGCCTGGAACTCTCTATGTAGACCAGACTATCCTCAAATTCACAGATATCCACCTGTTCTGCCTCCTGGGTGCTGGGATTAACAGCATGCAGCACCATGCCTGGCATTTTTTCTTGGTATCCTTTATGATAAAAGGATAGTTTAAGTACAACTCTTTCCTGGATTCTGTGGGTTATTCTAGCAAATAGTTAATTCTACAGAGTTATGAGAAATCCCAAATTTATATTTAGCCAGGCTAAATTCAGGTGACTTGGGGATACTCAGGACTTGTTGAAATCTAAGGTAGGGGCAACTCTGTGGGACTGAGTTTCATAATCTATGAGGTATTATACTAACTCTAAGCAGCTGAATGTTAGTATTGCACTGACTTACTAATGCCCAAGAGGTATCAGAAAATTTAATCTGAGTAAAGCCATCAAACAACCAGAACTGACATTTATAGAAGAGTCTACTGCCAAAAGAATATACATTCAGTACCCATGGAACATATACTATAAATTATCCCAGATCCCCAAAACTATAAAAGACTATAAAAACTATAAAAGGCTATAAATTATCCCAGATCACAAAACAAATGCTAATGAATTTAAGAGAACTGCTATTTCAGGTTGTGGTGGCATATACCTGCCAGCACTTAGGCTTAAGCAGGAAGACAAGAGAGTTTAAAGCTACCCAGAGGAACTCTACATTCCCTCTAAAAAGGTGCAAATCATAGATTATACATTATCTTATCCAATAATAACATTATGAAACTAGAAAACATTGACATGCAAGATTAAAAAACACTCATGCACACATACACACACAATAAAAACTGTAATTGAAAAAGAAACCTTTGAAATTAAATGAAAACAATAGGGTGGGGTACCTATTTTTATAAATAACATTTTACTGGGAAAAAGGAAAAAGATATTCTATGTTGTCGACAGCTGCTTTTACACTATTAAGGCAGAGTTCAGTAGCTGCAGTGGGGACTGTGGCTAATATATTATCAAGGACAATAAGCAGACTGTGCTCAATTAGGGTATGAATGATGCAAACTTGAGCTCTAGGCCAGCAAGACTGCTCAGGAGGTAAAGGCATTTGCTGAAAAGTCTGATGACTTGAGTGTGATTTTTCTGGACCTACACAGTGGAAGAAGAGAACTGACTCCCATAAATTGTCCACTGACCTCTACACATGTGCCATGGCAAACATGCAAACACACAAACACACAAATAAGTAATAGGGGCTGGAGAGATGGCTCAGCAGTTAAGACTACTTACTGCTCTTACAGAGGATCCAGGTTCAGTTCCCAGCACCCACAAAGGGGGATTACAACTACCTGTAACTCTAGTTCCAGGGGATTTAACACCATCCTCTAGTCTCCACAGAGATTGCATGCACATGCTGCATTTAATACACGCAAGCAAAACAATCACATAAAAGTAAGTACATCTTTAGGGGTGGGGCAAAAAGGGCAGGGCGAAGCAAGTAAATCTTTAAAAAACTGGATATAATTTTGTTTTTAGATGGGTGAGTGGCACATGCCTTTAATACCAGCACTTGGGAGGCAGAGGGAGGTGAATCTCTGTGAGCCTGGTCTACATAGAGAGTTTCAGGCCAACCAGGACTACACAGTAAGACCCTGTCTCAAAAAAATTTTTTCATTTGAGTTTCCAGCCCTCCTCTCTCATTCCTAACCCTAAACAACAGCAACCTATCTCCTTCTTCTACCCTAGTCAAAAATAAAAGTGGGTCAAGTGAGGTGCTGCATACCTTAATCCCAGCATTCTGGGGGCAGAAGCAGGCATATCTCTGTGGGTTAAAGGCCAGCCTGCTCTATGTAGCAAGTTCCTGGCCAGCCAGGGCTTACTTACATAATGACACCCTGTATCAAAAGAATAAAAATAAAAAATAAGTGTCTTTCTTTTTTATTATTTTTATTTTATGTGTATGCATGTATTGCATGTAGGTAAGAGCATCCATGTCCTGCAATGCCCTCAGAGGTCAGAAGAGGCTGTTGGATCTCCTAGAACTGGAGTTACAGACAGTTAGCTGCCATGTGGGTGCTGGGATTCGAACATGGATCTTCTGATAGAACAACCAGTGTTCTTAATCACTGAGCCACCTCTCCAGCCCCATAAAAGTGTCTTTCAAAAGGAACGTGGCCAAGTTACTGGTTTCACAATTCTAATAGGGAAAAAAAGATCCAGCTTGAGGTTTAAAAAAAAAAAATGTAACAAATGAACTTAACAACACAAAATTACTTATTTCTAAATAGTTAAGATGGCAAATCTTTTTTCTTTTTTTGAGACAAGGTCTCACTATGTAGTCACAATAGCCTGAAACTCAATATGTAGACCAGGCTGGTCTCAAATTCACAGAAATCCACTGGCTCTGACTGCTCAGTGCTGGATTAAATGCATGTACACCACACCTGACCTAAGATGTCAAATCTTAAAAAATAAAGTTTAAGTCAGGCGTAGTCCATACACACCTATAGTCCAGGTAGGTAGAGGCAAGAGAATCAAGAGTTTAAGGCCATCCGCACCTATATATTATGTAATGTGTATGAGTGTATTACCTGCATATATGTAAGTGTACCCGTGCTGTGCAATGCCGGAAGAGGCAGAAGAGGGTGTTGAATTCCCTTGGAACTGGAGTTAGCTGCCATGTGCGTGCTGGGAACCGAACCTGAGTCCTCAGCAAGAGCAGTCAGTGCTCTTAACCACTGAGTCATCTCTCTAGCCCCAAACAGTCTATATTTTTAAAAGTCCATAAGGTTTACATTTTAAATGAGACTATTAGATAATACTATAAACTATAAAAGACAAGTTATTACCAATTACTCTAAATTACTAATGGAAAGATCATAGAATAATGTATCACCAGTAGAGTCCTTCAGAACTCCAAAAACAGAGAAGTCCCAATTAGAGCCCAGTATAAAGCTCATAATCCTAAATGGCAATCAAATGTGGTAGACTGCTTCTACACTATTTCCCAATAATCTTTATCTCCTGCTATTATTCTTTCCCTCCCTTGAAGGTTGAGTTGGATCTAGTTTCTTATCTCTTATTAAAAGAACATGGCACAAATCTGAGTAGACAGCCTAAGAGGGCTGGTTCTGACCTCCATCTGTGTAGTGGCTGTGATCTCAGCAGATCACCAGAGAGTGCCAGTTCTGGCCTCCCTCTGGCATAGGGGCTGAGAACGCAGGGGATTGCCTGAGAGTGTCTGGATCTGCTTCCATGTGGTAAAGCCTTAGAGAGGGAACTGACATTGATTCTACACTCCAAGAGTGATCAAAATGCCTGAAAGCAAATCCTGAATCCATCACTCTTGAGTCCAGCCTTGGCAGACAAAAGAAAAATGAGAGGAACCCAATAGAGGGATGCTTCTGGAAGCTCTCCTCAAGAAATTCCAATGGACTCTCATATGAACATTTGAAATAAGAGTGATCCTGAAAGCAAATCCTGAATCCATCACTCTTGAGTCCAGCCTTGGCAGACAAAAGAAAAATGAGAGGAACCCAATAGAGGGATGCTTCTGGAAGCTCTCCTCAAGAAATTCCAATGGACTCTGGACTCTCACATTTGAAATTTGCCCTGTTCTGTCCTTTTCCTGGTTCGCTGTCTAGAACTTTTAATGCTAACTACTCTTGCCTTTACTTCTCCTTCACATCTCCAAGGCACAAGTCAATGATTTTCTTTTCTCCCTACAGTTAAGAATTGTTCAATTTGGGAGTCTTTTAGCTAGACACACTGAAGGGGTACCTAAATTGCATCACCCTGCATCCCTGTTCAGCATGGAAGAAGCCAGAGGGGTCTGCATCCCAATTTCAA
>NW_008349359.1:2657920-2663521 GCF_000622305.1 Nannospalax galili
CTTTTAGATAGACCCACTGAAGGGGTACCCCAATTGCCTCACCCTGTGTCCCTGTTCAGCATGAAAGAAGCCAGAGCAGTCTGCATCTGGATTCCCTATCCACAAGTTGGGTAACCTCTTTAGACAATGGTGTGATAAGAATAGGAGGTAGGAATTGGCTAGGCAGTTAGTGTAAAAAAAACCCAAAAAAAAGAAGACAGTTTCTTGGCTAAAAGTCAAAATGTCCTTGGGCCTCTTAGCAACATACTCCCTTCCAAAGGCCAAAAATGTTGGAAGTATTTGGGAGCGCTTATCTAATCCTTAAAAGACTTTAGGGTTACCTCTTCAGAGATGGGAATGTTAGAATAGCAAAAAGCCACATTAAAAAAAAAAAAAAAAAAAAGAGCACATGAAGTTATCAGTAAAAAGTGATGGGGAGCTATGGGGGGAGTTGGAGGGGAGGGAGTGGGCATGGATTTGATCAAAACACCTTATATGCATGTATGAAATTCTCAATAAATTATTAAAAAAAAAAAAAAAGAAGAACATGGCAAGCTGGGTGTAATGGCTCAGGCCTTTAATCCCAGTGCAGAGGCAGAGGCAGAGGCAGAGTCAGGCAGATCTCTGGGAGCTCAAGGCCAGCCTGGTTTACATAGTGAGTTCCAGGCCAGTTGGGGCTACAGAGCGACCCTGATCTCTTCACAAAAAAAGATGAATAGCATAAAACTAAGTCTGAGAGTAAGAATACTAGATACTGCAAGAGACATGACTAAGTTCATCCCTGGCAATATTCTTAATGACCTAAAATAGGCAGTAAATATCATGCTAATGTATTCTGACAGTGATGCTAAATCTGGACGTGTTGTCAAAACAGACCCAAAGAGGCTCAAAATATGGACAGAACATGCTAAATGAAGATCAACTTGTAAATGTAAAACAACATGTGGTTTAAAAAAAAGTCACTTGAAACATTTGCTAGCTAGAAAATGACTAAGGAAAAAATAGCCAACAAATTAATAAGTAAACACTGGCAGTATCCTAGATCACAAAGTCCTTTCAGATGAAGCTACATCATAGTCATTTCATTTACCATGCCCAAGTAGTAAACTTTACTGTAAATCAATAGGTATTCTGGGAGTTAATCAGCTCAGAAGAAGACCTGAAACTGCATGTAATTTGAGTCATATAGGTTCACTTCTGTTACAGAAAAAGATAAACGCAGAACAAAGAGGCACAAAGGGAAATGCAAAACAATAACAACAAAATGTAAGGAAGTCAGCACCTTCTGTAATTCTAGTGCTGAGAGGGGCAGAGACTGGTAAATACCAGGTGCTGATTAGTCAGTCAGCCTCACTGAACCAATAAGTTCACTGTTTCAAAGATGTGGTCAGGTCAGGCATGGTGGCACACACGATTAGTCCCAGCAC
Source organism: Nannospalax galili (assembly GCF_000622305.1). NCBI lineage: Eukaryota > Metazoa > Chordata > Mammalia > Rodentia > Spalacidae > Nannospalax > Nannospalax galili. Next base: position 2,659,327 of record NW_008349359.1, read on the forward strand.
TCGGGAGGAAGAGGCAGTCGGATCTCTGTAAATTCAAGGCCAGCCTGGTCTACGTAGCGAGTTCAGGTCAGCTGGGCTACAGGAAGACCCTGTTTCAAAAAAACAAAACAAAACAAAACAAAAAAAAGATGCAGAACAATACAAGAAGACACTCAATAATGATCTCTGGCTTCATATATACATGTACATACATGCAATGTACACCTCTGTGTACACACCATCACAAAGCTACCCTCACAAATTTATACACACATACCACATAAACATACAAAAAGGAAAAGGATTGTAACAAAACACATACCATGGCTAGGGTGCTAGCTCAGTGGTAACTACTACTCATTTGCCTAGAATGTAAAAGGCCCTGGGTTTGAGTCACAGCACCGCAAAAAATAAACTGGACCTAATAAGGTGATGAAGAATGTCATCATGATTTGAATGTGAAGTGTCACCCACAGGCTCACAAGTTTGAATACTTGGTCCCCAGCTGGTGGTACTGTTTTGAGAGGTTGTGAAATTCAAAGAAGGTAGGGCCTAGCTAGAAAGTGGATCTCTGGGGAGTTGGTCTTGAGGTTTATCACAGGAAGCAGCTTCCTGTCCTATCTCTTTTTCTAGATCCAATGAGATGTAAGAAAGCAGCTCCTCCACAATCTAGAAGCCACAGAGCTGCCTCTCCAGGCCTTTTCCTCCATGGAGGACTGTATCCCTTCAAACCATAAATTACACCTCTCCTCCCTTAAATTGCTTCTTAATCATTTGGTTACAGAAGGAAAAAAGAACTAATAATAAAGAGTATTATCTGAGAAATGGGCACACTAACATTGCAGTGAATTCCTTGTCTTCTAACTCCAGGGATGCTTCACAAAACAGAGATTAAGATCAGACTACCTACACTGTTGGGTCCATTACCTCTCCGTGCCTCATTTTCTTCATCTATGTGAGTTCAAGGCCAGCCTGGTCTCCATAGTAAGTTCCAGGCCAATCAGGTTTCATAGGAAGATGCTGTCTCAAAAATAAAATAAAAGCTGAGAGTAGTGGCACACGCCTGGATCTCTGTGAGTTCAAGGCCAGTCTGGTCTACATAGTGAGTTCCAGGCCAGCTGGTGCTACAGGGAGACCCTGTCTCAAAAAGACCAAAAAAAATAAATAAAACAAAATAAAATAAAGCAAAAGAAAAGTAAGTAATAATTTAAAAAGGAGCAGACAACGGGGCTGGAGAGATGGCTCAGCAGTTAAGAGCACCAACTGCTCTTTCCAGAGGACCCAGATTCAATTCCCAGCACCCACATGGTGGCTAACAACTACCTTCTGGCCTCTGTGGGCACTGCACACATGTGGTGAACTTACATATGTTCAGGCCAAACACTCATACACTTAAAAATAAATTTTTTAAAAAAGAAGGAGCAGGTGGCTGGGCATGGTAGTTCATGCCTTTAATCCCAGCACTTGGGAAGCAGAGGCAGGTTCAAGGCCAGCCTGGTCTACAAGGTGAGTTCCAGGGCAGCTGGATCTACAGGGAGACCCTGTGTCAAAAAAAGACCCCCCCCCAAAAAAAGAGCAGATAAATCCTATACCCTCACAGTATGCTCAATAAACTCACCTTTTTTTTTTTTTTTTTTGGTCTTGAGATTTTTGAGACAGCGTTTCCCTGTAGCCCCAGCTGGCCTGGAACTCACTATGTAACCCAGGATGTAACCCTAGCTGGCCTCAAACTCAGAGATCCTCCTGCCTCTGCCACCCTTGTGCTGGGATTAAAGGTGTGTGCCACCACACCCTGCTAAACTCACCTTTTAAAAAAGGCTAACAATGATTCTAAGGATTTAAAGTGCTAATATATGACATATGTAAAGCTGAGACTTGTAACAGAATCCGGTAAATCATGCTCAATAAATGGTATTCACATGTAATATGTTATTTTGCAAGTTTCTTAACTTACATGAGTAGTCATAGCCACATTCACAAACACAATACAGCCCCAAACCATCTTTGTATTGATTACTAATAAAAGGAAATTATCATGTTTTAATGGAGGGCCAAAAACTGAAACCTATTACATTACTACTTATCAAATTCAGATAAAAATGTTTTCACCAGAAGAAATTATTCTACACTATTATTACAAATTAAATTATAACATTTGCATTGTTACAATTTTGATGGACAAGTCAGTAGAAAAATTAATCAAAACAAACCAATGCCACCTATCATTTCTACATTGGAAAAAGTGTAGATTAGTTCCCAAGTGTGTTTTGACCTTGAGCAAATTCTGATAACTCATTTGCATAAAATAAAGGAAGGAAGCATTTTAGCTGATATCAAAGATTTTTTTGGAAATTTTTTTTATTAGCAAATTTTAATTAAATAGAATAATGAGGCTGGGGCTGGAAAGAGGGCTCTGCAGTTAAGAGCATCTACTGTTTTTACAGAGGATCTAAGTTTAGTTCACTAGCTCCAAGAGAGCTGACACCCCTTCTGGCCTCCTGGGGCACCTGCACTCATATGCACACACAAACACCCATATAAACATAATTTTAAAATTTTAAAATATTTTAAATGAGTTTCAATGACATTTTCATACATATATAATGTATTTTTGTCATCTTCACCACCCTCAAAACTCCGTAGTCTTACTATATAGCCCTCAGTGATCCTCCTGTCCCAGCTTCCCAAGTGCTGGGATCATAGGTATTCACCACCATCCCCAGCTCCAAAGACACAACAGTTAAAAAGTATGCTATGGCCTGGCATGGTGGTACACACCTTTAATCTCAGCATTCAGGAGGCAGAGGCAGGCAGATCTCTGAGTTTGAGGCAAGCCTGGTCTACATATTGAGATCCAGGTCAGCTGAGGCTATAGGTAGAACCTGTCTCAAAAAAACAAACATCAGGGCTAACAACTGTCTGTAACTCCAGTTCCAGGGGATCCCACAGCCTCTTCTGTCCTCTGAGGGCATTGCACGACACGGGTGCACTTAACCTAAAAGCAGGCAATACATGCATACACACAAAATAAAAATAATAATAAATATTTTTTTAAAAGATTAAAAAAAAAACCCAAACAGCCGGGGGTGGTGGCGCACGCCTTTAATCCCAATACTTGGGAGGCAGAAGCAAGTGAATCTCTGTGAGTTCGAGGCCAGCCTGGTCTACATAGCAAGTTCCAGGCCAGGTGGGGCTACAGGGAGACCCTATCAAAATGTTGTCTTTTGTATATTGCTTGTGGAAATATACTTAGAATATAGTTTTGTATTATAAAGCAAAGCTGAAGATGTACACTCTGAAGTATGTATCCTAGAAATTCTCTTGTGTATCATGAAATGGATATAAAAATGCACAGTCATTCATAAGCAATTCAGATGCCCAGCACAAGAATGGATAAATTCTACATATTAACGGAGTAAACAGTTTTATTATGTCACAGCTTTAGCTGTCAACTTGACACCTAGGAAGAGGAAACTTCAAGTGAGTAATTTCCTCCATCAAAATGGCCCATGGCCATGTCTGTGGGGCATTTTCTTGATTACTGATTGATGTGAGAGGGTCCAGTCCACTGTGGTAGATACCTAAGAAAGGGAGCTGAGCTAGTTAGTGGAAGCAAGCCAGTAAGCATGTCAGTGTTCCTCTGTGATCTCTGCTTCAGTTCCTGCCTCCAAGCTTCTGCCTTGAGTTCCTGCCTTGGCTTCCCTTAATGATGGACAATAAAGTGTAAGATGAAATAAACCTTTTCCACCTCAAGTTGCTCATGGTATTTATCACAGCAACAGAAACCAAACTAAAACATATTAGTTTCCTACTGTTAACACTAATAAAGTGGCAAAAAACGACCCAAATATATAATGTTACAGTTCTAGATGTCAGAAATCCAGATTTCCACTTTGGAAGCAAAGCACTTCTGCAGGCTCTATGGGAAAACTCACTTCCTTTACCTTTTCCATCTTCTAGAAGATGCCTGAATTCTTTGGCTTATGATTCCATTCCATCTTCAAAGCCAGTACTGTAGCATCTTGATTAACTCAATCTCATATAGTCTTAAATTTTATATATAATATATATAAAATAAGAGCTGGGTGTGGTGGTGCACATCTTTAATCCCAGCACTTGGGAGGCAGAGGCAGGCGGATCTCTGTTAGTTCAAGGCTAGCCTGGTCTACATAGTGAGTTCCAGGACAGCTGGGGCTACAAGGAGACCCTGTCTCAA
>NW_008349359.1:2663552-2663913 GCF_000622305.1 Nannospalax galili
ATATATTTTTCTTTTCTGACAAAACAGTTTTTCCTCTTATGAGGACTCTTGCAATTTCATGGGCCCACTTGGATAGTCAAGGCCTATCTTCTTCCGGCAAAGACTTTAAAGTTTAATTTAATCACAACTACAAAAATCCCTTCTGCCACATAAGGCAATATATTTACAGTAGGGATTAGAGAGTGAGTATCATGGCTGGGCGTGGTGATGCTCGCCTTTAGTCCCAGCACTCAGAGGCAGAGGCAGGTGGATCTCTGTGAGTTTGAGAACAGCCTGGACTACACAGTAAGTTCAAGGCCAGCTGGAGCTACTCAAAACACAAACACACACACACACACACACACACACACACACACACACA
>NW_008349359.1:2663967-2666432 GCF_000622305.1 Nannospalax galili
TATTTGTGGGTGCTGGGAACTGAACTAGGGTCCTCAGCAAGAGCAGTCAATGGTCTTAACCATTGAGTCATCTCTCCAGTCCACCCCTCACCTATACTGAACTGTACGAGTAAGTCTCACAAATAATGTTTAAAAACAAATCATGACAAAATAATTCACACAATGAATCCTTTAATATAAAATTCAAGAATAAACAAAATTGCCAGGTATGGATGCCTTTAATCCCGCCCCTTGGGAGGCAAAAGCAGGGGGATCTCTGTGAGTTTTGAGGCCAGCTTGGTCTGCATAGTCAGTTCCAGGCCAGCCAGGGCTACATGAGACCCTACCTCAAATACAGAATAAACAAACTTAACCTATGTTAAAGAAGGATATAAATACAATTATGTTTATAAAGAAAAGCGAAGACATGATTATCACAAAAATGGACACCTTGGAATATAGAAAGCTCATGAGATCAGTGACAGGCTTCTGAGTTGTTGGCATGTTCTGTTGCTTGAACACATAGGTTTATAATTATTTTAAAATTATATATGCCTTTATGATCTAGAATTAATATTTCTTATAAAAAGAACAATAACAGATAATGGTTCGAGAAACCAGAGGCAGGAAAAGCAAGATACAGAATGGGTCAGAGTGTCTCATCTATGCAATGGTAAAAACCAGTTAACCTGTGAGAATAGGAACCAGAAATTTACGTTTAGAGTAGATGCAGTCTTAGCAGTACAGATGGACAATTTACAATGTCCTAAATTCCTTGAGGTCAAGACCTTCTTATCCATTCAGTTCTAATAATCTCTAATTTTTTTTGAGGGGGTTGGGTGCTGGGGACTAAATCCAGACAAGAGCCCTACCACTGAGTGACATCCCCCATCCCTTATATTTATATTCCTAATAGACAGAATAATACCTATTTAGAAAAGTTTTTCAATAAATGTCTAACAAATGAAAGTTTTTTCACTTTCCATATAGTTGAATAAAACTAAGTAGTCCTCTGATAACAAACACTCTTTCAATAATCTGCAATAAATACATAGAGCAAAAATATATATAATGCATAGTGCTGCCCACATTAACAATCAAGTAAAGAAGAAAAGTTAAACAATAATTTCCAAAATGTTCTTAGATGCACAATAAACAATACTAAAAGAAAAACTAATGTACATACATGTATATGTATATATTTTGAAACCAAACTGTTAAGGATAAAGTCTAAAAAGCAATTCGAAACAGAAGGGGTTAACATAGGCTAGGATAATCATACAACATGTCTTAGACAAGATGAACAGGATCTGTAAAGCAGATTAAGTAGACTGTAAAATATTCACGTGTTCCTATTCCTGTCAACATCTCTTTAAATGTGACCTTAATACATCTCCCATAAACAGGTATTTTCTTTCTCCATCCATGAAATTGGAGTTGGCCACGTGACTTGCTTTGGTCAATGCAACATTAGCAAACATTAACAAAGAAGCTTGAAAATTACTTAGGCACTAGTCATCCACTTGCTGGTTTTGGGACCCAGACTCATGAGAAGAAACCCAAGCTGACTGCCTCCCTTGAGTGAAAACTGCCAACTCACAGCGTAATTACTAAGTAATTATTCTTTTAATCTCTAAATTTTGAGATACTTTGTTTGAGGAAGGTAAGTAAATATACAGAAGAGGAAATAAGCATAACAAAAAAGTGCATGGGAAATGGTTAGATTTGGACAAATAGAAAAAAAGCTCTTATTAGAAGAAAAAGTACACAGGCCTGAAAGGCAAAACAATTTGGACTGTAAGCTAAGAGTTTGGGGATGTAGGTCAGTGATAGACTGCACAACATGAATGTAGGCCTGGGTTCCTCCTAGTATTACAAAAAGTTGGTTTTTTTTTTTTTTTTTCATGATGCCTCATGCCTATAATCTCAACCAAAGCAATCCTAAACGGAAAGAAAACACCCACATGACCTAATCTCGAACTATACTACACAGTCACAGTCATAAAGACCAGCATGCATTAAAACAAACATTTAGATCAATGGAATACAGGACCCAGAAATAAGCCCACACAGGTATGCACACCTAATTTTTGACAAAAGCGTTGAAAATATACACTGGGAAAAAAAGAAAGCCTGTTCAATAAATGGCAAAACAGGATAATCACATTCACAAACGTGGAATTAAACCCACATCTCTACAAAAATCAATTCACTGAAGCTGCTAGGGGAAAATTCTTCAAGATATAGGCATACACATATAGGCTGGAGAGATGGTTCAGCAGTTAAGAAAACTGACTATTCTTGCAGAAGACCAGGGTTCAAATCCCAGGACCCACATGGCAGCTAACAACTATTTGTATCTCCAGTTTCAGGGGATCCAACAGCCTCTTCTGTCCTCCAAGGGCACTGCACGACACAGGTGCACTTACCTACAGGCAGGCATAACACTCATACACATAAAATAAAAATAATAAATATTTTTAAAA
>NW_008349359.1:2666546-2668625 GCF_000622305.1 Nannospalax galili
TTCTTGCCAGGTGTGGAATTATATGTAATTTTAAAACTCTAGCCAGCAAAAGACACCATCAAGAGAATAAAGATAGCCTACAAATGGGAGAAAATCTATGTCATTAGGCTTCAGACAAGGGGTTAATTTCTAGAATACATATATATAAAGAACACCAAAAATTATATACCAAAGCATACACCCAAGGCTGGAGAGAAAGCACAGCAGTTAAAAGCACTTGCTACTCTGGCATTCACTCCACAGACACACACACACAAATAAAAGTTTTAAAATTTTTAAAAATATATTTATTTGGGTCTGGAGAGATGGCTCAGCAGTTAAGAGCACTTGCTTTTCTTCAGAAGACCCGAGTTTGGTTCCCAGCACCCACATCAGGCAGTTCATAACTGCCTCTAACTTCAGTTTCAAGGCATCCAATGCTTTCCTCTGGCTTCTGTTGGCATTTGCATACACATGACAGACATATGTACACACAAACTAAAATTAATAAATATTTAATACAAATTTTAATTTAATTATGTGTATTGGGGAGGTGTGCACATGTGTACAGGTGTATACAGAGGCCAGAGGCATCAGATCCTTGGAGCTGGAGTTGTAGATGATCATGAGCCACTTAGTGCTAGTATCCAAACTTGGATCCTGGGGGCTGGAGAGATGACTCAGTGGTTAAGAGCACTGACTGCTTTTTCAGAGGACCTAGGTTAGGTGCCCAGCACCCACATGATAGCTAACAACCATCTGTAACTCCAGATGACTCCAGTTCCAAGAGATCTGATGCCATCTTCTGACCTCCGTGGGCACTGCACGACATGGGTGCACTTACATACATGCAGGCAATACACTCATACAGGTAAAATAAAAATAATATTTAAAAAAATATTTTAAAACTAAATTCAAACTTGTATCCTCTTCAAGAGCAGCAAGTGCTCTGAGTAATCTCTCTAGTCCCTAAAATAAATCTTAAAAAAACAATAAAGTGGGCATAGTGGCACATGCCTGTAGTCCCAATACTTGGGAGGCAGAGGCAGGCAGATCTCTGTGCATCCAACCTAGTCTACATAGTAAGTTCCAGGACAGCTGGGGCTACAGGAAAACCCTGTTTCAAAAAGACCAAAAAAAAAAACAATAAATGAGACAATGATCTAGACAGGCAGTTCTCAAAAGAAAAAGAAAAGAAAAAGTGCAAATAGAAAATACATGGGTTTTTTTTAATCTTTTATTTATTAATTTTATTTTCTGTGTATGAGTGTATTGCCTTCATGTTTGTAAGTACACCCATGTTGTCAGAGGAAAACACTGGATCCCCTGGAACTGGAGTCATAGACAGTTGTTAGCTGCCATACAGTTCCTGGGAATTGAACCCAGGTCCTCTGCAAGAGCAACCAGTGCTCTTAACTGCTGAGTCATCTCTCCAGACCCAGCAAATGCATATTTTAAAGCACATACCTTGAATCCCAGCACTCCAGAGGCAAAAGCAGGCAGAACTCTGAGTTCAAGGCCAGCTTGGTCTACATACAGAGCTCTAGCCCACTCAGGGTTATATAGTGATACCCTGTCTCAAAAAAAAGTATTCAAGATCCTTAGCATCAGGGAAATGTAAATTAATACTACTCTGAAATTTCATCTCTTCCTAGTCTGAACAGCTACCATCAAGAAAACAAATGACAACAGTGCTGAAATCCTTATTCACTGCTGGTAGAATATAAACTGGTGCAGTGGCTATGAAAAATTGGTATGGAGGTTTCCAAAAAAACTAAAAACAGAACTCTCATACAATCCAACTACACCACTCCTGGGCATATATTCAAAGGACACTATATCCAACCACAAAGACACCTACATATCCATGTTTATTGCTGCTCTATTCACAACAGCAAGGAAATGGAATCAGCTAAAATACCCATCAACAGATGGGTGGTACATATACACAACAGAATTTTATTCAGCTACAAAAAATGAAAGTATTATATTTTCAGGAAAAAAGATGGAACTGGAAACTATAACACTGAGGTAACTGAATCAGAAAGAAATACCATATGTTCTCTCTATTGTGTGGATTCTAGCTTTTAATTATATATA
>NW_008349359.1:2668712-2691459 GCF_000622305.1 Nannospalax galili
ATATATATATAAATTATGTGGGAGTATGCATATAGGCTAAGAATCAAGAAATGAGTCCATGAAAGGGGAAAAAGGCTTTAAGGCAGGGGGGGTAGGTAGAGCAACAGAACGCATGTGATAACAAAGTATAAGAATACCAGGGTGGGAGGGTAGGAACTGGAGCAGATGGAGGCAGGGAGATGGGGGGTAAAATGTGGTGGATCAACCAAAATTAAGTATATATGAAAATGCCATTTTACAAAGACCTGTTACAGAGACTGGAGAGACAGTTCAGCAGTTAGGACTTGAGTTCAGTTCCCAGTACCCACATTGATAGGCTCACAACCATCTGTAACTCCAGTTTTCAGGGGATCTAATACCCTCTTCTGGCCTCCACCAGCATTGCACAGCATGGGTGCACTTACATACATATAGGCAAAATACTTATACATATAAAATAAAAATAAATAAATCAAAAAAATTCTGGAAAAAAAATAACCTGCTACTTTGTAGACTAATTTAAAAAATTTTTAAATTTAAGCTGTTTGATGACTCATGCCTATAACCAGCTGAGGCAGGAGTAAAGTCAAGCCAGCCTGAGACCCTATCTGAAAGTCCCCCAGCCAAAAGAAAACAGACCAAGTACAGACTTTACTTTGTTTCAGTGGGCAAGAAGTATCAATGAAAGACTTCAGAGCAAGAATTCAGTTAGGAGACTTTTTTGTTGTTGTTGTCTTTTTGAGACAGGGTTTCCCTGTTCCAGCTGGCCTGGAACTGACTATGTAGACCAGGCTGGCCTTGAATTTACAGAGATCTGACTGCCTCTGCCTCTCAAGAGCTGGGATTAAAGGCGTGTGCCACCACACCCAGCTGAGACTATTACTATTTAGACAGGAGGATGTGATAAACTTCTACACAAGGGGTGGAAAATAATTAACTGAATAAATAGCACAGTTTTATGTCAAACAATTTATTTAAGATTCTACTCTTTTTTTTTTTTTCAAGCAGGGTCTCCCTGTAGCCCCAGCTGTCCTGAACTCACTATGTAGACCAGGATGACCTTGAACTCACAGAGATCCGCCTGCCTCTGCCTCCCAAGTGCTGGGACTACAGGGGTGCACCACCATGCCCTGCTAAGATTCTACTCTTTAACATAAAAATATAAGAAAATTATTTTTACCTATGATTTCAATCTTAATGAATGCAATGCTAGAATTATTCATCAGAAAAAGCCTATGCTGTATCTGATGAGGGGGAAAATATACTTGAAGCTATATTTGGGCATAGAAATAATACACGTATTTCTAGTGATGGCATAACTGGGAACTATGACTCCTCTTCCAGATTTAAATACACCCACCATACTACTTAAAATCCTGGCCACAACAAAGTAAAAGGAACCAGATTTACCATCCCACCTTAAACAACTAGAAAAAAAGCAGACAAAACATATAGAACAGATTTCAGAAATGAGGCAATACACAGCACAGCACAGAGATCCATGAGAAAAGAGAAGTCAATAAAGCGAGCTCTATCTAGGACTGCCCAGATCACTGCCTAGAGAGTGTTTCCAGGGTGAGGCAATGGATGGAAAACATAAGAGCTCAGAGATCTCAGGTCTTCAGAGCTAAGAGTTATGAGGAGGCCAAGGAAGCTCAAGTTTTCTGGGCAGACACTGGAGAAGAGAGAGCTTCAGAGACAGCAAGCTCTGAAGATCTACAGAGGACTCTCCACAAAGCTTTGGCAGAATAGTTAATAGTTAATAGTGTATGTTATAAGTAGTCAAGGTCAAGGAAAGGCCCACTAGAAAGGGGCAGAGGAATGATCTTGATACTCACACAGGGCTATGAATAGGGCTTTAAATATTCAGAGCCTTGAATGCATAAAACTATTTTCAAAGAACTTAACTATATCCCAAAATAAATTTCTAAAGTATTAAAGAAAAATTTTTAAAAGAAAACCGAGCCGGACGTGGTGGTTCACGCCTTTAATCCCAGCACCTGGGAGGCAGAGACAGGTGGATCTCTGTGAGTTCAAGGCCAGCCTGGTTGTAGACCAGTTCCAGGTCAGCTGGGGCTACAGAGAGACCCTGTCTCAAAAAGACGAGAGAGAGAGAGAGAGAGAGAGAGAGAGAGAGAGAGAGAGAGAGAGAGAGAGGAGGGAGAGAGAGAGAGAGGGAGAGAGAGAGAGAGAGAAACATAGGCATAAAAGAAAGATGCAAAATAAAAATAAGTTTCTGGAGATAAAAAGTCTGTATCTGGTAAGTACATCAGAAAAATATATGGGTAGGATTAATATCAGATAAACGCAAGCAGAAGAGATTACGGGGGAACCTGAAGATAGTAAAAGAAACTATCCAAGAGGAAACACATTGGGGGGCAGTGTTTGTAAATGTAACACAAAAAAGAAATTAAATGCACAGAGCAGCAGGGAGCTGCGGGCTGACACTTGAGGGTAAAATACAAGGGACTGGACTCCCAGGAGAAAGCAAGGAGCCCGTTAGCCTGGAGTGCTTATACTCTTATTCTATTGTCAGTTACTATAACCACACCGTCCAAAGTTTCTCTCCATTTTTTGGGGGGGGGGGGGGGTTGTTCATTGTTTTTTGACAAGGTCTCCCTAGTCATTGCCCACCTAGAAGTCATGATGTGAACTGTGGTGGCCTTGACCTCAGAGATCCACCTGCCTCTGCCTTTCTAGGGCTGGGATTATTGTAGCCCCAGCTGGCCTGGAACTCACTTTGTAGACCAGGCTGGCCTCAAACCCACAAAGATCCACCTGCCTTTGCCTCCCAAGTGCTGGGATTAAAGGCGTGCACCACCATGCCCAGGCTCAGCCTTCCATTTTTAATCAATCATTTTACTTTCTGGATATAGTTGTTGAGCCCAAAGAGATAGAAGTGGGGGAGAGCAGAAGAAATACCTGAAATTTTTCCATATTGATTTAAAAAAAACTATACCAAACACCACCTATTATAGAGTAAAAGATCAGACACTGTCCAGCTAGTTATGATGTTAGGGAAGTTGTGGACTACTTCTTTTGTGTGTGTGTGGGAAGGAGTGCACATGAGTGTGGAGGTCAGAGGACAACCTTGAATGTGATTCATGAGGTATTGTCCAAGTCTCTTAGTAGCCTGGAGCTAGCCAAATATGTTAGACTAACTGGCCAGTGGACCCCAGGGATCCACCTGCCTCTACCTTCTCAGCACTGGGATTATAAACCTGCAACACCAAGACTGGACAAGGGTTCTGGGAATCAAACTCAGATCCTGGTGATTGCAAGCCAAGTATTTCACCAACAAAGCTATCTCCCCAGACTCTTATGTAAACTATTTCTATATTCTAGAAATAGACTAAACTGTAGCACCAGGTATGATGTTGCAGGCCTATAACTTAGGAAGCTGAGGCAAGAGGACTAAGAGTTCTAAATTAGCCTGGGCTACTTAATGAGATCCTGTCTCAAAATTAAAAAAACGGCCAGGTACGGTGGCAAGCACCTTTGATCCCAGCACTCAGGAGGCAGAGGCAAGAGGATCTCTGTGAGTTCAAGGCTAGCCTGGTTTAAGTTCAAGGCTAGCCCGGTTTACATAGGGAGTCCCAGGCCAGCTGGAGCTACAGGGAGACCCCTGTCTCAAAAAAAGACAAAAAACAAAAAAAAAAAAAAAAAACAAAAAAAAAAAAAAAAAAAAAAAAAAAAAAAAAAAACTAAAAAAACAAAAATGTAGTGAGATGCACAGTGGCTATTTTATATATCTCAAAAGTCAAAATGTTACATGTTTTACACTATAAAACATTATCTAGGGACTGGAGAGATGGCTTAGCAGTTAAGAACACTGGTTGTTCTTGCAGAAGACCTGGGTTCAAATCCTAGCACCTACATGGCAGCTAACAACTGTCCATAACTCCAGTTCCAGAGGAATCCGAAAGCCTTTTCTGACCTCTGTGGGCAATGTACAACACGGGTGCACTTACCTACATGCAGACAATACATGCATACACATAAAATAAAAATAATAAATAAAATAAAATTTAAAAAAACATTATCTAGAGCTAGCCAGATGACTCAGTGGGTAGAGGCCTTTGTTGCACAAACCTGGCAACTCAAGTTCTATCCCTAGGACCCACATAAAGGTGGAAAACCAGAACTGACTCCACAAAGTTGTCCTCTAACCTCAAGATATACGCTCTGTGGCGTGAGCACCTACGTATGCATCATGAACAAAATAATAATATCTTAAATTTCTAAATTGCTATGTGAAAGAAGCCCATGAGAGGGGAAGAAAGGACTTAAGGGAGAGGGTGTAGAAGGCAATAGAACACATGATATCAAAGTGGAAGGGGAAATACTGAAGATGGAAGGTACAAGCGGGGATGGAGGGGAAGAAAGGGAGAAGAAGAGGGGGTGAGGGAAAGGGTCAATCTAAACTATGTGTGTATGAAAATGCCATAAGGAAACCTGCTACTTTGTAAGCCAATTAAAAATAAACTAAATTCATGTTTTAAAATAAAATAACCAGGGGCTTGAGAGATGGCTCAGCAGTTAAGAGCACTGACTGCTCTTGCAGAGGACCCAGGTTCAGTTCCCAGCACCCACACAGCAGCTAACTCCAGTTTCAGGGACTCCAACAGCCTTTTCTGAACTCCACAGGCACTGCACGACACAGGTGCACTTACACACATGCAGGCAGTACACTCATACACATAAGTTAAAAAAAAACTTAAGCTGGGCATGGTGTCACACACCTTTAGTCCCAGCACTCAGGAGGCAGAGGCAGGCAGATCTCTGGGAGTTCAAGGCCAGCCTGGTCTACATAGCGAGTTAGGGATATAAGGAGACCTTACCTCAAAAAAAAAAAAAAAAACTTTAAAAAAGTGAAAAGGGACTTGGGGATTTAGCTCATTAGTAGAGCACTTGCCTAGCAAGCGCAAGGCCCTGGGTTCAGTCCTCAGCTCCAGAAAAAATAAAGTGAAAAGAAAATTTTTAAGTCACTATTGTTGCAATTTCTGAAAACAGAGCAGAAGTGTAAACAACTTAGTTCTCTTCTCCCTGGCTACAAAACAAACAACTTACAAATTCTTCCCTTAAAGAAAACAGAGTGTAACTTACAAGGTCATGTAACAAGGAAACACTAGGGAAGATCTAGAAACAAATCAGTCATGCAATGCATTATGTCTGCAATCCTCCCATTAAGAAAAAATAAAAGGGGGCTAGAGAGATGGCTCAGCGGTTAAGAGCACTGACTGCTCTTGTAGAGGATCAGGGTTCAATTCCCTGCACCCACAGGTCAGCTACAAACCGTCCTTAACTCCCGTTCCAAAAGAATCTGAAGCCCTCTTCTGACCTCCGCAGCATTGCATGACACAGGTGTACTCACATACCTGCAGGCAATATACTCACACACATAAAATAAAAATAATAAATATTAAAAAAAGAAAAAAAGAAAAAAAAATCAACCCAAGCCGGGCATGGTGGTGCATGCCTTTAGTCCCAGTACTTGGGAGGCAGAGGCAGGTGGATCTCTGTGAGTTCAAGGCCAGCCTGGACAAAAAAAGAACAAAAATAGTAAAAAAAAAAAAAAAAAAAAAAAAAAAAAAAAACAATCCAGAACCTCCTAGTAGATGTTCCTTATTGTTTGTTGTTGTTGTTGTTTTATTTCGTTGTTTTTAAACAGAGTTCCATGTAGTTCAGGCTGGCTTCAAACTCACTATGTAGCTAAGGCTACCATGTCTGTTTACACCTAGCTAGGGATTGAACTCAGAGCTTTGTACATACTAGGTAAGCACTCTACCAACTGAGCTATATTCCCAGTCCTTTGTTTTTTGTTTTTGAGATAGTATTTCACTCTGTAGCCCAGGTTGTCCTGGAACTCACTGTGTAGTACAGGTTGGTCTTGAACTTGCAATCCTCCTGCCTCTGCCTCCAAAGTGCTGGGATCACAAACATGTGTCACCAGGCCTAGCTTAAGACTACACACACACACACACACACACACACACACACACACACACACCTCCTGGTTATTTGGTAATACCTATTCCTAACTTCTGATGGTTCAAACAGACACAACAGGCAATTGAGGCCTAGAAGAATCCAAAAGTAAAAACCTATATTGGGAGGAGTTGTAGACTCTAGGATAACACTTTTCAGTGTTCTAATGTTATGAAAAACATTTTTTCTGAAGCTGTTTCGAGGTGTGCTAGTTAATCTTGATTGTCAATTTGGCTGGATTGAGAAGCACCTAGAAAAGTAGTAAAGCACACCTCTAAGGGGGAATGTGACAGCATTTCCAAGGAGGAGAGAATAGCTGCACTAATGTGGGAAGCACTATTCCACAGGCTGGGAGCATGGATGGAATAAAAGGGGATCCAGGAGAAAGTCCCCACAAGTACAGGTATCACCTCTCTACTTCCTGGCCACCAGGATACCATCTGTTCAGCTTTTTCACATCTCCTCTGCCATGACAGATTGAACCACTGACCAAAATAAATCCTTCCTCCCTGAGTTGTTTCTGTCAGGTATTCTGTCCCAGTGATGAGAAAGTCTATCACAGAAAATTCATACCAGAGAAGTGAGGCTGCTGCTGTGACTACCTGACCATGTGATTTACAATTCTTTGAAGCTGTTATGCACAAAGAGTTTGGAAAAGCAGGGTAGAGAAGGTCTAGGATATTGTAAGCTTAATGGGTGGTCTTGATAGAAGCTCAGACCAGAATGTTACTAGGAATGAAGACAGAATAGACTACAGTCAGAAGGCTTCAGATAGAAACAAGGACTGTTCTGGGGACTTGGTCAGAGGCCACGTGCATTACATTAGGCAGAAACTTTTCCTCCATTCGGTCCATGCCCTAAGAAGTGGGTGGCAGAGCTTAACAATAATGGCCTACTTAACATGGTGGAGAAAATTTAAATGCAGCCCATCATTCAGGTTATGGTACAGGTTTTGCTAGTTGTTTTAAGCCAAATTTACAGAGAAGTGGGAATAAAAAGCAGAATGGAAAGGTCTGAAAAACCTAGTTTGCCTAGGAAAGATGCATGTGAAGTTGGAGTCAAGGAAAGTGTGTCTGGCTGAAGAGATTAAGGACGTTAAAAAGAAGTACTCTGCCTTGGGGTGATAGGAAAGATGCCTGGTGGGCATTTCAGGAATTGGCCAAATCTCATCCACAGCATACAATGTAGAAAGGTTTGGGGTTTTTAAAAATATTTTATTTTTTTATTTTATGTGTCTGACTGTTATTGCCTGCATGTATTTAAGTGCACCTGTGCAACACCCGTGGCAGTCAGAAGAGGGCAGATCCCCTGGAACTGGAGTTATGGAGGGTTGTTAGCCACCATATGGGTTCTGGGATTTGAACCTGGGTCCCCTGCAAGAGCAGTCAGTACTCTTAATTACTGAGCCATCTCTCCAGGCCCTATGTGTAGAAAGGTTTTAATTCCTTTGAAAGACTTTGCTTTGAGAAGAAAGCTTGAGTGTCCTACTAACACAGGGTCATCTACAGAAGTGTTTCTTTGCATTTAGTCATAGACATTCAGAGACCATGGCAGCCACAGTGCAAGGAGACCTAACTACTGCCAGAGCTTGTATTGTCCACAGGATGCTGTTTTGGAGGCATGAAGAATAAAGTTGGGCAATGGAGGTTTCCACTTAGATTTAAAGTAGAGTCCACATCCCTGCAGACACTCCTGAGAGGGCATGTGTAAAGCCATAAGAATGAAATCAAAGATATGGTAGAGACCCCAGGAAGTGAGATATATCAGGAACATGGAATGTGTACAAAGCAAAGATAGAGACAGCAAGCAGAATCAACCCAAGAAGGAGGCTATGTTCTAAGGCCTTAGAAGCAGTGCTGATTATTGTTACTATGGTAGACATGGAACTACAGGATTTGTTTGCCCTGCTGGGTTTCAGCCTTTCTTTGGTCCTATCCCACCGTGCTACTTTTCTATTCCTTCCTTTTTAAATGGAAATATTTACTGTGACATTGTATTTTCTAAGTATATAATTTTCTGTTTACCAAACTCACAACTATGAGTTTGCTTCAATCTCAGAGATTTTGAACTGAGACTTTTGAACAATGTTGGAACTGTTTAAGACTATGGAACTCTGGAGCCGGTCTATGTAATTGCACTATGAGATGGACATGAGCCTTCTGAAGGCCATGGATGGAATACTTTGTTGTTGTTTAACGTTTTATTTGTATTTTATGTACGTGAGTGTTTTGCCTACATGTAGTTAAGTGCACCATGTGTGCTACAGTAACCTGAAGAGGCCAGAAGAAGGCATCAGATCCACTGGAAGTGGAGTTACAGATGATGTTAGCTGCCATGTGGGTGCTGGAACTGAACCCAAGTCCTCTGCAAGAGTAACCAAGTGCTCTTAACTGCTAAGCCATCTCTCCAGTCCTTGTTTTGTGATCTTATGTGTGTTTATGTGTTTGTATGTATGTGTGTGTGCATGTGTGTGCACGTGCACATATGTAGGCCTACATGCCACAGCATGCACATGGATGTCAGAGGACAATACCAGGTGTTGGTCCTCGTTTTTCACTTTGTTTGAGTCAGGGTCTTTTGCTGTTCTCCTCTGAACACCAGGCTGGCTGGCCCTCAAACTTCCAGAGCTTCTCCTATCTCCACCTACTATCTCTCTACGGTAGCACTGAGGCTACAGACATGAACTCTGGGGAGTCAATTCAGGTCCTTACACTAAGCTAAGCCATCTCCCCAGTGTAAATGTTATGGTTTATAGAGATATATTTGGGTGTCAGGTTAGCCAGGGGTGGACTTGTGATGGCTAATCTTGATTATTGACTTGATTAGATTGAGAAGTGCCCAGGAGATTAGCAAAGTACACCTCCCAGTGTATTTGTGAGGGCATCAGCCACAGCACAGGCATTTTCTGTGCTTCCTTACTACCAGGAAGTGAGCCGCTCTGTTCCATCATGACTTCCCTGCCATGACAGACAGAAACCTTGAAACAAAACTTCTCCTCCTTTAAACTGGTTTTTCTCATGTCTGTCACAGAGGCACAAAGTCTGAATAACACATAAGGACTATGCACATTTAGTTTTTATTAACCTTTCCATTTACATGTTTATTTTTAATTACTTAAGTGGCAATTATTTTGAAGCTACAGAAAGTGAAAAAAAAAAAACCCAGCAAATATCAAAAAGATTAATGAATGAGCTGGGTGTGGTGGTGCATGCTTACAAATCCCAGTTACTCCGGTTAACAAAACAGAAACTCCTCTCAAACCTACCTCTAAACTCAGAATTATTACATGCTTAGGTCTACATGGTTTTTCTTCATAATATTTGGAACACATATAATTTATCTGTTCTACAGATATCTGCTTCTACTATATTATAAACTCAAAAGTGAAAATATTATTTCCTTTTTGTTCGTTGATGAATCTTTAACCCATAGTACCATTATGTGGTCAATGCTAGCAAGCATTTAAAGACCGAATGCATTCAAGTATTGCAATAACTCACTGTTCAGAGATTCTAAGACTGGCTTAAGGTGGGAGCAATGGAAATAGAAGAAAAGGTTTGTGCAGGTAAAACTGGATAAAACAAGGAAGCAGAAGACAAAAATGGACATTTTTCAGTCTGAGTGACTGGTTGAATGGCAATATACTTATTTATAGCACTGCAGAAGACAGATTTTTATCTTGGATATGTTGAATGTTTTAAGTGTCATACATGTCCAGCAGAAAGGAGTCCTAATCTAGTTTGTTAGCTACTACATAATTTAGCTTCCAGATGATGTTTAAATCAGATATCATGATCAGTATAGCTCACATTTTTCTCTTTTGCTTTTCTTTTTCTTTCATTTTTCCCCTATTTTTCTTCCCTCATCTCTGCCCCATTAGTTACTGAAAAAATATTGATAGAATCATTTTTAGATACTTTATAAGCTGAGGCACTTAGTGGACCAAGAAAAAATAAAGAAAACTGTATAAGCTCCATAATATACAACACATATATTCAGACAAATATAACAGATATACAGTATTTAGATTATCACATGGCTTATATAGGATAAGGGAAAATAATATAATCTTTTTTTTTTTTTTTGGTCTTTTTGAAACAGGGTCTCCCTGTAGCCCCAGCTGGCCTAGAACTTGCTATGTAGACCAGGCTGGCCTTGAACTCACAGAGATTCGCCTGTCTCTGCCTCCCAAGTGCTGGGACTACAGGCGTGTGCCACCATGCCCAGCTATAACCTTGTTTTTTAAAAGACAATTATTTTGAAACTATAGAAAATTTAAAAAAAAAATTCAGTAAGTATAAAAGATTGATAGCTGGGCGTGGTGGCACACGCCTGTAGTCCCAGCACTGGGAGGCAGAGGCAGGCGGATCTCTGTGAGTTCGAGGCCAGCCTGGTCTACATAGAGAGCTCCAGGCTAGTTGGGGCTACAGGAAGAACCTATCTCCAAAAGACTAAAATAAAATAAAATAAAATAAAATAAACAAAACAAAACAAAACAAAATAAAATAAAATTAATAAATGAGTTAGGCATGGTGACACAGGCTTGTAACCCCAGGTACTCTGGAGATTGAAGCAGATCACAAGTCTCAGGCCAGCCTGGGCAATTTTGTTTTATGTTTCAACATAAAACAAAAAGTTAGGGATGTGGTTCAGTTGTAGAGTGCTTGCCTAGAATGCATGACACCCACAGCACAGTATAAAACTGGGTTTGGTGGCACACACCTGTAATCCTATCACTCAATAGGCTGAAACAGAAGGGTTGTTAGAACATCAAGACCAGCCTGGACTACACAATAAGACTATCTCTAAAAACAAAACAAAACATGTCAGCTATAGACAGTATTTCTAAAAGCTGTAAAGCACAAAAAGAACTGCCTGCCCACTACCAATTTCAATTCCATGATCAAGAAGTAACTCAGCTTTGTAACATTCAGCTACTTTGAAACACCAACAACTGATGAGTATCACACAATGAATTTTTATATGTAAACTGCTCCCCCAAACTGTGTAAATTATACAAACTTCACTTCTAAGAGCAAATTTAAAGATATCTGAAGTCTTATATAGAGGAGCTCAATATTCTCAACTTTTCTGAGGTATTAAAATAATAATATTTAAAAGTCCAAAGCAGATGGGGCTGGGTGAGGTGGTGCATGCCTTTAATCCCAGCACTTGGGAGGCAGAGGCAGGCAAATCTCTGTGAGTTAGAGGCCAGCCTGGTCTATGTAAGAGTTCCAGGCCAGCTGGGGCTACAGGAAGACCCTGCCTCAAAAAGACCAAAAAAAAAAGGCCAAAGCAGACATAAAAATTTGAAGTCATATATAATACAATAGAGAACTCACTAAAGTATCTATGAACTATAATACAAGATAAGGAGCAAAACATATTATCTTAGTCAGCTTCCTACTCGTGATCAAATGCTTCAACTTGAAACTATAAATAAAATGAATGAAGCTATGTGTAGGTTTTAATGTCTTTTCGATCCAATATTGAAAGGAAAAAATTTCTTAATGTTCTATTATAAAGTATAACTGTTGAAGAAACTTTCCTTTGTAATCTTATGCTTCAAGCATCCCTTCTGGTATCTTCATAAAATGTTATATAGGAAACATAAGCCTCTGCATTAAAGATTTATTTCAATGTTTTTATTTTATTTTTATTATTATTGTTTTTTGGTTTTTTTGAGACAGGGTCTCCCTGTAGCCCCAGCTGTCCTGGAACTCACTATGTGGACCAGGCTGGCCTTGAACTTAGAGATCTGTCTGCCTCTGCCTCCGGAATGCTGGGGTTAAAGGTGTGTGCCACCAAGCCCAGCCTATTTCAATGTTTTTAATTTTAATAGATCACAATCTGAGTTGCGACAAATTCTCCAAGCTGTCATATCGTTATATCTGTACTCATTATAGATTCTTTATAAAGTGGGGAAAGAAAAACATAGTATTCAATCCACTCAACACTTTGAAGTCACCCCTCAACATGAACGTTCTTTTATACTGTTTAGCTAAAAGAAAACTGCAGACACATCTTTGCAGTCTGTCCTGGGAAGTCCATGTTTAAATGTCAACACACTTGTTACTAATGGCTCAAAACGAAACACTGTAACAATACACTGAGTGGATCCTCTGTGTATTTGAGAGTGTGAGTACACACATATGCCCATTCATAATCTACTCTCCTACACACACACACACTCATTTCTACTAAATATCTTCACATTCTTCACGTTATATGCAAGTTAAAATAAAGTCTTTAATATTCAAAAACAGCTTCCAACTCTAGGAAAGAGAAGAGTTAAAAGCACGGTTGTTGTTATCAACTTTAATTCAAAGCAAAGTACAACTCAATGTCATTTTTACCTCTAATGCAGCCACAACTGAATCAAAATGAGCTTCATCGTACGATCAAGTATCCAAGCATCCCAAAGGATTATTTACTTCTCTGACTTAACAGTACATGTGTGTAGACTTTTATCCCTCCTTCAGCATCCCAGCTTATCAACATCATCATCTTTGTCAAAGCAAATGACGAGCAAATCCCTCAAGTCGTTACTTCATCACTCTAATTACTACAAAGTCCTGGTCTTCCTGGTTACCAGAGAAGAGATTCATAGTCCCATGCCCTCTTACATCACAGTGGGGGAAGCAAGGTAGAAAGAACCGCTCAGATTTTTTAAAGAATCCTCTCTGTTCGGTCCTGGTACCCGAAGAAGCATGAGCACAAGTGATATATGGGTCACCCACAGAAAGAGGCAGACGAAGAAGCTCCGTGACCCTCCAAGTTCAGGGAAGACACCCAAAGCCTCCGGGGAAATGGGGCAGAACCAGAACAGCCTCCGAGGTAAGACCGACTGGGGTTTGGACGGGACCCAGGGCGTGCGCAGAGACCCAGCGGTCTGGGGCAGCCCTCCCCTTCACGCCACGGTAGGACTCACAGGGGTGCGGCGGCGGGGGGGTGGGGGCGCGCTCAGGACTGCGGGACGGCGAGAGCCGGCCATCTGGAGACGCCCTAAGGGCTCGGGGGTGTGTCTTACCTGGGCTCGGGCGGACGCAGGATGTCTGGCGGAGGACTGGAGTCCAGCTCAGGGTCGCGCACCCCTCAGCAGGCGGGCCCCGCGCCGCTTGTCCATCCCCCGCCGCCCACTGCGGCGGGACCCGAGCACGGCTTCGAGGGCCGGCGGGCCGGGCAGTCTCCTCTGGCACCAGCCGCGTCTACTGGCGGCGGCGGCGGCTGCTGTGGCTGCTGCTGCTGGCCGCCTCCGGCCGCTGCTCTGGCGCCAGCCCCTGCTCCTTCTCCCGCCGCCGCCGCCGCCGCCTGGTACCCGCCGCTCCCATCGCCGCTGCGGCGACTACTGCAGCGCCCGCTCACCCGACCCGACGTTATTCTCCCCCCTCCGCAACCCCTCACAGCCTAGCCCACCTGCCCTGCCAGTACGTACCGCCCACCTCTCCTCCACGGTGCTGATTGGAGAGCGCCTTACGAGCCCGTAGAGTCAGTTGGCTAGTACCATTGACTATCAAGGAGGGGGCGGAGAATCTGGCAGAGAGCGTCTCCGCCCCCACCGGAGAATTGCCGCTATCTTCATGTTTGTCTGAGAAGGCGAGTTACCGGGAAAGGAGCATCACAATGGCAGCACGCGTGCGCGCGGGAATTCTGGGGCTTGTAGTTCCGGCCACCACCGCAACGGCCCGCCAGTCCGGAGGAGAGACGTAGGTCGTAGGGCTTGAAATGAGTGATAGTCGTGAGTAGATGTTCTCCTAGCTCAGCATGGTTGTGGCCATAGGGTTGGGCTCTTTGGAAGAAAATAGGAAATGCGTTGTCATGGTACAGATTTACATACCGAGGAAGTCGCGACGAAGGGACGCAAAACGTGAGGCCTCCATCCACCTGCTCTAGAGAACCTCCAGACTCTAGGAAATGGGCGCTGTCCATAGGAACGTTCAACCCGAAGCTCTTGGCAAGGACAGGGAAAGGCCTTAAGGTATGAGGAAGGAAGAAGGGAGTTACAGAAGAAAGTCAGCCTGGAGAAGGGAGTGCCCTTGTGGTTTCACGGCACACGAAAAAAGAGATTTCATTCCTATTTTGAAACACCACCAGCTAAAGACACAATGAACAACCCCAGTGCAGATAATTACACGATTCTAAGCAAGAATTTGCGGGAGTAGCTCACAGACTTGCAAAGAATAGCTCAAGAGGGTGAAGCAATGAGGTTGTGTGGGAGAAATTTGTATTTCCTATTGAATGTACCAAACTCTGGTGGAAAAAAAAAAAAAGAAATCTAAAACGACCCCACTCCTATCTTTACCCGCCACTATACAGACGTGAAAAGTGAAAGAAGTTAAACAACTTTCCCAAGGCTAAAATCTAGTGTCAGAGCCAAAGCTTGGGTCTGTTAAGCCCCACCCCTATGTCTAATGCTCTTTCTCAACTATCACAACGGGCCCCACCAGTTTGCCACTGAGAGAAAGGAAGCAATGGATCGGAAGCTTCACTTTTACTTTCTCTCATTTTCTTAAGTGACAGTACATTAAAGCTAATTGGGAATATAGAAAAGTTAAATATAAGCCATATCCAATTTCAGAACTGTTCTTACCGTTCAGGAAATGCCAGCCTCCTTGCATTCTTTTAAAAGCAGGAGAGGCCTCTACTGTGGGTCATGCTCAGATTCTTGGACAAAGCAGGACAAAATGTGCATCAAAGGCATGATGATGAAGTCATCTTGTTCCACTCAAACACAAAGAACTTGCCAAATTGTTTTGTTTCTGCTGAT
The DNA here is from genome assembly GCF_000622305.1 of Nannospalax galili. NCBI lineage: Eukaryota > Metazoa > Chordata > Mammalia > Rodentia > Spalacidae > Nannospalax > Nannospalax galili. Next base: position 2,683,447 of record NW_008349359.1, read on the forward strand.
TAAAACTAGAATTTTCCCTTTTTCATTATTTTGATTACAGGCATGTGCCTGTATCAATGCAAAGTAATTGCTTTCATTGTAGGATCTTCATTCATTCATTCATTCATTTATTATTTATTTATTTATTTTGGTCTTTTTGAGACAGGGTCTCCCTGTAGCCCCAGCTGTCCTGGAACTCACTATGTAGACCAAGCTGGCCTTGAACTCACAGAGATCTGCCTGCCTCTGCCTTCCAAGTGCTGGGATTAAAGGCATGCGCCACCACGCCCGGCTTCACTCATTCTTTTATTTTTAAGACAGGGTCTCCCTATGTAGCCCAGGATGCCCTCAAACTCCTGATCTTATCTTGGCCGGCCTCCTGCATCTTGGGCTTCCAGCTGGCATCTTGACAACTACCTTGTAAAATAAGCCAAGCCAGAATCAGCTAGCTAAGCCACTCCCAAAATCCAGTCCCACAAAATCTATGTCATAAAAATAAATGTTTAAGGTTCAATCCCAAGTATCAAACATAAATAATGCTTACTTTTGCCTTAAGCACTAATTTGTCATGTGGTAATAGATAACTAATAAACTAAGATTTGGGAAATAGAAATGAATGACTCAAGTCTATCAATGCCCTGAACAATTTAAAGGAACTTATTCTAGTATGACTCATACAGAAAATTCAAGGATACTAAAGTTCAGTTTTATACCAAGGAGGGTCCATAGAAGACATAATACACCTTATAATACAGTTTTTTCTTCTTTTGTTGTAGCATGAAATAAACACACTGAATAATCCTCCTTTTCCTGTTTTCCTGTGTGTACTACTGTATGTACACTTGGGTCACATTTCATAACTTTCCCTTGATCCAAACAGGAAATGATCTAGATGGGTCATTTATATCATATGGTTATCAGAACACCACCACAATATGTTTTGTTTATTGTTGTTGTTTTGTGGTACCTAGCAGGGCTTTGTACATGCTAGGCAAGCACACTACCTCTGAACTATATCCCCAACCCCAACATCATAGTATGAAATTCATATGCAAATCAAGGAAAAGAGACCCTGTCCTCTTTTTTCTCTACCTTGTTCTTTAAAAATCTCAAGAGGCAGAGACAGGCAAATCTCTGTGAGTTCAAGGCCAGCCTGGTCTACATAGCCATTTCCAAGCCAGCTGGGGCTACAAGGAGATCCTGTCTCAAAAAGACCAATAAATAAATAAATTCAAGAAAATAAAATTTAAAATAAATAAATCTCAAAAGTTAGAGGTGAAAGATGTATTGCGTTCAACCCCAAAGCACCTGTGATGGTTAATATTGTCAACTTGACAGGCTCTAATATCATCAAGGAATTATCTAGAGTAGGGTTAATTAGGTTAATGTACCCTAAATGTGGGCAGCACCATTCCCTGGACTTGGGTCTTGGGCTAAATTAAAAGGAGGAAACAAGCCAAGCATTCCCGTTCATCTCTGTTTCCCTGACTACAGACAGATGGAATGTGACAGGCCATCTCAGTCTGCTTCCATAGCTTCCCCCCATCATGGACTTCACCTTTGAACTATGAGATCAAACCCCCTTTTTAAGTTATTTTTTTTAGGTATTTTATCACAACAACAAGAAAAGTAACTAATACAGCACCAGAACAAAAACCAAAAATTAAATCTCAGGTGGCTAAGATGTAGCTCAGTGGTAAAGCACAAGTTCCTCATGCAAAGCCTTGAGCGCAATCTCTAGGATCAAAAACAGGAAAAAAAGAAAAAAAAAAAAAAAAGCCAGGCATGATGGAGAATGCTTTTAATCCCAGTAGAAACAGCAGATCTCTGTGAGATTGAGGCCAACCAGCTCTACATAGTGAGTTCCAGGTCAGCTGGGGCTACAGGGGGACCCTGTCTGAGAGAGAGAGAGAGAGAGAGAGAGAGAGAGAGAGAGAGAGAGAGACAGAGAGAGAGAGAGAGAGAGGGGCAAGAACAAACAAAAACCCCACAGCAACAAAAATCTTATACCTAGAATTATATGTGAATAATTATATGTTAATTGTATCACAATACAGCTATAAAGCTGTCTTTAAAACTACACAGTGCTTTGAAATATGAAACTTGAGAGTATAATGCTATACAAATGCTTCTGCAGACTACCTAATAGTCTTGCATTTAATTTTTTCATCAAACTAGTTCCTATTTGAACATTACTCAATCCACAAAATCTCTATAAACAAATTTTCCTAGGGTCAAGTGTTCTGCTAGAGACAAGAAAAACAAACACAAACTAAGTTCTGTCCTTCAGAGTTTTACATTGTAATTAACAAACACTCAAATCCTGTGCATTGTAGTAACTGCCACTTTAGATACACTGTAACAGGAGTCAATAAACAATACTGTGGGCCAACTGCTTGGATCTTCTGAGAGTCAGTCAATACCACTTGCATTGTTTTAACAAAAATTCATTCAACATCAAATGTATTATTAACTACCTGAAATCTTTGTGTTTTGTTTTGATTTAATTTTTTTTTCAAATGTTTGCATTTTTGAAACTTCCTCCATTATTCTATGGTGATAGACTTTGTTTCAAAAATTTTAAAATCCAAATTAAAAAGATTAAGGCTGCTGGGCATGGTGGTGCACACCTGTAGTCGCAGCACTCAGGAGGCAGAAGCAGGCAGATCTCTGTGAGTTCAAGGCCAGGCTGGTCTACATAGTGAGTTCCAGGACAGCTGGGGCTACAGGGAGACCCTGTCTCAAAAAGACCAAAAAAAGAAATGGGTCTCAAGAAAATGACCACACAATCTAAAGTATTTTGGCAAGGCAAAACATTTTCCTTTTGCACAACAGTACGGCTGTACCAAATCAAGCAGTCAAGCACGCACAGCAGGGGTCCTGCCGGTTTTTATTCCTAATGCAAAGAGGTCCTGTGCCTTTCTCTGAATGATCAGGGTTCAGCCTCATGTTCTTACAAGATGACTGTCTTAAAGTGACACAATTGATATAAGCAGAATGCAATGTTCAACACCAAGTGCAACCTTGAAGTGCTGACCCTGGGGCTAGAGAGATGGCTCAGAGATTAAGAGTGCTTTAAAATAAAAATAAATACATCAGAAAAAAAAGTGCTGATCCAGGAAGAAATTGAATGACTGCCAAGCAGCTTTGTTGACATTTTTTTGACTTATTATTATTATTGTTATTATTATTATTATTATTATTATTATTTGGTCTTTTTGAGACAGGGTCTCCCTGTAGCCCCAGCTGTCCTGGAACTCACTATGTAGACCAGGCTGGCCTTGAACTCATAGAGATCTGCCTGCTTCTGCCTCCTGAGTGCCGGGATTAAAGGCGTGCACCACCATGCCTGGCTATTTTTTTTAATATTTTATTATTTTTATTTAAAGTGTATGAGTGTGTTGCCTGCATGTATGTGAGTACACCCGTGTCATGCAATGATGCTGAGGTCAGAAGAGGGCTTCGGATTTCCCTGGAACTGGAGTAAAGGACAGTTCATAGCCACCATGTGGGTGCTGGGAATTGAACCCGGGTCCTCTGCAAGAGCAGTCAGTGCTCTTAACTGCTGAGCCATCTCTCCAGCCCTGACTTATTTTTTATGTTTGTTTTGCCTGCATGTATGTAAGTGCATCTGTGCATGCAATACTTGCAGAGGCCAGAAGAGGGTGTTGGATCCCCTGTAACTGTAATTACGGATGGTTCTTAGCCACCATGTGGGTGCTGGGAACCAAACCAGGTCCTCTGCAAGAGCAGCCATGGCTCTTAACTGCTGAGCTATCTCTCCAGCCCCAAATAGTTAATTAAAAAATATTTGCAGGGGGCAGGGTGCAGTACTAGGGATTGAACCTAGGGCTCCACACATGCTAGTCAAACATTTTACCACTGAGCCAGAGCCCTAGCCCAACAGTTAATTTTTTGAGAACAGTGAGTTCTAGATCTCTTTGCTCAGTCTTTTTTGTTGTTATGTGAGTACTGGGAATTGACTCTAAGTTCCTTAGATTCCAGGTTGTTGCAGGTCATCCAATAATACATAACATTGTGTCCCCATAGGTATTTGTTTGCTTCACTGGTTGGCTGGTTGGTTGGTTGGTTCAGTATTTGAGACAAGGTCTCTATGTAGGCTAGCCTTAAGAATGCCATCCTCTTGCCTCCACCTCTCAAGTGCTGGGATTATGTGCACATGCCCACCACACTCAGCTCCATACTCACAGTTTAAAACTGAGAAGTGGTGCGGTGATGTCATGATTCCTGATGTGTGCCTGGTGACGGTCTAGAAAAAGTGCTGTGACTTTCAGGTGGTTTGGGATTAGCTCACTACTCCAAACACTGAACAGCTCATACTAAGTAGCTGTGATATGAAGACTCTAGGGATAGACTGACTAACAGAGCTAATAGTGCACCTTAGTGATCAGACTGTGCCACTGCAAACTTCACTGAAAATAGGAGTCTTAATGTTTTTGTCTTACTACTCAAAGTAAATTATCCTATAGTTAGAGATTTTTATAATTTTCAGAGCTAGGATGATAATCATTTTGAGAATTGTTACTTTAAAATGTTTTCTACTGCTGTTATTTGGGCATAATATCTTCCATGTGATAAAATATATTTGTAAGTGGAAGATAAAATTATGTACTTAAACATCAAGATTACTGCATAATATATGGAGAATTAAACAACATAAGATGTGGTTCTCATGTGTTCCATTTTGAATTACAATTTTGTGCACATATTTCTTTGTATAAGTTGTAAAGAATAATTTATTTTGCTATGTAATACCCCCATTTAATATTTCAGTACACTCAATTATTATTTTTAAGATGGGTATGGTGGCACATATATGTAAGTAATCCCAGCACTTAGAAGGTAGAAGGAGCCGGGCATGGTGGCGCACGCCTGTAGTCCCAGCACTCAGGAGGCAGAGGCAGGCGGATCTCTGTGAGTTCAAGGCCAGCCTGGTCTACATAGTGAGCTCCAGGACAGCTAGGGCTACAGGGAGACCCTGCTTCAAAAGGACAAAAAAGAAAAAGAAAGAAAGAAAGAAAGAAAGAAAGAAAAGAAAAGAAGGTAGAAGGAGTTTGAGGCTACACGAGACACTGTCTCAAACAAGTAAACAAAACTTGTTTTTTTGGTCTTTTTGAGACAGGGTCTCCCTGTAGCCCCAGCTGTCCTGGAACTCACTATGTAGACCAGGCTGGCCTCGAACTCACAGAGATCCACCTGCCTCTGCCTCCTGAGTGCTGGGATTAAAGGCGTACGCCACCTTATCAAGGTCTCCAAAGAGAGGAGAGAGAGAACAGTCTTAGTAACTTTACCTTCCCAGTAATAATATCAACACAGAACCAGAACTGGGCTCACTGGTTCCAGGCATTGTGTTCTGGGGAGCCCCTGTTTGTTCCTAGCACTGCATTCTATTGTATGTGCTAATCTTAGGTTTGCTGTATATAATCAGGCTGCAGGTATATAGGGGAATATTGAGATCCAGTTGGAGCTGGGCATCCTATACTCTTGAAGAAAGACTTCCCATTCTCCTGTCTTTGTGGCAATTTGAAACTTCATTTTTGTGTTCACTAATTCCAAGAAATCTATTGTTGGGAAAATAAAATAATTGTAGAAATAAATTTTAAAATATTTGTTTCTAGTTGAGTAAAATAAGAACATTTTTCTTGTTAGCTTACTTGTTTGAAACAAGGTCTATCTATATATCCCAGGTTGCCGCAAACTCAGTCCTCCTACCTCAGTTTCCTGAGTGCTAGGATTATAGGTATGTGTCACCATAGGCTCAAAATAAGCAGTTTAGAAATAAACTCATGTGTTTCCTATGTGATAAATGTGACATCTCAGAAAGATTAGACAAAGATGGACTTTTATAAAAATTGCGCTCAATGAACCAGATAGCCATTTGAAAATAATAAACATAAAATTGGTACACAAACCAAAGGAATCTGAGTTCTAAATGTAAAAAAAAAAAAAAAGCCAGAGAAGTACTAAAGAAAATATGGATGAGTTCCTTTAAACCTGGTGTGAAAAGAGTCTATAACCCAATATTTAGTTCCAATTTTTTTTTTTTTGTCTTTTTGACAGCCCCAGCTGTCCTGGAACTCACTATGTAGACCAGGCTCGCCTCGAACTCACAAAGATCTCCCTGCCTCTGCTTCCCAAGTGCTGGGATTAAAGGCATATGCCACCATACCCGGCTAGTTATAATTTTTAAAGGTTTCAAATTTTAACTGTAAAGGCTGGAAAGATAGCTCAGCAGTTAAGAGTACTTGCTGTGCAATCATGAGAACCAGAGTTGAGCTCCACCCAACAAGCTGAGTGTACTACAAATGCCTGTAACTCCAGCCCTGAGTGATCTGACCCTCTCTGGCCCCCAAGCCCTCACAGGCATTTGCACCAGCACACACATGCACAATATGCTCAGACACACAGATACACACAAATAAGTTGGTCTTTAAATTCTTTTTTCTTTTTTAAAAAAATTTATTTATTTATTTATTTATTTATTTATTTATTTATTTAATTATTTATTGGTCTTTTTGAGACAGGTTCTCCCTGTAGCCCCAGCTGGCCTGGAACTCACTATGTAGACCAGGCTGACTTTGAACTCAGAGATCTGCCTGCCTCTGCCTTATTTATTATTTTTATTTTTTATATGTATGAGTATATTGCTTGCCTATAGGTAGGTGCATCCCTCTTGTGCAATGCCTGCGGAGGTCAGAAGAGGGCATTGAACTCCCTGGAACTGGAGTTACAGACCGTTGTTAGCCGCCATGTTGGTGTTAGGATTCAAACCTGGGTCCCCTGCAAGAGCAGCCAGTGCTCTTAACTGCTGAGTTATTGCTCTAGCCCCCCCATCTTTAAATTCTTAACAGGAGGCTAGAGAGATAGCTCAGAGGTTAAGAACACTGGCTGCTCTTGCAGAGGACCCATTTGGTTCCCAGCACCAGCATGTTAGCACATCTGTAACTCCAGTTCCAGGGGACCTGACATCCTTTTCTGGCCTCCATAGTGCACTGGTACACTTACATACATGCAGGCAAAACACTCATACACATAAATAAAAATAAATAAATAAATAATAAATAAAAAGCATAAGTAGGATTCATCAAACTCTGCTTCCTGACTGGAGATGCAATGTGACCAGGGGCCATAAGTTCTTGCCACCAGAACACCAGGATTTTCCAGCCATGATGGACTGTATCCTTCAACTGTGAGCCCAGATAAACCCTTTTTCCCTTAAAAAAAAAAAAATTAACTTCAGAGCTAGGGAGATAGCTCAGTGAATAAGGTGCTTGTCCCACCTGAAAGCGGGGCAGGCAAGGTTTCTGCCTGTAATCCTAGGCAGAAATGGTATCCCAAGGGCCAGCTAGGTAGCTAGACTGGCCACAATCAATGAGCTCCAGGTTCAACTGAGAAACCCTGCCTGAATGAGTAAGATGGAGAGTGATCAAGGAAGACTCCCCAGGTGCATTATGTGAGCATGAATATATGCACGCACATTCCACATACACACACATGCAAAAAAATAAAAACTACATTTAAAGAACTTTTCATGGCACAAACTACAGTAAAGTCAAAATGAGATAAAGTATTTAGAATATAAATCACAGATAAAGAGCTAATATTTTTTTGGGGGGGGGGTCTTTTTGAGACAGGGTCTCCCTGTAGCCCCAGCTGTTCTGGGACTCACTAGGTAGATCAGGCTGGCATTGAACTCACAGAGATCTGTCTGCCTCTGCCTCCCAAGTGCTGGGATTAAAGGCATGTGCCACCACACTCGGTAAGAGCTAATATCTTAAATATTAAAATCTCTTACCACATGAGGCAGAGGTAGGAAGATCTCCACAAGTTCCAGGCCAGCCTGGGTCATTTAACCAGAGCTTGACTCAAAGAACAAAACAAACCAAAAAAAGATTAAGAGAGAAAAAGAATACAAATTCATCACAAATATGGGTAAAAAATATAAATTTAAAATTTAAAAATCTGGAGCTGGGCATGGTGGCACACGCCTTTAATCCCAGCACTTGGGAGGCA
>NW_008349359.1:2691714-2695633 GCF_000622305.1 Nannospalax galili
GGCAAGCCTGGTCTACTACATAGTGAGTTCCAGGCCAGCTGGGGCAACAGGGAGACCCTGTCTCAAAAAGACATAATAAATAAATAAATAAATAAATAAATAATAAATTAATTAATTAATTAATTTTAAAAAGTCTGACAGTATTCAGTGTTTGCAAAGATATGGAACAACCAGAATTCCCACACACATCATTTGTGGGGAGCCGCCTGCCGTCCCTGCAGACGCCATTACAAGATGGCGCTCACATCCGGTTCATGCTGAGCAGTAAATAAGTCAGCACGCATGCCCGAAGTAATTTTCCACCTTCTAGTCTCTGCCTACCTCGTGGCGTGATATGGGCTGATGAGTTTGTGACCAATCAAGAGTTGCCACGTCCAAGACGGGCTTACTAACCTATATAAGGGCTGGGTTTCCGACATTCGGGGTCTTCGCCCTGTAAGCTTATGCTCTCCCTCTCAAGATGCATTAAAGCTTTTCTGCAGAAGGATCCTGAGTGTGCCGCGTCGTTCTTGCTGGCGAGACGATAGCGCGGGACAACTGATGCTGAGACCCGGGAATTCGACCAAACCATCGTCAGCACCATCGGAGACCCCTTGAGTTCAAGGAGGATTCAGAACTGCAGGTAAGGACGTTCAGAGAGGTATGTTTTTTCTGGACTTTGGCTTGAACCTGTTTCCGCCTTGGAAAGGTAGCTTTGAGGCCTTGGTTATCATTCTGGGAGCACTTATAGTTTTGTTGTATAAAACATGCCAGGCCGTTGTGGCGGAAAGTCGAAATGTTCTTGAGGAAGTCCAGGATAGCATGTCAGAAACTGAACGCAGTGAGAGGTTAGGTGCACGAAAAAAGAAACGGGCCCCAAATAAGGAAAATGGCCCTCCCGGAAGGTCTGTTGACAAGGGAGCGTATTTTAAAGAGCGGGCTCCAGAGTAGACCTAGGGATGACTCCCATACATGGTCTGATCAAGATTTTAACTGGGAGGTTCGACCACTGTCTCTACCCTCTCATTTTGGGAAATCTATTTGCTTCATATAAAGTAAAAAGAGGGAGATGTGGGGAGCTGCCTGCCGTCCCTGCAGATGCCATTACAAGATGGCACTCACATCCGGTTCATGCTGAGCAGTAAATAAGTCAGTACGCATGCCCGCGAAGTAATTCCACCTTCTAGTCTCTGCCTACCTCGTGGCGTGATATGGGCTGATGAGTTTGTGACCAATCAAGAGTTGCCACGTCCAAGAGACGCTTACTAACCTATATAAGGGCTGGGTTTCCGACATTCGGGGTCTTCGCCCTGTAAGCTTATGCTCTCCCTCTCAAGGTGCATTAAAGCTTTTCTGCAGAAGGATCCTGAGTGTGCCGCGTCGTTCTTGCTGGCGAGACGATAGCGCGGGACAACTGATGCTGAGACCCGGGAATTCGACCAAACCATCGTCAGCACCATCGGAGACCCCTTGAGTTCAAGGAGGATTCAGACCTGCAGGTAAAGACGTTCAGAGAGGTATGTTTTTTCTGGACTTTGGCTTGAACCTGTTTCCGCCTTGGAAAGGTAGCTTTGAGGCCTTGGTTATCATTCTGGGAGCACTTATAGTTTTGTTGTATAAAACATGCCAGGCCATTGTGGCGGAAAGTCGAAATGTTCTTGAGGAAGTCCAGGATAGCATGTCAGAAACTGAACGCAGTGAGAGGTTAGGTGCACGAAAAAAGAAACGGGCCCCAAATAAGGAAAATGGCCCTCCCGGAAGGTCTGTTGACAAGGGAGCGTATTTTAAAGAGCCTAGAGATTCTTTGCCTGTCGAGAGGCCGGACAAAGGGACTAGTATATACCCCGTCTGAGAACTAAAGGCTCTGCAATTAAGTAGTTCAGGAAGCCCCGGGAGCTCTGAGGACGAGAGCCTTGACCCGGAGGAGGAGGCGGAGCTAGATGAGGAAGTAGCGAAGTATGAGGAAGAAAGATATCATCCAGATGATCATGTACAAGGCAACAAGAGACACCAAAAACATTCACATTCTGTGATGGCCGCTTCACAAGTGGCCCCCTCAGCGTCCCCTCCGTATGAGGTCCACCGAGGATCTTTTTCCCTCCTATCTGATAAAGTGCGGAGGAAGTTACGTTCGGCCTTCCCTGTCTTTGAAGGCCTAGAGAACGTAAAGGGCTGGGGTGTTGTGCACAGGGGTGTACAGAACCCATAGCACCCAACCCAAATCAAGGCAGACAAGGCCTGGGTTTTTCCTAGGTGCCACTGAGGCAATACGGCCCATACCATGGAAAACGGAGGCTCCGGTGTGGGTTCCTCAGTGGCCTTTGACCTCCGAAAAATTGGCTGCAGTAACTGATCTGGTCACTGAGCAGCTGGCTTTGGGGCATATAGAGCCATCTACCTCCCCTTGGAATACCCCGATTTTTGTGATAAAAAAGAAATCTGGAAAATGGAGGTTATTACATGACCTAAGAGCTATTAATGAGCAAATGTATCCCCTTGGGGCAGTGCAGCGGGGACTTCCGGTCCTCTCTGCTCTGCCTAAGGATTGGAACTTAATCATTATAGATATAAAGGACTGCTTCTTTTCTATCCCCCTGCATGTCTCTGACAGGCAGCGCTTTGCTTTTACCATCCCTTCAATTAATCATATGGAGCCAGATAAGAGATTTCAATGGAGAGTGCTGCCTCAAGGGATGGCCAACAGTCCCACCATATGTCAACTGTATGTACAGGAGGCTCTAAAGCCTATTAGAGAAAAATTTCCTGCGATAACTATTATTCATTACATGGATGATGTGCTCATGTGTCATCAAGAGCGAGAGACCCTTGAAAAAGCTTACCCACAGCTGGTGAAAGCTTTGCAATACTGGGGACTTCAAGTCGCCACTGAAAAGGTCCAGTTTTCTGATACAGGCCAATTCCTGGGCACTGTTATTCTCCCTGATGTGATTCGTCCACAAAAGATAAAAATTTATAGAAAAGATTTGTGCACTTTAAATGATTTCCAAAAATTATTGGGAGATATTAATTGGCTTCGCCCATTTCTCAAAATTCCCACAGCGGATTTAAAACCTCTTTTTGACATTTTGGAGGGGGACACCCATATTACTTCCCCTCGATCCTTGACCCCTGCTGCGGAAACAGCACTCCTCCTAGTAGAGGAGGCAATAGAGAAAGCACAGTTACGTCGCATTAACAGCTCTCAACCTTTTTGTCTCTATGTTTTTAAAACAAGAAAGCTGCCCACTGCGGTTTTATGGCAGGAAGGACCCCTGTTATGGGTTCACCCGAACGCTTCCCCCCAAAAAATAATTGACTGGTACCCCACGGCTATAGCTCAACTTGCACTTAAAGGCTTAAAATTGGCTATAGAACACTTTGGCAAGCACCCTACATCTATCTTGGTCCCCTATAATTCCTCTCAGGTGCAAACATTAGCTGCCACCTCAAATGACTGGGCCATACTAGTTACCACCTTCTCGGGGAGAATTGATAATCACTATCCAAGGCATCCTTTGCTGCAGTTTGCAGCCCTCCATCCTGTAGTCTTTCCCCGAGTTACATCTCCCATTCCACTGAAAGAGGGATTGATGATATATACAGATGGCTCCAAGAATGGGAAGGGGGCATATGTCATGGGTTCCAAGGTGTTCTCACGACAATATGCAGAAACCTCTCCTCAAATAGTAGAATGTCTGGTTGTGTTGGAGGTTCTTCAAAAGTTTTCAGGTCCTCTTAATATTATTTCTGACTCATCCTATGTAGTTAATGCAGTTGCTGTGCTAGAGACAGCTGGTGTTATAAAACCAACCAGCAGGGTGGCTGCCCTTTTTCAGAAAATACAAGATTGTTTATTTAAGAGGAGTACACCCTTTTATATTACACATATTAGGACCCATTCGGGCCTCCCTGGACCAATGGCCCTTGGCAATGATTTAGC
>NW_008349359.1:2698194-2700944 GCF_000622305.1 Nannospalax galili
GCCATTACAAGATGGCGCTCACATCCGGTTCATGCTGAGCAGTAAATAAGTCAGTACGCATGCCCGAAGTAATTTTCCACCTTCTAGTCTCTGCCTACCTCGTGGCGTGATATGGGCTGATGAGTTTGCGACCAATCAAGAGTTGCCACGTCCAAGACGGGCTTACTAACCTATATAAGGGCTGGGTTTCCGACATTCGGGGTCTTCGCCCTGTAAGCTTATGCTCTCCCTCTCAAGATGCATTAAAGCTTTTCTGCAGAAGGATCCTGAGTGTGCCGCGTCGTTCTTGCTGGCGAGACAATAGCGCGGGACAATCATTGATGGGAATATAAGCAGCAATCCACATGAAAATAAAAATTTGGCCTTTTTTCATTCTAAACATACATGTATATTCTATGATTCAGCACTTTGACTTCCAGACACTTTCCCAAAAGATAGAAACAGCTATGTTCACAAAAGATGAACTCAAGATTGTTCAGAGCATATATTTTTAAAATATTTTATTGTTTATTTTGTGATTATGAGTGTATTGCCTGCATGTATGTAAATGCACCTGCCATGTAATGTCTGTGGAGATTGGAAGAGGGTGTTGGATTCCTCTGAAAATGGGGTTATGGATGTTTGTTAGCTACCATGTGGGTTCTGGGACTCAAACCAGGGTCCTCTGCAAGAGCAGTCAGTGCTCTTAACTGGTGAGTCATAAATTTTTTTTTGTTCATCTCTCATTTAAAATTCATGTAGTTGGGGCTGGAGAGATGGCTCAGGGGTTAAGAGCACTTACTGCTCTTGCAGAGGACCCAGGTTCAATTCCCAGAACCCACATGGCAGCTAACAACATCATAACTCCAGTTCCAGGGGATCCAACACCCTCTTCTGACCTCTATGACATTGCAGGACATGGGTGCACTTACACACATGCAGGCAATACACTCACGCACATAAGATAAAAATAATAAATAAAAAAAAATTCATGTAGTTAATGCAGACCCACCTGGATAAACCAGAATGATCTTCCCATTTCAAAACTTGTGTAGTTAATCACAGCAATTCCCACCCTGACTCCATTTCCTTGAGGCAGTTTTGGTATGTAGCCCTGTCTGGCCTAGAAGTCTATGTAGGCCTCAAATTTACAGTAATTGTGCTGTCTTTGCTTACTGAGTGCTAGGATTACAGGCCCATACAGGCTGACCCATCTTAGCCCTTTCAAAGTCACTTTTGCCAGGTAAGGTAAATATATTTGTAGGTTCCAGTATAAGGGCAGGAACATGGAGGGAAGAGGACATCATTATGCCTATTACAGAGAGAGCTAAAAGTAACACGTGGGGGACTGGATAGATGGCATAGCAGTTGAATGCTTACTGATCTTCCAGAGGACCTGAGTTTGATTCCCAACTTCCATATCAGGCAGCTCAAAACTGCCTGTAACTCCAGCTCCAGAGAATCTGATGCCCTTCTCTGGCCTCCAAGGACACCTGCATACATGTAGCACACACACACATACAGATACACTAAACAACAACAAAAACCCAAAACTCCACAACAAAAATAACACTTGGGCTGGTGATATGGCTTGGTGGGTAAGAGCACTTGCCACCAAGCCTGCTAACCTGAGTTCAATTCAATCCGAAGAACCCACATGGTGAAAGGAAAGAACCGACTCCCAAAAGTTGCCCTCTGACCTCCATATGTCTGCAGTGACACATGCACCCACATTCACATACATCCACAAAATAAATAAATGTACTAAAAAGTAACTCCTTTAAATTATATATGTCAGTGTTTTGAGGATATTTACAAGGTTGTATAACAACCCCACTATCAAATCCAAAATATTTTCATCAGTTCTGTAAGGAATTTAATACCTATTAGTGATAGCTCCTCATATTTCCCCCTTTTCCAACCCTGAGAACCACTAATTTACTTTTTCTCTTTTCTGTATAATGAATGTAAATGGAATCATATAGTATATGGTCTTGGGTTGAGGTGATGGCTCAGCTAGTACAGTGCATGTGCCTGTGATCTGAGCCATATCTAGGTGGAGAAAGGAAGATCCCTGGCCAGTCAGTCTAGCCTATCAGTGAGCTCCACGTCAGTGAGGGGCCCTGACTCAAAAAAAAGAAAGAAGATGGACAATGACTGAGGAAAACACCTGTTGTTGGCCTCTGGCTGTCACGTGCTTACACGTCATATGTGTACCAACGCATACATGTGCACACACATAATATTTGGTCTTTTATGCTACCTTCTTTTACCTAGCACAATTCTTTAAAGACTTATTAATGTTGTGGGTATGCACCAAAATTTCATTCCTTTTTCAGGTGAACATTTAATTGTATGAGTATACATTTTACTTAGCTTTTCATCAGTATAGATGGGATAGTTTATAATTTGGGGATATTTTGATTAATGACACTGAAAATTTACATGTCTGAGCATATATTTTAAATTCTCTTGGGTGCACTGCTAGGAATGAGATTGCTGAGTCATAACGGTAACTTCCCACCACAAGGAGACAGCCCAACAGTCACCAGCAGCAGAGGGGCTCCCCTCCTCCTCAGGGACCTCCATCCAGAAAAAAACTGGATCCATGACTATATATCACCAGAAAGAATTCAGGATGAGACAGAAAGAAGCAAAGTTAGTGAGTTTATGGAATATTAGAGTCATGTAGGAAAAGGGCAGGACAGAATCCCAAGACAAGGGCGTAGTGTGTGTGTGTGTGTGTGTGTGTGTGTGTGTGTGTGTGTGTG
>NW_008349359.1:2701022-2725318 GCF_000622305.1 Nannospalax galili
GGTGAGGAGAGAGAGAAAGAGAGAGAGAGAGAGAGACAGAGAGAGTGAGAGAGAGAGAGAATGTTAATTTAATGTTCATTAGAAATAAAATTTGAGGTCCAAGGACCCCACCAAACCACATAAAGAACATGTGGACAAAGCATAAGTAACTGAGCAAAGCATCTTTTACTTTTGCAAAAGGGCATGTTGTGCAGTCAGTTTCAACAAGCACACCTGACCTGGAAGCTTGATGGGTTTTAGCCCTAATGCAAGAATACTATGTGGTGTCTACCTGCTGAGCCATCTCACAGGCCCCCTGCATGTTCCATTAAAGGTGAAATAAGCAACGTGCACTTGGGTCTTGCTTATTTTATCACTAGGTGTCTTGTAATTATAAAACTCAATCTATGTCAAGTTAGCTATTGATAGGTGAGGTCATACTACAGCTATTTAAAATTTTTTTTAATTTTTACCTGTGTTTGCATGTATACTACCTGTGTGCCTGGTACCTTCAGAGACCAGAAGAGATCTCTAGAACTGGAGTTAGGGACAATTGTTAGCTGCCATGTGGGTGCTAGGAACTGAACTCCAGTCCTCTGCAAGATGAGCCAACTCTCCAGTCCAGTTGCTATAGCTATGTAACTTCTTACTATAGCTATTATATAACTTATTTTTTAGTTTTTAGTTTTCTCCTGTTTTTCTTTATGGCTGAGTGTTTTACTCCAATCATGTTTTGATTCCTTGTTTATTTTCTGTTTATCTACTATAAGTTTTTGCTTTGTGGTTAGCATGAGGCTTACAACACCCCCCCACAACTTTTGATTATGGCAAGCTGTTTTGAAATGATAATAACATGAGAAAAAATAAACTAAAACAAAAACAAACCCTACACTTCATTGTTTCTCACATTCTGGTTAAAAATTTCTTTTGATCCATTTTTACATTTTAGTTGTTAGCCTTAGCCTTTAATGGCTGTGCTATCCCTCCAACCCTGATCCATTTTCATGTATATAAATTTTATGTGCTTTGCCTGCATGTAAGTGCACTATATACATGCAATGCCTGTGGAGGCCAGAAGAGGGTGTTGGAGCCCCTGGAACTGGAGTTCCTGATGGTTGTTAGCCACCATGTGTGTTCTGGGAACCAAATCTAGGTCTTCTGCAAAAGTAGCCAGTGCTCTTAACTGCTTAGCCATCTCTCCAGCCCCACATTCTGAATTAAAATTAAAAAATTTTATTTTGTATGAGTGTTTTGCCTGCATGCATGTAAGTACATTGATGTCATGAGGTCAGAAGAGGGCGTTGGATCCCCTGGAACTGGAGTTCCTGAGTTCCTGATGGTTGTTAGCTGCCATGTGGATGCTGGAAACTGAACCCAGGTTCTTTTAAGAGCAGCCGTGCTCTCAACTGCTGAGTCATCTCTCCAGCCCCATATTCTGAGTTTTTAATGCTTCATTTTGTATCTTTCTATATTACCTATCTGTGATGATTAATATCAATTGTCAAAAAGTGATGAGATCTAGAATCACCTGGGATATGAACCTCTGGGAATGGTTGTAGGGGATTATCTTGATTATGTAGAGGTGAGAAGACACACCTTCTTGCGTAGCATCATTCCTTGGGCTGAGATCCTGGCCTGTATAAAAAGGAGAAAGTGGGCTGGGCACAGAATTGGTTGCCCCCTGCCTCCTGTGGATGCAAAACTCCTGCTGGCTCAACTTCCCTATATACTGAACTATACCTGGAGCAGAAAGAAAGCCTTAAGTTGCTTTTATCACAGCAACAGAAAAGATGTTATCTCTTGATATGTTAGTGCAGTTATTTTCTTTACTGAAATACGGCAATGTTGCTTAGGCTGATCCCCAAACTTCTAAGCTCAAGCAATCCTCCTGAGTAGATGGGACTGCCAGGCATGAAACACTCACTGTTCCTGGCATGTGCTTTTTAGAAAAATAATCTTCAGGGGCTGGAGAGATGGCTCAGTGGTTAAGAACACTGGTTGTTCTTCCAGGTTCAAATCCCAGCACCCACATGGCAGCTAACAGCTATTCATAACTCCAGTCCCAGGGGATTCAACAGCCTCTTCTGACCTCTGCGGGTATTGCACAACACAGGTGCACTTAGCTACATGGAGGCAATACACGCATACACATAAAATAAAAAATATATATATAAAATTAAAAAAAATCTTCATACTAGAAAATAATGGTTGATATACCACACTTACAATATTAGAATATTCTGAATTTATCTGTATAGTTACTCTGGCTAGTGAGTCAATACCTTTTTCTTTTTGGTGGTGCTGGGGATCAAACCCAGGGTCTTGTGCATACTAGGCAAGTGGTCTATCCTGAACTATATTCTCATCCCTAATTCTCATCCCTAATGTCTTTATTTGAAGAATTCTCTTTGGCATTTCTTGTAGGGCAGTTTTGGTGGAGATATACTCTCTAGGCTTTTGTTTGGAAATGCCTTTCTCTTTTATTTCTGGAGGACAGCTTTGCTGAATACTATTCTTGGCTGGCAGTTTTCTTCCTTCAGTGCTGTGAAAATCTCACACCATTTTTTGGCTTGCAAGATTTCTGTTGAGAAGTCTGCCATCAGGTGAACAGAGACACTTCTATGTGTTGTTTCTCTTCTCTTTCAGCTTTGTTCATTTTTATACCTCCAAAAGCTTGATTACAATAATGGGGTAAGCTTGGTTGAATTAAAACCTGGTAACCTCTGAACATTTGTTTTTGTGCTATGTTATAAAATATCCTTAATGTATTCATGTATCACTAAATAAAAATAAGGTATGTACACCTCTATACATATATATCTGGGGATGGAATGTAGAGTCAAATGTTTGGAGACTCATTGACCCTAAAAATCTGTGTCTTGAAAAAATTTAAGCTGGGTATAGTGGCATGTGCCTATAATCTCAGCACTTTGGACACAGAAGTAGGAGGATCAGGAGTTTGAGCCCAGCTTGAGCTACATGAGACCCTTGCCTCAAAAAATACCAAGAAAAAAATGTGGCTGGGCTGACAAAGATAATGTTTAACTATTCCTTTCTAGGTACAAATTTTTATACTTCAAACCCAAATCCCCAAACATGAGAAGTCCCTTTTTTTCTTTTAAATATACACATATATTTTATTTCAAAAAGCACAAGAACATATACAAGTTTTTTTAATTTACATTTTGCAATAAAAGATATCAATATATGCATCATTTGTATAACTTCATCATGAGTGGAATTTGAATCAGTGGTATAAACATGTTGCAGTCACTAAATATAGATCATCATCACAGTGAACCAAAATGCATAGTTGTTATGAAATGACAAATGACCACTAAAAGGTGAACTCACAGCCCGTATACTAGCATAATAAATTAATTATACAGTATAATTTTTCTTTACTGTATCATTAAAGTTCTTGCCAGCCCCTCACCAAATATTAGAAAACACAGACTTGGGAGTCGTCCTACTAAACCAGTTCTTTCACATGCTACATTGAATAAAGTGACCTGGTTGTTTTAAGTAAACTTCATAAGCAAAATTAAATTGTTTGCAGTGATGAAGGGAAATCACTAGGACATATGAATATCACCAGAGATCCCTCGGGCTGGGGCTGCACTGAGGCATGCAGGGAATAAAACCTCATGTCTGCAGGGCAGAAACCTCAGTCTCAGCAAGCACAACTCAATTAGGAAATAGGTTCTTTGGCAGTAAAGACCAGCTGGCCAGTGTCAGCTAGTCCTCTGGCAGCTTGATAGCTTAGTTCCAGGATTTATGGATTGAATAGAAAAAAGAAAAAAAATAGTCAATTTATTCTTGCTAAATGGGGGCCAGATAACTAAGGCAGAAATAAGCCCCTTCTGATGCCTATTCTAGCCAAGACTTCCAGGCCACTGACATTATATAAAAATAAAGGGCAGTGTCCAAATCACTTACTTAATCATACCAGCAAATCATACTGAATACTGAATTTTATGATCTTCATCTGTCATAATTGTTGCAAATAGTTACATCTATTTCCTGATACCTTCTGAACAGTAATTATCCAAGTAGGAACTCATGATCATGCTTCTGATACCTGTTCACACCAAGCTCTTACTGCAAAACCCACTTTTCCTTACATAAAAATACCAACAAATCTAGCTCCCAAAGGGTATCAGTGATCACTTAGCAAATGTATTTTTATTTGCTTGCTTTTACTGAACAAAAGGTAGGAAAACATTTGTACATACACATGGTAGCAATAGCCACGGGCAAAATAAAGTACACTCTTTGAATGCATCTTTCAACTGCTAATATTTACCCAAAACAACAGAAGCCAAAATCAGTTTCAATTAATGTTCTGTCTGCTGTTAATTCACAAGTTCTTGATATAAAAAGTTAAAGTCAAGACCCAGAAGTTTATGAACAGACTCAAGGGAGTTGTATTATTTATAAACAAGATGGCTTAACTACACCATGTTCTAACAGGACTGACTTGATTACATGGCTTTTTTTGGTCATTTCTATCAGTCGTTTCTATCAATCATAAGACCAGAGTTTATGAAAAGGTTACACATAGATAACAATTTAAGGATGTCTTTTAGAAGTCATAGAAGGTTCAAACTGGCTTAAATATTATGGTTGTAATTTCAGTTTTTATGCCCATTCATTGGGGGAATTTTTCTAATCCTCATTCTACAAATAGCTTACATCAGAACAGCAACAGGTTTCTGAGAGCCATATAGGATGGTACTACAATCAAGAGATAAGAGATCTTAGTACAGAAACCTGCCTTTAGAACAGGTAACTTGCAAGGCCACAAAGCCATCTGCCGTCAGAGGTAAGGATGAGAGGCTCTTGGTACCAAGAATGCATACTGAACACCTCTCCTAATTCTTCTTGTGGTCCACAGTGGGAGCAGAGCTCTCACTCTGTCCATATGGAGATTTAGACCAGTTTCTGGCTAAAGTTATAGGTGGTACAATAAAGATATTTTCTTGCAGGAGAAAATCATTTATGTTCTTGAAATATTTTTCAGTTGGAAGATACTGTATGGCTTCTGCAGCTCCTCTTAAACTGCAAAATCCAAACCAAACCAAATCCAAACCACCACAGATTATCAGAACCTTGCCAGTAATCTAATACAAGCTAAATTACACTTGGGAAAACACCAAATATAAAAGTGTAGAGCTGTTAACCAGATGTAGAAATGCCCATGACTGCTTGATATGACTCCATTTTCCAGGGTGACATGAAATGAAATGAACTAGAATACTTCATGAAGGGGAGTGGGCTTTCTGGAAATATCAGCAGAATAGACACTTGGGTGAACAAGCATTTCTTTAGTGTTCTAGAATATAACACAGATTAATCTATGTCCTTTTTTCCCTTGAAGCTTATGTTTGCTAACTGAAAGCAATATTCCATTAAGGAATATTTTATTAATGTACATGAATATGGACATGGAACAAAAGACCCTCCAAATACTTCCCCAGCCCTCAGAAAGTTCTCTGGCATTTTAGGTTAGTCTTTATTATCGATGTCATTCATGATTGTCTGGAGGCAGAGTTGGAGCTCATAGTAACTGCCAGTTGAAGCCAAATAACATCTGATTTGTTTCCTGGCTCCTAGCAATCTCCTCTATAATGCAGTGTTGTTGCCAGACCAAATGCAGCTTCCGATACCGCTCCCGAGACAAGTGAAGCGGGTTGCCCCTCCTTCAGGAAAGAAAATAACCATATGTAAGTTGGAATCAAGTAACAGTTACATCTTTATAGTCTAAGTAAGCCTGCACTCTTGAGATGTTCCTGCAGCTAGGCACAATCACCAGGACAGGTCTTTTAAAAGGAAATCTCTTCACCATTGATTACTAAGAACTTGACATTTTACTTAGTTAAATGAAGCGGAAATTTACTGCTTGATTATTCAGAAATTAGGTCAAATACACAATGGACACAATGAGACCTGTTTAAATAGCCACCAATGTTTCTAACTTGAAGCAGCTCTATTCTTTTCTGGGTAGTTAGCCTGAATAGGGTCCTAATGGCTTTCTATTCTTTGCATAGTAGAGGTTAGGTATAAGGTATAACACCAAGCCCTTAAATTATATTCTGCTACTCAGAAATACTGTTTTGTACCTATCCGTATGATTCAATTTGCTGATATTTAGCCAACATTTTTTATTTTTTTTAGATGGGGAAGGCATGTCATGCTACATTATCCAGGCTTTGAACTGCAAGACTCAAGTGACTTTTCCGCTTCCTCCTCCTGAGTAGCTGGGACTATCATAGATTATACCTGGCTTAGTGAATATTTAAGTAAAATAACTACTTTTCTATTCCAGGGTTAGTGAATATTTAAGTAAAATAACTACTTTTCTATTCCAGTTTAAGAGGAACTGCATTGTGTACCAGCTAATCCACAATGCCTAAGGCCTGCCTGTTCAGTGCTGTGAGGGAAATCACGGGCATCTAATCTTCCTGCAGTACCAAGTGTCTCACTCAGCTCCTGTTAGTGTCCATACTGTTTATCTTTACAATGTAAGATTATCTTGAGTTTTTTTTTTTTTTTTTTCCTGAGATAGTCTCCCTATTGCCCCAGCTGGCCTGGAACTCACTATGCAGACCAGGCTGGCCTTGATCTCACAGAGATCCTCCTGCCTCTGCTCCTGAGTGTTGGGATTAAAGGCCTGCACAATGCCTGGCATTAACTACTTTTACCACTCAGTATTTTCCCCTATAAACTTAAAGACAGGTCAGATGCTTTAATTGAAAAAGAAAAAAAAAAAACAACAAAAACCTAAAATGTTTGGGAGCTAAAGATAACAAAGTACTTGCCATACAAACATCAGAACCTGAGTTTAAGCCTTAGCACTGACATAAAAAGTTGGGTGTGATGTGTGACTGTAATCCCACTGCTGATAAAGACAACATCCCTGGTGCTCACTGGCCAGCCAACCTAGCATAATCAGTGAGGTCCCAGTGAAAGACCTGGTCTCAAAAAACAAAAAGCAGAGCAAGTAAGATGGCTCAGTGGGCAAAAGCAGCTTGCTGTGCAAACCTGATGGCATGAACTCAGTTCCTAGAGCCACAGGGAAGAAGAGAAAGAACTCCATGGGGTTGTCCTCTGAATTCCACACATAGACCTTGGCATGCCTGCTCCTCCTCACATACATAATAAGAAATAAACATTTAAACAAGCTGGGCGTGGTAGTACACACTTTTAATCTCAGCACTTGGGAAGCAGAGGCAGGTGGATCCCTGTGAGATGAGCTCCAGGCCAGCTAGGGTTATAGGGAGACCCTGTCTCAAAAGACCAAAATAAAAACAAAAACAAGCAAGGAAACAAACAAAAACAATGTGGATGGTTGGTGAGGAACAACACCTCTGAGGTTTTCCTTTGGTCTACACACACACACACACACACACACACACACACACACACACACCCCATACCTCTACATGCCCATGCCCACACATGCCCACACAGATACACAGACACACAAAATAAAAATGTTTTGTTTTTCTCTTTTGCAATAGGGTCTCGCTAGCCCAGGCTGGCTTTGAACTCATGATCAGCTTCCTGAGTGCTGGGATTATAGGCATGTGCTTCCAAACTAGGCTTCTTAATTTTATGTTTTCTGGACCTCTGTAAAAGTGGTCTTACCTCCTTTTATCAGCCACGAGTAGGAACCAGGGAGGGTCAAAAAAAAAAAAACCTCAGTATTATAAGTATTCTGTTAATGTGCAAAAGCAAAGACAGTGAATGCAAAAAGCACAAGACAATGGAATAATGCACGCCCACTTTAGCCCAGTGCAATCACAGATTTCTTTTACATATCAATGTTCTAAGTAATTCTGAAGAAGGTTGGTAAAAATAATAGGACATTTAATCATTAGAGATAATGACTTTAAGATCGTTGGAGATGTATTACTTTCAAATTCTGAGACGCAATGCCACTAAAATTAGTTATATTCAGTATGGCATCACGTTTACTATTTTAAATTTATAGTCATTTAAAAATATCTCTCAATATCTAGCATTAACTGTTCTGTTTCAAGAACTGTTATCATCCACATACAGTAATGTGAATAAAATAAAAGACAATTGATCAAAATCTTCCTATTAAAGAAAATCTTACTTTAGCCCAGGGTCAGTTTCTCCATATTCATCTAAGTAAGGGGCTGGATAGACACAGCCTCTGGCTTTTCCTTCTACCAGGACCACTCTGCATTCTCTGATTCTGAAGAACAAAAGAAACAGCAGGAAACACTATTAGATACATATATGCAAATGATAGATACTTCATCAAGGTAAACCTAGAGAAAATACATGGCCAGTATCTATTAAAATTCAACATAAAGGCAAAACACACAGAGATGAATCGACTAGGCTAAGTTTTGTCTAAGTAAAAGAGAACAAACATTGCTGCTTTTTCCTGAAGGACTGGAGAAGGAGCAGAAGATCTAGGGAAATAAGAGCCCAGTGATCCTGCCTGAATACAGTGAAGAAGCCACAGCACCCTGGAAAACTGGCTGAGGCTATCCTGCTAGCGCCTAACTTCCAATCTAGATGGGAGAGAGCTTAGTGGAAGAACAGAATATCTAATAACCACAGACTAGTCACAATGTCAACTAGGGAAATGTAAAGTCTTTTCTGGTGAGAGCCCACCTCCAATAGTACTTTGAAGACACTTGAGACTCTTACTGCACAGAAATGGCTAAGTACCATAATGAGGAATTAGAAAGTAAGCAGAAATTATAAAAATAAAATGTACAGTTGGGATAGGGAGTGGGCTTACTCCTGTGAGTTCTCTAGAAGAAAAAAGGTATTTAGAATTGGCTTCTAGGCCATTCCTCCTCCTCCCCCTCCCCCTCCCCCTCCTCTTCTTCTTCTTCTTCCTTCCTCTTTTTTTTTTTTTTTTGGTCTTTTTGAGACAGGGTCTCCCTGTAGCTCCAGTTGGCCTGGAACTCACTACGTAGACCAAGCTGTCCTTGAACTCTAGACCAGTCTTTCCTCTAGGTTCAAAAGATGCCATCAAGCAACAATAAATATTCCACAGTTAATAAAACATTTGGGCTTATATAAACAAAAACTGAATTTCACAGAAAAAGCACAGGTAGCTACTCTGAATTTTGTCTCAGGCAGTCTACATTCTTCTTTCATAAATATTTATTATTGTCCTACTCTCAATCTTTTTTGAAAACTAGAGGAAATGCTGAGCTGATAGAAAAAAATGAAGAAAATGAAAACATTCAAAAGACAACCCAGGGTCTGGGGAGATGGCTCAATGGGTAAAGCACTTGCCATGTAAACACGAGGACCTGAGTTTAGATCCCAGCACCCATATAAATGCTTACTGGGTGTGGTGGCCTACTCATAATCTTGGTGATCAGAAGGTAGAGACAGGGCAAGCTGGCCAGGTAGACTGGTCAAATTAGTGAGCTCTGGGCTCAAGTGAGAGACCTTGCCTCAATTATATAAAGTGGAGAATGATCAAGGAAGACACACAACATGAACTTCTGGCTTCCATGCACACATTCATGTATACCATACATACACAAACACACATACAGGGATCTAAAGTAACAATTTACATAGATGTTGTAAGTGTAAGTTTTAGGACTCCAAGTTTTTCTAATATATCTAAATACCATATCACACAGTAGTGAAGTCACTGATAATAAAGTCTATCTATATCATTTAAGATTTCTCTAAAAAGGGCTAGAGAGATGGCTGCTCTTACAGAGGACCCAGGTTCAGTTCCCAACACCCACATGGGGGCTAACTACTGTCCTTAACTCCAGTTCTAGGGGATCTAATGCTCCTTTCTTGCCTCTATGGGCATTACACGACATGAGTACACTTACATATATACAGGCGAAACATTTATGCACATAGAATAAAAACAAAAAAAATTTTTTTTTGGTCTTTTTGAGACAGGGTGCAAAACAAAAATTTAAAAAGTGCAAAACCAAAATTTTAAAAACTAAAAACAGGGCGGGGTGTGGTGACACATACCTTTAATCCCAGCACTCACCAGGCAGAGGCAGGAGGATCTCTGTGAGTTCAAGGCCAGCCTGATCTACTTAGGAGTCCCAGGCCAGGGCTACAGGGAGACCCTGCCTTAAAAAAATTTTTTTAATTAAAAAAAAAAAAAAAGCAAAAACAAAGATTTCTCAAAAAGAATGGAAATATGAACAGAATCCTACTTTAAAAAAAAAAAAATCTTTTGACACAGGGTCTCCCTGCAGCCTCAGCTGGCCTGGAACTCACTACTATGAAGATCAGGCTGGCCTTGAGCTCACAGAGATCTGCCTGCCTCTGCCTCACAAGTGTTGGTTGGTATTAATGGTGTGCCCTACCACCCCTGGCTTAGAATCCTATTTTTGAAACTACTAATTCTGTGATTTGCAAATGCAATTTTTATTTTTATTTTTTATTTTTTTTTGAGAAAAGGTCTTCCTATGGCCCCAGCTGGCCTGGAGCTCACTATGAAGACCATGCTGGACTCAATCTTGCCTCTGCCTCCTGAATGCTGGGATAAAAGGGGTGTGCTATCACATCTGGCTCTCAAATGCAATTTTATATGAATAATAGGTTTATACCTTAACTTGTGATCCCATTAACATCTTACTCCAGTATACTGGCATCTAGATTGGATAAATGTTCTGATCTAAGTTCCTTAGCAAGCTTCCAGATCACTTACTCACTTTAGGAAAATGCAGACTCCTGCTCCACAGTGAAGTGCGTGGAAAATGCAGGCTCCAACCTCTTCCCCATTCACAATCTCTTGGCAGCAAATGTTCTGAGAACATAGTATGGCCCCACAGAAAAGACAGAGGACAGGATGTTTTCGTTCATCATCTGCAGACCGTGGACACCTCAAAGGGAAGGAAACATTCGATGTGTTGGAAAAACAAGGAACAGACCATGTATTTACTTAGCAATGAAGCATGTTTTTTTCACTGCACTCTTTTCAGAATGCTACTAAAATACAAAGGAACATTTAATTACACGATTGCTCTTTTACATTACTCCTAAGCGGACTTAGAAAAATCTTGATTGAGCCATGCTTAGGCCTACATAGCCTTGGGGGAACCTTGCTCCAGGTGCCCAGTAAGCACAGCCTCCTGCATCAGGCCCACCTCACTGCCCACTGCTAGGGAATTCTGCTTCAGGAGCCCAACCTACAGGGCCTCCTATAACAAGTGAGGGACCCCAGCATCCCCTGCTAGGCCCATCTACGTCTGGGAATCTTCTGCACCAGATTGTGCTGCTCTCAACCTTGGTCAGGAAAGCTTCTTATTGCAGTAGATAATGATTACTGCAGAGACTCCTAACTGTTCAAAGTGTTGAGAATAAGTGGCTGAGATGGCTTCCCCTTTGATGGGGTATCTGTATCAACCTGCCCCCCCAGCTAAAATTCGGAGAACATCTTGAAGAGGGGCAGAAAGAATTTAAGAGTTCTGGGCATGGTGGTTCACACCTTTAGTCCCCACAGAAGCAGTCAGCAGGCGGGTCTCTGTGAGTCCAAGACCAGCCTGAACTACATAGTGAGTTCCAGGCCAGCTGGGGCTACAGGGAGCACCTATCTCAATGTGGGAGAGGAGGTGGAAGGAATGTAAGAATCGGAGGATGTGGAGTAGTGCTGTGAAATGCTGTCTTCTGGACCTAATATGGCCGCTACACACATGAATGCATAGCAGCTGCAGTTATCTATAGAAAACCTGCACAAGATCAAGTCAGAAATTCCAGCACGGAGGAGGGAGGGGCTATCCAGACCCCACCCCTAGTTGAGGAGCTAGATGGGAGGGGGCGTCTTTTCCTGAGAGAGGGTGGCCACTAGAAGACTGCCTATTCTCCACACCTATGCACATATGGGCAGCAGTAATTGGAACTTCGTTAAAATAAAAAGAAAGGAGGTTGGGAGGGAGAAGTGTTAGGGAAATCCTGGTAGGGATCGGAAGGGGGAGGGGAGGGGTAGATGTGACAAAAAAAATCCTAAACTCAATGACAGTACATAAGCACACTTTTAATTAATCCATAATTAAATATTTAGTCTCCTGAAAATATGTAAAATACTGATACTGAGCTCCATTTATAGAATATAGTCTTCACCTGACTTGACCAATGAACAGTTATCTCAGTCATAATGGTATGGTCAAGCTGTGTTTGTAATGTTGGAGGAGTATGATCTTGCAAACATGCAATTATTTTTTTTTTTGATCTTTTTGAAGCAGGGTCTCCCTGTGGCCCCAGCTGTCCTGGAACTCACTATGTAGACCAGGCTGGCCTTGAATTCAGAGCTCCGCCTGCCTCTGCTTCCTAAGTGCTGGGACTACAGGTGTGCACCACCATGCCTGGCTGTGCAATTGTTTTTTAAAAAATATTTTATTTTTATTTCATGTGTGTGAGTATATTGCCTGCATATATGTAAGTGCACCTGTGTCGTGCAGTGCCCATGGAGGTCAGAAGAGAGTGCTGGATTCCCCTGGAACTGGAATTACGGATGGTGGTTAGCCACGATGTGGGTGCTGGGAATCCAACCCGGGTCTCCTCGAAGAACAGCCACTGTTCTTAACTGCTGAGCCATCTCTCCAGCCCTGTAAATGTGCAACTGTTTAAAAATTGCATCATAGCCAGGCGTGGTGGCGCACACCTGTAGTCCCAGCACTTGGGAGGCAGAGGCAGGTGGATCTCTGTGAGTTCAAGGCCAGCCTGGTCTACATAGTGAGTTCCAGGCCAGCTGGGGCTGCAGGGAGACCCTGCCTCAAAAAAAAAAAAAACAAAAAACAAAACAAAAACAAAAAAAACAAAACTGCATCATAGAATAAGGGTTCAAACACAATCTCTACTCCATTTCTTTTGAATATTGAGATCTTCAGGGTTCAAACAAGAGTCTATAGCCTTTGGCTGGTGAAATCTCAGTAGTTCATCAAGTCTTAGGAAAAAGTGATGAGGTGACTTGCTCAGCAAGCAGTACTTTGAGATATGATCATTTTACATAATGGTATGCTGCAGCCTGGCCATAGAGTCCAATGCTCCTGCTATCTTTGCAATATACAGACATAATGGGAAACAAGCAGAGTCTTTATCTAGCATTTTAAATCCTCCCCCTGCCCCCACCAGGACAGAGCCAGCTAGGCAGGCCCACCTTGGAGTCAGAATAAACAGCATCAAAAAGAATCTCCTACAGGGAACCAGAGTTTGTTTTGCCCGTTTTGCAGACACTGGCCATAGGAAGAGGACTCTCTGTACAGAGGCATTCCATTCCTGCCTCCTGCAGGTGAGGGGACTATTTTCACCTTAGGGAATGCTCTAGCATATAATCATGGGCTTTAAGATAAAGCTCTGTCTCCTTTCACCTTTAAAGCAGAGTGGTTGAGTCCAAGTCACTAGCTATCCTATGGGTAGAGTGTCTGTGTACCTGAAGAACAGTAACAGTATGATTCTTCACCACTAGAGACAGTTTAGCCTTAACAGAAACTAGTGAGGACAATAAAACTAGAAGAAATCATAGGATTTAACTTCTTTCTTACTTGAAACCAGTCAGTGGTAACATTCAGGAGGTTCTTCACTGTGACTAACGACAAACACTCTTCTCAGATTTTCCTAAGAGCCAACAAGCTGACATTCTTTAACACTTAGCAAATAGCACCTCTCCACTGGGCTTCTGTGGTAGCACCACAGCCCTAAGATTAGGGGATCACTGAATTTAGAGCTATATGCAGTCTTTCAAAGTATCTAGCTAATGTGAAGGATGAGAGGTGAAATGACTCAGCATTCCTTTAGCTGGCTGACTATCAAGGAACCTAGAAGAAGGAGGCTAATTCTATCTGGAAAAAGAAGCAGAGGATTGGCTACTCAAGCGCCTGCTGGGACATTCAGATCCCATAGTTGCCTGGCTTGCCGCAGTCAAATACAGAGTGCATCAACAAAGTCTTAGATCTGCTGCTGAGATTCTTGTCATTGCATTATAAGTTACTGCTAGTTTCATGTCATCATATCAGTTTTATTTGCTTTAGGAGGTGATGTGATACCACCCAATAGTTCAGCATACATAGTGGCACCTACAGAAGTTCTGGGTGATTATTTCTAGGAGACAGCATACTGTGACTCAAATAGGAAATAACTACATTCCAATGCTTAACACAGATATGAATCCAATCCCTCCATTTAGTGACATTTCCTTGGTGATAACTGATTTTTTAAAAATTATAATTTAGGGCTGGAGAGAGGGCTCAGTGGTTAAGAACACTGGTTGTTGTTGCAGAAGACCCAGGTTTGTATCCCAGCACTCACATGGCAGCTAACAACTGTCCATAACACCAGTCCCAGGGGATCTGATAGCCTCTTCTGACCTCCGTGGGCATTGTACAACACAGGTGCACTTACCTACATGCAGGCAATACACACATACACATAAAATAAAAATAAATAAAATTGCCAGGCATGGTGGCGCACACCTTTAATCCCAGCATTTGGGAAGAAGAGTCAGGCAGATCTCTCAAGAGTTCGAGGCTAGCCTGGTCTACATAGTGAGTTCCAGGCCAACTGGGGCTACAGGGAGGCCCTGTCCCCCCCCCCCCAAAAAAAAAACCCATCAATAAATAAATAAATAAATAAATAAAAATAATTTAAATTAAAAAACATTTTATTCTATTCAAATTAAATTACATCATATAAAAGCAAGGTAAATAAAAACCATCTGGATTTTAATACATTACTATTATTCAGAATCACACATTTAAACATTTGCTTTTCTCTTATAAAAGTAATGGTAGGTCACATATGCTGTCATTGAGCACATTAAATTTTCCTTCTCATCAGTCTTTGTTATCAACTGGCCCTTTTCCCCCTTGAAATGATCAGTGAAATGGGAGGGGGGAAAAAACCAAAATGACAAAGTTTAAGAATCAGAGTTTTGGGGACTAGAGAAATGCCTTAGTGGTTAAGGGCACTGGCTGCTTTTGCAGAGGACCCAGGTTTGGTTCCCAACACCCACATGGTGGCTAACAATTACCTGTAACTCCAGTTCCAAGGGATTTGATGCCTCTTCTGGCCACTGTGGGCACTTCATGCATGAGTGCACTTGCACACATGGAGGCTGAACAGGTATACACATAAAAATAAAAAAGAAGCCAGGCACTCAGGAGGCAGAGCAGGAAGATCTCTGTGAGTTCAAGTCCAGCCTGGTCTACTTAGGGAGTTCTAGGCCAGCTGGGGCTTACAGGGAGACCCTGTCTCAAAAAGACCAAAAAATAAAAATAATAAAATTAAAAAAAAAAATCAGAGCTTTAGCAAGGTTTTGACTGTGGTGTAACAGGTTATCATGTCAAAAGAACCTAAATGGTTTTCTCTCTCTCTAGGACCCAGGCTTGAACCTGAGTCACCATGCTATTAACTGTTTTGTTGCTATTATGCCTGAAAAAAAAAAAAAAGTTCTGTGGCTTAAGAAAGGATTGAAGAGGTACATCACAGAAGGCGGTAGGACAGGAAGCTCCTGGTTTTCCTCTCTCTCATAAGGCAACTACTGAGTTGCAAAGAACCAGCTGAAGCAACTACTTTGGGAATCGCAGCATCTAGGGAGTGCAAAAAGAAGCTGGTAGATGTTGGCATTCTTTGTATGACTTCCATCTCTTATTCTGTAGCTCACACAGGAAGATATGAAGATGCAGTTTGTATTTCTGGTGTCTTTCTTGTGCCAGGACAGGCAATAGGAATTCTGTCCTCAAAAACTGGGATTGCATGTGTAGATTTATCTGTTAGTTCACTGAGGGGCTGGCAAAGATGTGAAGAAATAACATGTCTCACAAATTTGGTGGAACTGTAAATGACACAGCCACTGTAGAAAAGGGTTTAACACTGAAATGGTCAAACATATGTATGACATAGCAAATGACCTCAGTATATGCCCCAAAAAAATATGTTCATACAGTAACTTATAGAAGCATGTTCACAGTAACATTATTTATAATAGTCAAAAAGGGGGAAACAACTCCATCATAAATAAGTATAAATGTCTATCAGTGGATGAAGAAATAAACAACTGTGACCTATATATACAATGGAATACTAACTAAAACAGGAACAGACTATTGATACATGCTACAACTTGAATAAATCATGAAAACATGTTGCGTGGAAGTCAGGTGGAAAGTTATATATTGTGATTCTTCTCCTATGCTATATTGCCACAGGTAAATTCAGAGAGAGAAAGCAGATTATTAGTTACGAGGCAGTTGGAGACCAGGGGAGTCTGAAGTGATTAAGTGCTTCCAAAGCATTTGGAGTTGTGAAAGGTTTTGAATGTAGAGAGGTAGCAGTATAACCTGCAGCAGTTGTGGAACACTGTGAATAGTGAAGATTCACTAAACTGTATACTTTATCATGGTCTGAAAAAAGATCAACACTATTACAGAAGATGCTCAGTACTTTTTAAAAGCTTTTAAAAAAAAAAAAAGAAAACCATTATTTTGTGTGCGTGCATGCGTGTTTAGAGGTCAGAGGACAACTTGCAAGAGTGAGTTCTTTCCTTCTTCCTTGTGAGCCTCAGGGATCAAACTCAGGCTAGCCCCCTTACCTGCTGAACCATCTCACCAGACTCACCAGATCTCAGTGGTCATTGTTTATCATTGCTTAAAATGTTAAGTTAGTTATACACACAAACACACACACACACACACACACACACACACACACACACACACACACAGAGTTACCTAAAATGAGAAGCTTGATTTAGGAGACAGCTGTAGTCATCAGGAAGCTCTATCAAACTATTTCTTTTTCTAGGGTACCTAGAAACATATTTTAAAAGGCAGTTTTAAATACGAGTAACCAAGTTCACATTAAAAATTGAAGAAGGCTGCTGAGCGTGGTGCATTTCCTTATCTATAACTAGAGCTGACTATATTCCAACCATAGGCAGACCATTATTTAATGTTTTAAGGAAAAAGAGAAGAGAAATATTCAATGAACTCATCAATTAAGACTCAATGATTTAGGGTAGACCAAGAACTTTTTCCTTCTTTGGAACCACCTCATTTCAGTAAGGGTGATTCTTCAGAGTGAAACTAAGGTAACTGGAATGAGAGTAGGAACGGGGCGGGGCGGGGCGGGGGACGGACAATGATTTAAACATTTTAAAAATTTTATTTATTATTTTATGTGTATGAGTGTATTGCCTGCATGTATATAAGTGCACCCGTGTCATGCAATGTCTGCAGAGGTCGGAAGAGGGCATAGAATCCCCTGGAGCTTGAGTTATGGATGATTGTTAGCCACCATATGGGTGCTGGGAACTAAACCCAGGTCCTCTGCAAGAGCATCCAGTGCTCTTAACCCCTGAGCCATCTCTCCAGCCCAGACTCAATGATTTAAGAAACTAAAGTATCAAGGAAACTGCCAGAGCTCCTCAAGACTAAATGAGACTCTGAAGTGAAACTTACTACTTGATGCATGCTGGCAAGTGTTATCATCCAGTCCCATTATGCTAGAGGCAATAAATGATTGGCTTATATGTCCAGGGAAGATCTTCTGAATAACAGGGACTCTCTCCCTAAATATTACCAATTTACTTTTGATAATTCTTTTTTTTCAGCTAAAAATGATCTCTTCTAAGACAAACCCTGCTTCATTACGAATCTTCCCTTCATCAGGCTGGCCTCAAACTCTTGGCAATTCTCCTGTCTCAGCCTCCCAAGTGTTGAGATTACAGGTACAAACCACATGGCCAGCTTCCTCTTTATATTTCTTAAAATTTTGGGTTTTTAAAATTATTTTTAATCTTTAAAAATATTTTAATTAATTAATTAATTAATTAATTTTTGTCTTTTTGAGACAGGGTTTCCCTATAGGCCCAGCAGCTGTCCTGGAACTCACTATGTAGACCAGGCTGGCCTCAAACTCACAAAGATCCGCCTGCCAATCCCAAGTGCTGGGATTAAAGGCGTGTACCACCATGCCAGGCTATTTTTATTTTATTTTTTTATGTGTATGAGTGTATTGCCTACAACCATGTAAGTGCACCCACATCATGCAATGCCTGAGGAGGTCAGAAGAGGGCATCAGATGCCCTGGAACTGGAGTAACAAATGACTGTTTGCCACAATGTGAGTGCTATGAATCAAACCCAGATCCTCTGGAAGAGCAGCCAGGCACTAAGTTATCTCTCCAGTGCCTATTTTTATTTTTTTATGTGTTTGAATGTTTTCCCTGCATGTATGTAAGTGTACCATGTGCATGCAATATCCATGGAGGCCAGAAGAGGGCATAGTATCCTCTGAAACTGGAATTAAAGGTGGTTGTTAGCCACCGTGTGGGTGCTGGGAACCAAACCGAGTGTCCTCTGCAAGAACAGCAAGCTCTCTTAACCTTGGAGCCATCTCCTCAGCCCCTCTTTGTATTTCTTTAAGGCATTAATGGTATACATATCACTAAATTTTGTTATGTCTTGTTTTATGTATATAATTAAATTGAAAATTACTCATGACAAAGTCCGTATGTATGTGTTACCTCTTTTAAATTTCTCAGAGTATTTCAGTATGATGCTGGTGGGGAAATAGATGTATAAAAGGCACAAAATAAAATTTTAAAAAATTACATGAAATTACTAGACTAA
The DNA here is from genome assembly GCF_000622305.1 of Nannospalax galili. Classification (NCBI taxonomy): domain Eukaryota; kingdom Metazoa; phylum Chordata; class Mammalia; order Rodentia; family Spalacidae; genus Nannospalax; species Nannospalax galili. Next base: position 2,719,612 of record NW_008349359.1, read on the forward strand.
AAATGGATACATATTATAAATTTTTCTTTTTCTCTGTACTTTGAGGTATGTCCAGCTAAGAAAAAGGTGAAGTTTTGGTGTTTCTTTTTGGTGAAGGGATGGGGGGCTAGTTTCTAAACAAGTATACAGGAAGGAAACGGGACTAGTCAATTCTATTTATATCTTTATTCTCAAAGTGGGGGAAACTAGTCTACTTAAGACACTGTAAATCAATACCCGCTGACTTCTGTGTGCCAGTTGCTCCCCACCACAACTTACTTTGCTTTTTGACAGGCATGTACTAGCTTAAGAAAGATTCTCTTAAGTATGGTTGGCGACCTCTGACAATTTAAGAAGGAAAGGGCAGTCATTACAAGAAAAAAAAAAAAACTGTAGGAAGAACCTGATGTCTGGCAAGGACCAAGAGACATACAGAAAGCAATGAACTATGAATGAAAGACAGACCAGAAAGCACAGCAAACCAACCAACCACTTAAACACAATGTGTAAACGGGGCAAAAAGGCTTAAGTAGCTAAACCAACCTGACCACAGCACTTTTCTGCTTCAAGCAGTTTAGTATGGCAGGATCTGCACACCACCTGTGAGGAGGGCCAAGAGAAAAAGCACATGAATTATTGCAGACTCAACACAATATTCTTCAATGAACCACTCTCTCTAATTCTATGTTCTCTTTCTGTTTAATTTTACAATGCCCCCCCTTCCCTCCCTCCCTCCTTCTTTCTTCCTTCTTTCCTTAGAACAGGGTAGAGGGAGGGAGAAGTGGTGTAAGGGCTGAGAAGCCAAGAAAAGAAGCAAGTCAGCCTTATACATTACTCCCCTGCTCTCAGGCTGCAGGAAAGAAGGAAACAGAATCATTAGCTCCAGGGATAGGATGCCATTGGGTAATGGACTCACAGTAGGCTTCTCTAATGGCAATTTGGACTACAGAAGAGCTAAAGACAGTACCGAAGATGCCTCACAAAACAGAGAGGTAATAGAAATGCTCTGGTTTCTTTCTTCTTCCTGATCTCTAATATCCTGCCAGGGCCTCCCACTGGCTAAACCTAGGCAGAAGCCACCTGATAAGGGAGACTGGAAAATATGGCCTGCAGGGCTCTTCTGTTTTAACAGAGCAGAGAAGGGATGAGGCAAGCAGGATCAGGAATGGCAGAAATGGCAGGAGCGTTCTATTTTAATGGTTTTTTAAAAAAATATTTTATTTATTATTTTTATACTTTTATGTGTATGCGTGTATTGCCTGCATGTAGGTAAGTGCACCTGTGTTGTACAATGCCCTCAGAGGACAGAAGAGGCTGTTGGATGCCCTGGAACTGGAGTTACAGACAGTTGTTAGCTGCCATGTGGGTGCTGGGATTCAAAACAGGGAACAGGGTCTTCTGCAAGAACATTCAGTGTTCTTAACCGCTGAGTCACCTCTCCAGCCCCTTTAATGTTTTTTTGGGTTTTTTTTTGGTCTGTTTTTTGTTTTTTGAGACAGGGTCTCCCTGTAGATCCTGCTGGCCTGGAACTCACTATGTAGACCAGGCTGGCCTCCATCCTCCTGTCTCTGCCTCCCAAATGCTGGGATTAAAGGCCTGTGCCACCACACCCAGCTTGAATTTTTTAAATATAACTAAACAAGAATAGCAAGTTCAAAATTTAACTATTCCAGGAATATAAAAATAAAGTTGTATAATCTATTGTGACTGTACTCAACATAAGGCATAATACTAATTTTTAAAAACAATTCATTTATGTATGTGTTTGTTTATTTTAGGACAGAGTCTTTCTAAGCCCCAGCTGGCCTGGACTTTGCTACATAGACCAGGCTGGTCTCAGTCTCACAGAAATTTGCCTGCCTCTGCCTTCAGAGTGCTGGGATTAAAGGTGTGTGTCACCATGCCTGGCTAAAAACAATTCAGTTTGACCATACTGGCGATCACAATGCCTACCATAACTTAGGAAGTAAAGCAAAATCCTGACACATAGAGCCTAGCAAACAATATGAACAGCAGGAAACAGAGGCTAGCATTTGCCCTAATTTTGACCTACCTGGACATGAAAAAGGAAAAAAAAAAAAAAATCACAGGAGAGGTAGATATGAGTAACACAGAATTGATTATAAAAATGGTGCAGGCAAAAATAGACTAAGGAAAGTAGAGGTCCTAGGAGGCTGACAGTAACCAGGGGACTAGTGTGTATCAGATGGTTAGAAAGTTTTTCTAGAAAAGATACATCTCTCTGTGGGAAAGCTCAGTGATCTATTTTTCATCTACCAAAGGACTATCTCCTCAGACACTCTCCTGAGATGTGTTCTACCACATTTTCTAGGGTTTTGGATAGAGTTCCAGTTTGGACATTTTTTTTTTCAAGACAGTGTTTCATGTTGTCCTGGACTAGACTCAAACTTGATACACAGTTGAGTATGACCTTGAACTTCTGACCCTCCTGCCTCCCAGAGTTCTGGGATTACAGGCTTACACTGTGCCACCATGCCTGGTTTATATGGTGCTGGGGATCAAACCCAGGACTTTGTGCATGCCAGGCCATAACTCTACAAACTGGGCTATACCACAAGCCCTAGTTTGGGTACTTCTGATTATTCAACTGTGATCATGTCTGCTAGCAACAGTTCCCTTCCCACTCCTTACCATGCTTTAAAATTGGAGTGAAGCTGGGCATGGTGGCACACGTCTTTAATCCCAGCACTTGGGAGGCAGAGGCAGGCGGATCTCTGTGAGTTTGAGGCCAGCCTGGTCTACATAGTGAGTTCCAGCCAGCTGGAGCTACAGGGAGACCTTTTCTCAAAAAGACCAAAAAAAAAAAAAAAAAAAAAAAAAAAAAAAAATTGGAGTGAAATACCAGCTGTCTAGGAGGGGCAGGCAGAAGTCCCCTCTGACCACAGTCTAGTCTTGGCCTCATTCCTCAAGTGTGTGAACAAAGAATCACCTGTGCTTCTGCTACACTTTCAATCAATGCTAATCTATCTGAAAGCTTAGTTAAAAACTGCAAGTAAAAATATTTCAACTCAAGAGGAAAGTGTGACGGTCAAACACTTGTAATTCTAGCACTTGGGAGGCATAGGCAGGAGAACCGGGAGTTCAGGACCATTCTCAGGTACACAGTCTCAGATGAACATGGGCTACATGAGACCGTGTCTCAAAAACAAAACAAAAATTTCAAATTCAGCACTAGGGAAAGCTGAGGAAGAATTTAGAGTTTGAGGCCAACCTGGGCTACCTAACAAAAGCCTGTCCCAAAATCTATCAAAAATATGAACTGGAGAGATGGCTCAGCAGTTAAGAACACTGGCTGCTCTGGCAGAAGACCAGGGTTTGGTTCCCAGTACCCACATGGCAACCAACAACTGTCTATAATCCAGTTACAGGGGATTTGACACCCTCTTCTGACCTCTGTAGGCATTGCAGGGCATGGGTACACTTATATACATGTAGGCAATACACTTATAAAATAATAAGCCATCAAAAATAAAAATTTCAAACTAGATAGAAACCCATCAGTGATATTTTACTCCCATAGTACCTCTGGAGTAAGGGTCTTACAGTATCCCAATATTCCTGGAAAAGCAGGAACAAATTTGTGGGTAAACATAGATAGCTACATAGTGCACTGTAGTCTCCTTCTGCAGAATCTGCAAGAGAATAACATACAGTTAATAAGCACATTATTCTGATCCACTCAAGACTGCACTTTCCTCATTGTTAACACTAATTTCTATGCTATTATATAGAGAGTACACTTTGTGCTCTATAAAGCAGTAGGTAGTAAATCCGAGTCACTTCTTGATCAGATGGTTCCTATGTCTAATCACATCATTTCACTCAGTATAGAATATAGTCTTTTTTTGTTTTTTTTTTTTTTTTTTTGCTGGTACTGGGGATAGAACCTGGGCCTGGTGACATACTCTACCACTGAGCTACAACCCCAGCAAACAGAGCCTTCATTGTGAAGTGCATATCCCTGGCTGCCTCCTGGATAAGCCATCCATGTGGCTTCCAGCCATCCTCACATCTTTGCTGTTCTCTGACTATGTCAAGCAACAACTTTGTACTTATTTTCCCTTTTTCTTAGGAACACCCTTCAATTATCTGTTCAGCTCAACTCCACACATGTAGCTGTGTTTGATGTCTTCCTGGAGAGAAGACCTCCTTGATTACCTGTCAAAGAGTTCTGACCCTGGCCTCAGCGCTCTACTCCCAACATCACTTTTACTTTTCTTTGTACTACTCATCATCTGGCATTATATCATGCATATTTATTTGTTTCTTTGCATTCTGTTCCATTCTAACAAAAGAAAACACTACATCCTGTGGCAGCTACTAGATAAATACATGATTCTTTTATGTATGCATAAGCAACGGATCTGTACTGGCAATTACTTAGGGAGTGGCATCCTATTTTATATAGAACCTAGACAAAGCTTGATCAGACATATCCTATTGAACTGAGTTCCATAAAGAGGTTGACAGATATAGTAGAGATGACCTTGTAAGTTCATTCTCAAAGGACAAATGAAGAGTCTCTGAATAATTTTGGCCCCTCTTCCAAAATCAAATAGATATTCTGCTTCTCAGTGGTAGAAGATCATAAGGAAGCCTTCTCTACTTTGGTTTAGATTTTGAATAAATGAAAAAGAAAGTGATGCTGTTACTTAAATATATGCGGTTTTGGTTGTTTAGAAGGCCTTTCTGAGCAGTATTTTAATTATTTTTTAAAAAAAATTTATTTATTTATTTATTTATTTATTTATTTTTGGTCTTTTTTGAGACAGGGTCTCCCTATAGCCACAGTTGGCCTGGATTCCCTATGGAGACCAGGCTGGCCTCAAACTCACAGAGATTCACCTGCCTCTGCCTCCCGAGTGCTGGTATTAAAGGTGTGCGCCACCATGCCCTGCTTATTTATTATTTTTTATGTGTATGTGTGTATTGTCTGAGTGTAGGTAAGTGCACCCATGTTGTGCAATGCCCGCGGAGGACAGAAGAGGCTGTCAGGTCCCCTGGAACTGGAATTAGGAAAGTTGTTAGCTGCCATGTGGGTGCTGGGATTCGAATCCGGGTCTTCTGTAGGAACAACCAGTGTTCTTAACTGCTGAGCCATCTTTCCAGCCCCTTAATTCTTAAATATAATCTTATGTTCAAAGTTCAAATATCACAGTAAAAATAATTGTCTTTTTTTCCATAAAGGTAACAAATGTGTCTAATTTTCTTTATATCCTATCAGTTATGTTTTGCATAAAGGTATTTAAAGAAATTCATGTGTGCATGTATGTATGTATATATGGGGGGCACTGCGTGCCATGCATTTGTGTAGAAATCAGAGGACAACTTTTGGGAGCTGGTTCCTTCCTTCCATTTTGTTGAGGCAGGGTCTCTCTTGTTTCTGCTGCTATGCTCTGAACTCTAGGCTAGCTGGCTTACAAGCTTCCAGGCGATTCTCCTGTTTCTGCCTCTGTGGAGAACAGGAGCGCTGAGATTACAGATGTATATCGTGGTATCTGGCTATTAAACATTCATTTATTTATTACATTTATTTATTGCCATGGTGTATGTGTACATTGTCAGAGGACAACTTGCAGGAGATGATTCTCTCCTTCTACCATGTGGGTTCTATGGATCAACCTCAGGTTGTCAGGCTTGGTGGAAGGAACCCTTATCCAATGAACTGCCTCAACAGTTTGCATCCAGCTTTTTTTTTTTTTAATAT